>NW_028258153.1:32470922-32809107 GCF_053883595.1 Heterocephalus glaber | reverse complement strand
CTGAGTCCATATAGGATAACTACATCTGCTTTTAACTGTTGCATAGAGTATTGTTTTCCATCCTTTTATTTTTAGTCTCTGAGTTTCTTTTCGTGTTAAATGTGTTTCTTGTATACAGCATACCGCTGTGTTTTGTTTCTTGCTCCATTCCGTGTCTTTTGATTGGGGAATTGTCTGCACCTTATGGGCACCTTGGACACCCGTTGGTCGGTGTGTGTCACGTCTGGAACCATTGTGATTGGCTAGCGGGCAGGCGCATGGAGGGTGGCAGGGCCCACTGGTCCTCAGCAAGAGCAGTAGCCCGCAGTGTGTGGCGCATGCTCACTCGAGGGAGGTTGTTGTCCAGCGCTCAGGGTGGGACCCCTCTTCCCTGCAGATGTGGCTGTGACCCTAGGGCCAGGGCGGACCGCGAGAGTGCACAGGGCCACAGTCAGGCCCGGTACCCGCGGACATTCGCGGGCCACCTCACGGGCCGCCCCGCCTTTCCTTCCGAGCCCCAAGCCCCAAGCCCCGCGGACCAGCATGACAGACCCCTCCGGAGCCCGAGGACGCGGCACAAACAGAGGCTCTGAATCCGAAGCCCCAGCTGACGCACCCCTCACGGCCCCTGGAGATTTATTTTTCCAACTGCAGGTAGCAAGGGGTGCGTTTGGGAAGCGCCTCCTTGAGTGTTGCAAGCTGTCCTGCAGGGGCCTTGGGGTTCAGGGTCGCACATGGGCTCCCTGCCAGGCCAGGGTGCCAGAAGAACCCCAGGCCCAGGGTGCGGAGCACCCCTCCTTCCTGCTTACAGTGAACTGGGCTGGTTTCTCAAAGAAATCCAAGATCTGGGTTTTTCAGCCAGTCAGTTCTGATTTTAAGCGCTGGCTTTTGGAAGGGGGGGGGGGGGTTGGTGGTGTCAACAACCACAATAACCCATTTGCAAGTTGGTTCAAGACTGAGCTGGGGATTTAGCTCAGTGGTTCATGTGCCTGACTCACAAGCGCAAGGTCCTGAGTTCGATCCCTGGTACCAAAAAAACCCACAAAAACTGAGTTTGTGACCTCAGATTTAGATCTAATTCAGCTACTAAATTGGTCACATGCACTTCACCAAGTCACTTTTCCCTGGTACGCCCATTCTCAACCCGGGTGAACTGCTCAGATTCTCGGGGCCTATGATACATTGGTTTGTGGCCATGTAGAGGGCTTTACACTTTCTAAAGACTGATTCTCCACTAAGTGGAAAGAGCTCTGAAGATTGTACACTTTCTCCACTCTCCTGGGTCTTCTGCTTTAGGAATTAAAATACCTGTTTAATTCTCCAGTTTCTTGAGTCTTCTGTTATAAGAACTGAAATAACTTTGTTTCAACCCGATTTTGCATTTATTTATTTATTTATTGGTACTGGGGCTTGAACTCAGGTCCTTGTACTTGCAAGGCAGGTGCAGCGCCACTAAGCTAAATCCCTGCCCCTGCTTTTATTTTATTCTGTTCCCAATCCTGTTACCCAAATAGTTTGCAGTATAGCATAATCATCTTTTTAAAATAACATTCTCTTCTAAAGATAATGCGTATTGTGTGTCAAATTTACAAACTATCAATAATCAGAAAATTAAAACTACCTCTAGACTATCCTGTTTGTATTTTGGTGTATAATTTTCTAGTCTTTTATCTGGGCTATAGTCTTACTTCTGTAAAGCTGACAGCATACTCTGTATTATACTCACAATTCTAATTCTTTTCAATCAGGTGTTTTACTGCTAGAATTGGGACCTGCAGAACCTTGCAAATCAGTTACTATAGAGGATGACTTCAGTAGCCCAAACTACTGACCCAGAAACACAATTCCCTTCTCTGCTCTTCTCCTGCCTTCCTTCCTGTCCCCCCTCTCCCAGCCCCAACCTAGGGCCCTTCTGTTGGGGGAGACTCTGGAGGAAGGTTTATCCAGTCAGACATTACCCTGCAGTTTGCATCTCACACTTTCCCAGCTGGCCTTTCAGAATGTTTACTGCATCCTTCTTTGAAGTTCCCAGATTTATGTTATGGCAAAAAAGTTACAGAGAGCAGCATGTATTTACAGAAGTTTAATAATAAAATCATGAAAAAGGAAAGACAGTTGAAAGAAAATTGAAAATATAGAAGTAGCATATAATTCCTACATGGAGAATGAACTAGATTTAAGACGATCTAAGCGAGATCTAAAAGCTGCTTACCGTTCTTCAGTCAGGCTTTCTCTGTTGGAAGATGTTAGTGCACAATACACCCAACTCCACACATGCCCCAGCACATAGTCGGCATAGAAATCATTCATTTCAGTGTCTCCCCATCTATGCAGAATCCTAATGTATACAAAATTCCTCAGATAACAATTACAGTGTCAGCTTGTCCCATAAGTGCTTATGTTCCAGAATCGCGGAAAGAAATGCACAGAGACATGGAAGTTGGGTAAAATAAAAGTTTACTCACAAGCAGCCGGACTGCCAGAAACTGGTCTGGTCAGAGTCCCTGCCCTGTGTTCTTTGTCCATCACCTTTTATACTTTTGTCAGTCATTATCTCACCCCAGTGGTCTTTGTTAAGTAAATAAAGTTCCAATTCCTGTTTAATGGTTAGACACAGGTGGTTTCTGTCACTGATTACAGTCCTGAACCCTTGACAGTTAAGGCACATATATCACAAGTTTGTTCAAGGATTCCCACTTTGTTCTTCAGAGCTAGGATGTTATCTATAATGGAGCTACAGATCAAAGGAGCTATATAACCTTCACTTTAAACAACAAAAGCAACGGGCTAAGGCAAGCTTTTAAATGGATACAGTACCTATTTTGATGGTGACAGCTCTATCTGAGCTGGATATGGCTACTGATTTTCTGTCCTGAGAAAACAGCAGAGACTGAGAAAGACTGGATTGAGCAGGGTGGTGGAGAGGAGAACTGCTCATGGGCTTGCTGGTCCATCTAGACCTCAGGGCCCCAGGGCAGCCACGGGTGCAGTGGAGTAGATGGCACTGCCAAGTAGGCCACCAGCAGCTGAAGTGGCAGGTGTGCTTGAAACAGAGGAACTGCTGTTCAGGAAGCTGAAAACAGGCTTTGCTGCACCTCGACCAGCTGTGATGCTGGTTTGCGCTCTAGAAGCAAAAATACACTGTGTTGGCTGTTCCTCTTTCTTTCCCTGCTGCCCAGCAGAAAGTCTAGAGTTAAAATTATTACCATTCTTACTGTGTTGTTTAACTTCTTCATGGTTAGAATCAGTTGAATCTCCATATGTAGAATCTCTGGTGGGTTTAGAAATTTTAAAGCCTTCACTCCTGGGCTGTCTAGACCCAGAGTCAGAGGATACACTTCCTTTGAATCCTCTCTGATCTCCAGCTTTAAAATTTCCAGTGTTTGTCATGGTGTGAGAAGGCCCAGAAGAGAATGAAGGGCCACCAAATTTGAAGGGTGAGGCCGCTGGATTCAGAGACGAGGAACATGTGCCTGGGCCTTGAAAGTGAGATTTTGTGCCTGGCCTGGCACCTTCACACGCTATACATGTGGTAGCGTCTGCTTGACTCTGCACTAGGCACACTTCACAGCCCCATTTCCCCTCAGGCCTTTTGGACTTGGCCAATCCTAGGGGGTCTCCAGAAAACAGAGAGACAGGTACCCCACTGCTCCTAAAAGCAGGGACTGAGCTTGCTGATTTCACAAATGTATAGGACACACATCTGTTGTCTTCTTCATTATTAGAAGCCCAGCAGAGTGGGCACAGCCAAGATCCCACAGGCCTTTTGAATTTACCTCCCAATCTTAAGGCACCAGAGGTAACGGTGCTGCAGGAAGATGACTTAGTCTTAGTGAATGCAGTTTCTAAAACTGCTGTCCCCCAAGGACTGGATTCATAGCAAGCAGTTCAAAGTTTGAATGTTTCACAAGCCACACATGTCCTTGTATCAGGTTTATTTTGAACTAAACAGGTATCACAATCCCAAGTTCCTGTTGCTGATTCAAATTTGTCTTCAGAGCCTGTTCCTGATGCAGGCAGAGTTGCTTTGCCAGGTTTGCTGGAATCAGCATGTTTAACGCTCTCTCCTGGTGGCAGTTTTACATGGTTTTTTGGGGGGTTTTGGTACCGGGGATCGAACTCAGGTCCTTGTGCTTGCGCAGCAGGTGGCAAAACCACTGAGCTAAATCCCCGGCCCAGTTTTACATTGTTTTGAAAGAGACATGTATCACACTTCCAGAATGATTTAGCTTTTGGACATTCCTCGCACCTGATTGCACTAGAAGGAAAGGTACTGCTTGCTGATTTTGTATAAATGACTGGCCCCGCTGTGGTAGGCTGAGCAGCAAGAGACTCTCCCTTTTGGCATGTGAGAGCTGCAGGGCTTTTCTGAACATCTAGGACGCCTCCTTCTTTCAGGAGTTTTGCAGGTGAAAGGTCCTTCAAATCCTCATTTTTCCTCTTACAGTTTGTTCTCTTCACTCCAATGATGTTTTGAGTTGAACTCCTCAGAACTGGTTCTGAAGCCCTGCTAGAGCCAGAAAGGTCTGTGTGTGCAGTAGGCACACTAAATGTAAGTGGAGTAAATGATGGAGGCAGTACAACCGCCTCCGTAGATATTATAATGGGAGGTGAAAAGGTAAACACCGGACTGCCAGTGCTGCTGGGAGAGGGCCTTTGTACCTTGTTTGCTGATGACTGAGAAGAACTCGTGGATGATGCAGAAGTTGTGGTCGCAGCAGAATTAAAAGTGATGGTAGGCACTGAAGAACTGGTGATTGGTGCAGAGATTTTTGGCAACAGTGGTATTTCTGTTTCCTCCTCCTCTAGAGGTTTAGAAGCAACGGCTCCTCTCATCTTATCACCACCACCTCCTCCAGAAGATGAGCCATCTGCTGCAGGGATACTGAAATTTGGTCGTGGAGAGCCACTTTCTGGTTGTCGGTTTTGTCTGGCTATCACATTGTTTTCATCTCCACTACTGTCCTCTTTACCTACTCTTTGACCAGTCTCCCTTAATTCACTAGATATGGTCAGAGGTAGTTTAAAAGGAACAGCGTTTTTTGTTCCTGTGGAAACCGGCTCCAGGGTTTTGGGGCTCTGAAGAGTGAGATATGGAGAGCTCCCCTGGGCTCTTTTGGCCTGCGTGTCTGTGATATCTGTCCCACTCCTATCAGGAGAATGCAGAGAGGAAAAAACATGGGGAATTCTTTCCACATTTGAAAAAGAGCTTGACATCTCTAGAAAGTGCAGTGTCATGCGAGCTGTTAAACTGGTTACATCATAAGGTTGCATATGGAGTGGCTTGGCTTTCATCTTTGTGACTGGCACCTGATACGTTGTCTTTCGTAATTGAGTCAGCCTTAGAGCAGCTGCTGCCCCACCATGTGTTTTTCCAGGATAAAAAGGAGAATTTCTGAGCTGACGTGTTTTAGGATTTGAGAAATTGGCAAGCGAGGGGGACAGGATTCCAAAGCCAGACAAGTTGAATGCTGTTTTTTTTGGGGGGGTGGCACTATGTCGTGAGACAGGATGAGCACATTCAGCCTCCAGGGACCCCCAAGGTGGCAATGGAGTGTTGCGTGAAACTACTCTGTGTCTGTCAGAGGCTCTGGAAGAACAACTAGTGGTTGAGATGTGGAAACCCTGAGAGGTAGGATCTCTCATTTCTGCACAACTGCCAACTGGGAGTGCATTGGAAGCAGTACTAGGTGCTGAAGATGCTTCTGTATTACCGACTGCTGGCTGAGGAGCGCTGTGGCTGTCACTGATACTAGAGCTGTCCTCCTCTACATACATGACGTGGTCATCTGTATTTTGTGACCCGTGCGCTACCTCGCTTGTGTCTGTTGAGCAGCCACGTGGATCTTCATTCTTACTGAAGTATGTCTGTAGCCACTGTGGCACAAGTTTCTTAATAGGTTCTGTAAGGCTGCTAAGAACGTCCTGGCCCTGTGGTGGCCGCTGCTGGTAAGGCTTAATTGGTCCCTGATAGCAAAGTCGCCCCCGGATCTTTCCTCCACCCCCGAGACCGCGACCACCACTGCCTCTGCTGCCTCCTCCCCGGGCCCCAGCCTCGCAGCTGCAGCAGCTTAGGTCTCGGCGGCAACAGCTGCCTTCTCTTCCACCACCACCACCACCACCACCACGGAGTCCCATTCCCCTGATTCCTTCAGACTCCTCCTCCTCCTCCTTCTCCTTCATCCGCTCCTCCTCCTCCTCCTCTTCCAGCCCCCAAGCCCATGGTGGAGACGTGGTGGCTTCCCACTCGCCGCCTGGGAAGGGCGGAGAGGGGCGGGCAGGCGGTGGCCTTAGGGCCCCCTTCCCTGTGCTACCCAGTCCATAAGTCCGCACAAGCTGCCCACACAGTAGTCAGACACACGATACACCAAGAAGCCCCTCAGGGAACAGACACGGAGAGGGTGAACTCGTTGGCAGCGAAGCAGCGAATGACAGTTGGCCAGGCCAGGATCCTGCTCCAGAAAGGCCGCCTCTTGTGACCCACAGCTGTTTTCCTCGGTCGCTATGGCGATGTGCGGGGGAGGGGACAGCGCGCGCTGCCCGGCCTAACTGACCGGCGCCTCGTGCAGTGTCTTCTTGGTCCCGTTTACTTTTTTTTCATTGCTGCAAGAGGCAAAGCATCGAGAAATATGTTGGGAATAATCGTGGAAATAAAATCAGTCATATACTAGACTCCTTCAGAATTATGGGAATGGAGAAGACACCTCTAAATATGGTTAGAGGCAGGAAGCAAGAGCCTTCCTTTCCTTTCTTTTCTCTTCTTTTTCTTCTCCTTCTCCTCCTCCTCTTCTCCTCCCCCTTCCCCTTCCTCCTCCTCCTGCTCTTCTTCTTCCTTCTCCTTTCGTCTTCTTCCTCCTCTTCCTTCTTTCATTTTTTTTTTTCTTGTATCAGGGATTGAACTCAGGACCTTGGGCTTGGGAGGCAGGGACGGCACCACTGAGCTAAATCCCCGGGCCTGGGCTTTCTTCTGTTAAACAAATTACCAAGAGTGTGGAGCAGAGAAGTGTTGTCATTATAAAGTGTTTGTTTCTTTTCTTTTTTTTTTTTTTTTGGTACCAGGGATCGAACTTGGGTCCTTTCGTTTGCACAGCAGGCGGTGAAACCACTGAGCTAAATCCCCGGCCCTTTTTTCTTTCTTTTTTGAGACAAGGTCTGGCTATGTAGTTCAGGCTGATCTTGAACTGGCTATGCGGCCCAGGCTGGCCTTGAACTCATGGCAATCCTCCTGCCTTAGCCTCCCGAGGGCTGGGATTATGGGCCTGTGCCACCACACCTGGCATAATATGGGTTTTAAAGAAGTCACTCTGGTTCAAAGTGGAGAACAGATTTAAAAACAAGAGTAGAGCTCGGCATGGTGGAGCAGGCCTGTAATCCCAGCACTCTGGGAATTTGAGGCCAGAAGATCCCAAGTTCAAGCGCAGCCTAGGTAACACAGTGACTTAATGTCTCAAAATAAATTTAAAAAATAATGGGGATCCATAGCTCACCAGCCCTACTTTTCAGTGCCCAGTAACACACATGCATGCACTCCTACACACACACACATACACACACACACACTTTTTTTGAAAGCAAGAAGGCAATTGAGAGGCCAGACGTGATTTTCCTTAAAACCACAATGATCAAGGAGGAGGAAGTAGATTGGGACAGATGCTGGGCATGTTATAAAGGATTTGAAGATAGACTGATTATGTAGTAGTATAAGACGTCAAAGCTGACTTCAAAGGTTTGGAGTGGAGAAGCTTGAAAGATGTTGCCTTTCTCTGACAGGAAAACAAATGTGAGGAGACAAGGTTGGATTAATATTTTTTAAAGGCACAGGCTTTGTTTTGTTCTTATTAAGTGTAAGCTTCCTATTCCTTCCAATCTGGCTACCTGTCTTTCCCTTCTAGTGAAATTTGATTGCCCAACTTTAATTTTCTTCATGTCTTGATGCTCTTTCTGGAATTCCTGCAATTTGGATAATGGACCTCCTCGACTGAATGATCTGGCCTCCTACCTTACATCTTGAATTTGCTCTAACATTGACAAATTTTTGCAACACTACTTTCCAGTGATTTTGTTGACTTTTTTTAATGTCTGCTAAAATTTTTAATTTTTTGGTATGTATTATTTTGTTAACAGGAACATTTTCTCCAAGATTTCCATGATTGTAGCATCTTGTCTTTATAGATATAATGTCTTGCTTTTCATATCTAAAGATTTTTAAGAGTAGTTGGTACAAATGTTCTCACTGGCTCATTTGCTTTTTCTAAATTGCTTCATTTGGCCAGGGATTTAGCTCAGTGGTTTTGCCACCTGCTGGACAAGCACAAGGACCCGAGTTCAATCCCTGGTACCAAAAAAAATAAATAAAATAAATTGCTTCATTTGTGTTCTTCCTTTCATAGAGGCTTTCATCAGATCACTTGTAATTTGAATCTTAGATATCCCCCCAAAGGGCCATGTTAACGGTTTAGTCCTGGGCCCCTTCCTCTGGACCAGGAGCAGTGGGATAGTGGCTCAGAAGCCCCTCCCTCTGGGCCGGGAGCGGTGGGAGGGATGGTGGCCTGGAAGCCCCTTCCTTTGGGCCAGGAGCGGCAGGACAGAAGGTGGACCAAAAGCCCTTTCCTCTGGGCTGGGAGCAGTGGGAAGGATGCTGACCGGGAAGCCCCTTCCTCTGGACCAGGAGCAGTGGGACGATGGCTCAGAAGCCCCTACCTCTGGCCGGGAACTCAGTACCTTGGTCTGGTAGGTGGTCTGGTGTCCTCTGCGTCTTTGTAGTGTGGAGCCAGGTGGCTGCTTGTCTGCAGCGGGGTGATTCGGTGTCTTCCGCGTGACTCAGGACCTGGGTAGGGCGTGCACAGACCTTCCTGTGTGCAGCCGGCTGATTCGGCGTATTCCGGGTGACTGGGGACCTCGGTAGGGCATGGGCAGACCTGCCTGTCTGCAGCGGGCTGATTCGGCGTGTTCTGTGCGACTCAGGACTTCGGTAGGGCGTGCCTGTTTAAAGAGATCTTAAAACGGGATTAAATGCAGATATAACATATGCATGAAAAAGAATTCTCATTATACTAAAAAGTTCCCAAATTTTCCTATGGACTCCTACTAAAGCCCTGAAAGTTTTTTATGGAATTTGACATGCTGGTTATAAATTTATATAGAAGAGAAAAGGCTCAAGAAAAGCCAAGATATTCATAAAGAACAAGAAGCACTTTGTTCTGTGAGATATCAAAACATAGCATAAAGGGGGTGAGAGTAGTGTAGCCGAGCCCACCCGGCTAGCCTTGTTCTGGAACCTAGACCCACTACTTCGTTCTCCCTCACCTGGGGTGAACGAAGATAAATGACAAAGAGACACGACAGGGAGTTAGTTTAACCTGCAGGCAGCCATAGGGCTCTTGCCTCTTAGTAGGCGAGGAGCCCCTAGCATCTGGCTCATCTTCCCTTTATTCACCCGAACACGGGCACAAGCATCTACTTTCCAATATCCATTAGTACACGCTCTGGTAAACAACTTAACCTCACCTGTCTTTAAGTTTTCCCTAGAACCTGCACTATGCAGTCACCCCTGAGTACAGCCTGTCTCCTTTGTGCTCACAGAGGAAGCCAGTAGGCCTCAATTCTCCTCTGGTCTCCGACAGGGTAACTCAGTAGTAGAGTTTGTGCTTAGATGCACAAGGTTCTAGGTTCAATCTCATAGCTATACATATATATGTGTGTATATATATATATATATATATATATATATATATATATATATATTTGCCACCATAGCAATTAAGCTAATGTGGGGTTAGCAGGCTGTATAGGGCGAAACCAGAATAGACTAAGAAACCCTAAAGAGATGTGTACATATATAGATAGGGTTTGATACATGGCCACGTCTAACCTGCAGATGCCTGTGGGGAGGTGGACCCTAAAATGAATGGTGCTAGGAGACTTGAGGATCCATAAGGAAAAAAGAATTATTAGCTCAGTGTTTCTCACACACTATTTCTTCAATCACTTTGCATGCAAATCTAACTCTCTTTGATTACAAAAATTCCTATCTCATACCAAACACAAATTCCAGAAGAATTAGAGCCCAAAATACGAAAAACAAAATAGGGCATAGGAGTGTAATCTCAGCACTGCAGGGCCCTGGAGTATGAGGGTCACACATGTAAGTCCCACCTGGACAGTTTATTGAGACACTGTCTCAAAATACAAAAATAAAAAGGGCTAGGGACATAGCTCAGTGGTAGAGTGGCCTGGGTTTGATTCCCAGTTACAAGTTTAAAAAAAAATCCTTTTGGAGAAATCGGTGTAGTGTTGGGGGTTTTGTTGTTGTTGTTGTTGTTGTTGTTGTTTTGTTTTGTTTTGTTTTGTTTTGTTTTTGAGACAGGGTCTGGATCCATAGTTCAGGCTGGCCTTGAACTCACTATGTAGCCCAGGCTGGCCTCAAACTCCCAGAGATCCTCTGGCCCAGACTCCCAAGTGCTGGGATCACAGGGATGCACCACCACACCTAGCACAGGAAGAGAATTCTTAAACAAGATTTTTAAAAAATAAAAATGAACCAGGCATATGCCTGTAATCTCAGTTATTTGGGAGGCTGAGGCAGAAGAATTCCAGGTTTGAGGCCAACCTGGACAGCATATTGAGACCCTGTCTCAAAATAAAAAGTATAAAGGGCTAGGGGACATAGCTCATTGTGAAAGCCCTGGGTTCAATCCCTAGTCCCCCCCCCCCAAAAGAGAGAAAATAAATTGGGAAAAAATGTTTACTATCAAAAATACATCAGGAGCTGGGGATGTAGCTCAGTGGCACAAGGCCTGCTTGGCAAGCTCGAGGCCCTGGGTTCCATTCCTGGTACCAAAAAAAAAAAAAGTACCTCAGAACTTCTGCAAATCAATTGTTTTAAAATAAGACAAGCAGCCAGGGATTTAGCTCAGTGGTTCCGGCGCCTGTCTCACAAACACAAGGTCCAGAGTTTAATCCCCGGTACCCAAAAAAAAAAAAAAAAAGTCTGGAAAGCATGGGCTGGGGATTTAGCTTAGTAGTTCCACCACCTGCCTTGCAAGCACAAGGACCTGAGTTCGATCCCCGGTACCAAAAAAACAAAAACAAAAAAAATAAAACAAGACAAGCAAAAGGCTAAGTGAACAAACGAGATACAGCTCTGCAGGGTTAGGAGGGACGGCCCAAAACCCCCTCACCCCACAGCACCTGGAAGTTCTGGGGCTCCCAGAACCACCTGAGGTTGGATCATTTAATAGAACTGCAGAACTTACCAAGAGTGATTACACTTGCAGTTACAAAGGATTAAAATAAATGGGCCTTTTTAAATCTAAAATATTAAAAGTGAGCTGAGGGTAGATAGAAGGACCACATGCCAAGGCTCCACTTGTCCCTGCCCTGGTGTCAAAACAGCATTACTTTCCCAGCCGTGAAGTGTGGTGACACAGGTCACACATACCTAAGGCAAAAGGCTGAAACCTGAAACTCCAAGCACTGCCTGACACAACACACCCCAAGGAGAATTCCAACCCTATCCAGTTCAAACACAGGTGCACTAGAAATATTCTGTAAAATTACTTCAGGCTCTGTGTGTCAGATGCCCATGAAACACAAATGAATTTCATGTTTGGACTTGAGTCCTATTCCCAAGATGTCTCATTATCTGCATGCAAATATTCCAAAATCTGAAAAAAATCTGAAATCCAAAATCCTGCTGGTTCCAAGAATTTTGGATGAAGTATACTCATGGGGTATTGCCAACAAGGTCAATTCCCTCAAGTGTTGGTGTCTACACTCCCTTTTCGTGCTCCACAGTCTACATTGATGTTACTGAACTGTCTTCAGGAGGGTACATGACACCAAGTGACTAAAAGCAGCCACTGTATATTATGCCACTAGTCACGTGGCTGGTCTGTTTGGCATCAAACTCCTAGGCAAATAAGACACCTCTCTAAAGTGAGAAACTCCAAGGTCTCAGAGACTGATTATCTAAGAAGCTGAGGACAAAGACCAGACCTCTTTTTGGGTAAGGTCAAATTATTTACTATACGACCCCCAGTTCACAGTACAACAAAACAAAACAAAACCTTTCAAACAGCTGGATAAAGGAATAACTTCAATAAATAAATAAAACCACAGTGGGATGCTATTTTATATTCATGAATTTGGCCCCCCAAAAGTGTGACAATAATGCGAATGGAGGGTGGAGAGCCCTGGGGACACCAAGGTGATGCCCACAGAAACAGTCTGGAGAGGAGAGCAGTCTTGCTATACCTGGTCAAACTAGAGCACACACAGCTCATAAGTAAGCCAGCCGTGTAGCTCTGGTATAGAGCATTTGCCTGGCATTCATGGAGGCCCTGGGTTCAGTACCCAACACTGTAAGATAAATAAAATACAAACCAGATGAAATATAAAAATGTCAACAGCAACACTGTTTATCATAATTATAAATTAGAGACATCCTAGGCTGGGGATGTAGCTCAGTGTTGCCACATCTGCCTGGCAAATGCAAGATCATGAGTTCACTCTGCAGTACCAGGAAAAAAAAAATTGCAGAAATTGTGATGCATGTTGGCAATTAAATCTTACATACACCAGTGAAAACAAACCAAAGAGGCTGAACCTCTCAGACATGATCCCAGCAAACAACAATTCCAAAAAAATCGTGATTTACTATAATATTTATGTAAATTCCATGTTATTTGTATAAAGTTTTTAAAAATATGTATTGATCAGGGACCCCTACATATGTACTACAGGGTTTTAGTTTTGTTTGGTTTTGTTTGGTTGTCTGTTTGTTTTTCAAGTTTGTTTTCATGGTTTTTAATCCCTCTTGATAATAAACAAAAAATCAGACTCGTAAAAAGTTTTTCATATTATAGAATGATTTACTTTTTCAACCAGTGAACTTGGAAATGGTGGTCAGCTTCCACTAAGGTAGCTGTCTGTCGTAGCAAGTGAGCATAGATGATGTATGTCGATGTGTTATTAAATTGAGGATTCTGTAAAAGTATGAAATGTGCTCTAAGATCATCTTTTGTTCGTGGCCCTTTCCATTCCCGTAACAGGCTGTTAATGATTCCCTTTCATACTGTTTTTTTGAATGTCTTGAGGAGTATTTAGCAAAGCATCATATACAGCATTCACAAATTTAGCATTAATCCCAGAGTCTTCGATGGTATTAAATGAGGCAGTGACATCTTTCTTAAATACAGCATTTAATTCTGAGAAAGAATCAAATGTTGTTAGATAAAAATCATGTACTGTTTTCCTGTCTCCTGATGATTTCACTTTTTGATAGTTTTGGGCTGAATAGGAAGGCCAGGTTCTGAAAGGACTGGTGCCTTCATTGCAGTTGACAATGCATCTATAGAGAGGTTCGCTGTTTTGTCTAACATCAAGGGAAACTGGTGGTAGGTCTCTCACGTTCTTGATGTTAGGGAAAACAAGATGTGTAGGTGAATTTCTATTTTCAGCAGCTTCCTTCTTCTGGCTAACAGATGAAACAACACTGCTCAAAGTGGAAATCTGCCCTTCGGCTCCTTTATCCAAACCCGCCGTCGCCCCGGCGCTGGCGGACACGATGGGCGGCAGCTTCTCCCGCTCCGGCTCCTTCGGCTTCCTCTCTTCAGAGGCGGCCGTCGCCACCGCCGGCGGCGCGGCGGGCGAGGGCTCGCGACCCGCCTCACTCCTGTAGAGCCGGGCGACAGGAGCGCAAGGCGGCCGGACTGCAGCTGGGGCTGGCGGTGCTGCAGCCGGGGCTGGCGGTGCTGCAGCCGCGGCCGCGAGAGGGCTCTGCGGCCTCTGGGCTGCTGCTCCCAACCGCCGCCGCTCCGCCTCCCGAGGCCATACTCTTAAGTGAAATAAATAGGACACAAGTATAAATATGGAATAGTTTCTCTGGTGTGAGAAAGTGAAAGTGTAAATAAGGATTCAAATGAATAATTGATAATTTGAAATAGGAAGAAAAGGTCCAATGTGGTAGGGGAAGTGGGAGTGGAAGGGGAAAGGAAAGAAGGGAAATGAAAAATTATGAGAAAAGGAAAAAATGGAAACAAAGTCTGTGTAAATAGGAAAGGGCGGAGGGGGTGAATGGCGCACAGGGAATGGGGAAAAAATAAGAACCAAGATACATCATGTACAGGTACAACACCCAATGATAAATGTAAACATATTGTATACCTAAAATGTACCAATAAAAGAATTTAAGCAAAAAAAAAGAGAAGAGGTTTATTTTGGCTCACAGTTGTGGGAGTTCCAGCCTGAGACCGAGTGGTCTTGTAGCCTTGGATCTTCGGCCAGCATAACAGCGTATCTAGTGCATGTGGCAGAGCAAACCTGAACCCCACAAGCTGGCAGATGGAGGGAGCAGAAGAGCCAGACACCCACAATCCCCTGTGAGGGGCCCCCAGCAAGACCCCATTTCTCAAAGGCTCTACCACCTCCCAGTAGTGGCACCCTAGGGACCAAGCCTTCACCACCTGGAGCTTTAGGAAACACTACCTGTAGTCAAACTATAGCGGAGGGGAAGTGTGCGATAATCAACTTTGGACTCTCACACAAGGCATGGGCATAACAGTGAGAGGCCAGTGCCCAGATGTTTTCCAGGTGTTCCCCACAGGACTGTGAAGTGACCGTACTGGTCCCTAAGGAGCCCCAGGAGGGAGGGCTGAGGTCCTGGGAAGGGCCTTCATGCCGAGTCTCCTCACCTGGCTGCCGTGGGTTCTCTGAGGTTTCTTTTTCCTCCTCTTATTACACCTCACATCAGGAGCAGTCTTGATCAGTGAAGAAGTGCAGTGATTGGATGCTGGCGCTAAGACACACAGCTTAAACGCCTGGCGAGTCCGGGGTAATTCTGTGGCAGTGAGGTAACTGCTGGTCTGTGCCAGATACCATTTTCCCGCAAAGCCCTACATCTTTTCTTGGGATAAGGGGTGGCCATGCGATGCTAGCAGTGTCTCCCGCCCCCACCCCCCAGCAGATCCAAACCAGCAGCGCTAACCTGCTGCTTCCTGGCCCTCAGGGCTGGAAGGTAAGCAAGTAGGCCAACCAGGGTCCTGCACAGTCTGTTTAGCAGAGGCCTTGGGCTCTGTCAAACAAAAGCTATGCCAAGCAAGTGAAAGGTGAGAAAGATGCATCTGTGAGTTGACTCGATATTTAGCATAATACCAGTGATCTTCATTTATCCCCAGAATAAATGAAGGCGGATAGTTACTCAGGAAGCACTGTGTTGAAATTATCTGTCACTGCTCTGAAATGACACTCATCAGCTGTGCCTGTGACTGCCCAGTGTGATGACCCCAGGATCTGTTGCTAGGATTGGAAGGAATGTCTGAGATCATTAGGCTGAGGTGGTAACACCGGTCTCTAGAAATTCAAAGGTATTTGTAAGATTTTAAGTGATGGTGCTTGGTTTCCTAGTTGTACTTGCCTGCAGATGGCAGGCCCTTCACTGTAAGCGATCTTGCCCACTTGGAATAGTTCACTTCCTGTTGTTCAGTGAAGGGCTGGGGATTTAGCTCAGTGGCACCACACCTGCCTCACAGGCACCAGATCCTGAGTTCGATCCCCGGTACCAAAAAAAAAAAACACGTTACTACTTGTCCATGCGAATTATTTGGGCCAGGGATTTAGCTCAGTGGTTCCACTGCCTGCCTCGCAAGTACAAGGTCCCAAGTTCAATCCCCAGTACCAAAAAAAAAAAAATATTCAGTGAAACCTTTTCGGAACCTAGTTTCCAATTACAA
The DNA here is from genome assembly GCF_053883595.1 of Heterocephalus glaber. Classification (NCBI taxonomy): domain Eukaryota; kingdom Metazoa; phylum Chordata; class Mammalia; order Rodentia; family Bathyergidae; genus Heterocephalus; species Heterocephalus glaber. The sequence continues at coordinate 32,793,397 of NW_028258153.1, read as the reverse complement.
ACTTTGTTCCTACATAAAACTTTTTCTTTGGTGATTTGTATAAGGTGAGATAATTCTGTCCTGTGAATTGAATAAAAATGATAAACATTTCTGACAACCAAAAAGTAGCTGACATCTTTTAAGTAGTTGATTAATCTTTTGGCCACTTAATTATCATTTAGAAGAGTTTAGAAATTCAAATGCCTGGAGTATGAGCAATTACCTAAATGTGTTTAGGGGAAACGAAACATATTGTCACACCATATTTTTTTTAAAAAATTAACCTTGTTGTGTGAGCCCTAGGTTCAATCCCCAGCAGCACAAAAAGTAAAAGTTAACCTTGTGTTTAGATAAAATGTAGATTCACGTATAAGTGCAAAAAATACAGAGAAATCCAAGTGCACTTTATCCTGTTTCCTCCAGTGGTGACATCTTGCAAAGCAGCAGGACAATATAGCAGTCAAGACATCCATGGTTTTTTAAATTATCAAAAACAGAATTTTATTTGGTTCATGGTTCTAGGGGCCGTGAAGATCAAGGGGTCACATCAGGTGAGGACCTCCGTACAGTATCACAACATGGCAGAAAGGTGCACAAGCACATACAAGGCAGAAGGGCAAGTACAGGATCCTGATAACTCCAATCAGTGTAAACATTATATGCCCTACTGTGAGCTATCAACAAGTATGTAAAAGGTGGCAGGGGAACCAGAGGAGAAGGGGGCAAGGGTGGGAAAGAGGAGGGGATTAGAGAAAAAGCAAGCTGTAATATGTGCATGGAACCACTCCCCAAAGTGACTGTAAACTGTGTGAATTGCAAACATGTACTAAAAAAATAAAGACGGAAGGGTGAGGGGCGGCAAGAAGGGCCCCGACTTGTGACAGAGTAACTAACCACAACAGTGACACTGACCCACTCATGAGGATGTGACTTAATTACCTTTTAAAGGTCCCACTTCTTAATGCTGTTGCAATGAAAATTAAATTTGATTGTTTTGGAGATATTCAAAATGTAGCAGGCAAAGAGAGCTATAGTGTATATATTATTACTCCAGAATATGTATATTACTGTGGGCCCCAAATTCACTCAGTTCTCTACTCAAAGTCCCCTGTAAGATTGTTTGGTATATAATGCCCATCTTCTTTATTCAATAACCATGAAAATCAAACATGAACTAAGATTAATAACATCAATGAGAATGAAAAGTGGGATGGGGAACTGGTGTGGGCAGGGAAACAGGAAACAAGCTGGAGTATATATATGTAACTGCTCCCCGCCAGGACTGCAAATGGCATGGGCTGCATCACTTACTGATTTTAAAAGAAGAAGATAAATAATTCTGACCACATGTTGACCACTAAAATAATAATAATCGCAAATGCTGGTATCAGATATTAATGTTGACACATCACCCCCGGATCCCTCTTGTTGACCTTTCCCAGACCCTCTCCTCACTTTTCTGTTCCTCACTCTTCCAATCATCGATCTTCTCTAGTTTGTGCCCGTTTCTATGATTTTATCATTTCACTAATGATATACAGTATAAGCTTCAAAGGACTTTTTTTTGTGGTATGGTAATTGAACACAGGGTCTTTGCACTAAATTACATCCCCAGCCATTGAAAAAAAATTTTTTTTCATTTGAGACAGACTCTCACTAAGTTGCTAAGTTGCCCAGGCTGGGCTTGAACTTGTAATCCTTTGGCCTAAGCCTCCTAGAGTGCTGGTATTAGCTATGCAGGCTAGGCGTGCCTTGGCAGTGCAGTACCTATGCCTCAGCCTCCTGAGTGCTGGAATTATAGGTGTGTGCCACCATACCCAGCCCAGGACTGGCTTTTCTTTTTACTCTGTATAACTCCCATGTGATGCATTCAAGTTATTGCATGAGGGTTTTGTTCTTTTGATGGCCTAGTAATATTCTACAGCATGAATATACCAGAGTTTGTTTAACCAGTCACCCACCAACTGAGGAATATCTGGGTTGGTTGTAGTTTTTCACCATTAGGAATTAAGCTGCTCTGAACATTTGCATGGGGGTTTTACATAAGCATAATTCTCACTTCTCTGAATAAATAGCCAAGAGCTTACTTGTTTGTTTGTAGATTATTGCATACCTAGTTTTGTAAGAAAGTGCCAAACTGGTTTCCAGAGTGGCTATATAATTTTGTGCTCACAGTAGCAATATATGAGCGATCCAATTTCTCTGCCTTTCTGCCAGCATTGGGGCTGGCACTGTTATTTCAGTCATTCTGTTAGGTGTGTGGTGACATCTCATGGCGAGTTACAGCTGCGAGCAAAATGGTGTGGAGCATCTTTCCATATACCTGTCGTCTGCAGATTTTCGGTGAAAGGCTTGTCCACACCTTTGCCTACATCCTAATAACCAGGTCCTTCTCAGTCTTTTAAATTATGGGAATGAGGAGGGTGGCACATCCTGGTGCATGGAGAGCCTGTTCCATAGGTGACTGTCTCAGAGCGACTAGAAGCCACTACAGCTCTTCTCTGTGAAAGTTCCACCATGTCCTGATGAACTGCTGCTCTGCACAATGCAGTAATCAAGCATCCAGAGTCCGCTGGCTGTCAGCAGATGGACTCTGACATCTAGGGCAGGGATTTGTCATAGCAAAGAAATGAAAAATACATTTGCTTCTATCCATATCTATGTCCTGTGTCCTTACTGTAACCAGACAGACCGCTGGGAGCTGTGACAGCAGAAAGAGAGAGAGACGAGGTGGGGAAGGAGACACATAGGGCCCCAAATCCCTTTTCTCCTACCACAATGCTGAACATTTCACTTCCATCCAAAGTGGTAGGCAAGTGAGTCCCTGACCTGGCCGCAGACCGCATCTTCAGCAAGGACCCAGGCCACACTTTTCTCCAGAGTGTGGCCAGCAGTGCTGCCTTCTGTTGTTTCTGTGCATCAATCCCTCCCTTGTGTTTTGTTTGTTTGCTTTTTGAGACAGGGTCTGTGTAGTCCAGGCTGGCCTTGAATTAGTGACAGTTCTCCTGCCTCAGCCTCTTGAGTGCTGGGATTACAGGCCTGCACCACCATGCTCCGCACACTCCCTATTTTGTAACAGGAAATGGATTATCAGGTCCCAGAAGTGTTCCCCAGTGCCACTCAGGCACACAATGTGGGCTCTGTTACCCAAAGTCAGTGGCCAGCACAGATTGGCCATCAGCTCCTGTAAAGTGTTCCAGTGGATGTTCAGTAACTTCAAAGAGGGCCTCGGGCACCTTCTTCAACTTCACACGTCTAGTTGATCTCATGGTCTAACTTTCTGCTTCCTTCTTTCTTACCAGGTTATGTACATTTTATAAATATACAATTCTTGAGTGGAGGGATATAGTAGGCTTTGTGAGTACTGGACACTGCTCGTTCTCTACAAAATACACATGGTCTCTGACTTACAGTGGTTCAAAAGCACTGTGCATGCAGTAGAAACAGGACTTCTGATTTTGAATTGGATCTGCTTGGTGATGATGCTCAGTCCCAGTCTTTTCTTGAGATGCTGGGCCATGGTGTGGGCTTCAGCTCCCAGTCAGCTGCCAGTCACAATGTCGAACAATAGATTCTACAGTGAGCTGTGTTGCTGATCTGTGATATTTGGTAGGTAAAGTGTAATAAATATGTTTTCAATTTAGGATTGTTTCAATTTATGATGGGGTTGTTGGGTGTGACTGACCTCATCGTAAGTTGAGAAACATCTGTATTTCTAAAATAATTTTTTTAGATGATCTCAAATATCTTAATCAAGAACTCTTCTGCCCTGTTCTTTAGAAACAGATGCTCAAAAAAACCAGTGAATGGTCTCTTAAAGTCCTAACTGGCAGACACACCCACGATACCCACTTTATCTGGATTCATGCTGGACTCTGGTCCCTGTCCCTCACAGTTTGATGTCTGTTCTAGAAGGGGCCTAAATGTCCTCGATTCCCCTCCACCTTGTTTTTCCCCACTGAGAGCCTGGTAAAGGAGGTGGCAGGTTAAAGCTGAGGACAGATCTCCTATTACTAATCCTCACAAGATTCTGAGTTGCTTTCTGCTCTTGGTTGGTGCACAAGAATTCAGATAACACCTCTCTAGAATTCAGAACCCAAAAAGGCCATAGGTGGGGCTTGCCCAAAGATCCGAGTGTTGTGGCACAGCGGGGACACTGTGTCAGAATGGCTGTCTCCACACCACTTCTTCAGTCCTGGAGAATAAAGGCTCTCATGCCCTGTTGTCCAGAGAAGGACTGAAGCCTTTAACCATTTTGTTGCAGATTTCAGGCATCATCACAACCCATAACCCTAAGCAGGGGGGCTGGGAGCTGCAGAACAGGCCTGACCCAGAGATGGTTTCTACCACCGTGGCCCGAGAGACCCAGCAGTCCTTGTTGTGTGTGGAAGGTGCTGGCCTTGTGTGGCTAAGAGCCCTGCCACTGCAACCAGGTGACTGTGATGTATCGTGAGTGTAAGGTACACACTCTTCTGAAGGATTTGAATTAAAAGAAAAAATATAAAAGATCCTCAAAGTTTTCCATGTCAATTATATGTTGAAATATTAGTATGTTCAATATATTTGTAGTAAATAAAATATAGTATTAAAATTAAGTCTACTTATTTCTTTTTATAATGTGGTCATTAGAGAGTCTAACATTCCGGACAGCGCTTCCCTTCACTGTCTTTGTTCGCTCTTACTCTTTGCTCTGAGTTTTGTTTATACCTCTGACCTTGCTGGATTCCCTGTTTGTTATTTTTTGTCTCTTCCCCTAAAAGGAAAGCTTAGCAAGGTCGAGAACTTTGTATCCACCCTCTGTGGCACCTGATAGATCCCAATCAGTATTTTTTGAATGAGTGAATTTATCCGCCAGTGTTAATATGTAAGTGCATGTTGCTATTGAGTTGATGATCTGATGCTATATTCTGTAAATAAGTAATAGCACAGATATTAATTTTGGAATGTGAGGTTTGTTTTTTTCTTTTTTTTTTAATATAGCTCCTGGAAAGTTTTATAGATCTTGGTACCATCCCTCATGACTAAGGAACTACTACAGAACATATTTTCCTTTTATTCTCCCATGCCTTCATAATGGCCTGTATTCCCCAGTGCTTTTAGAAAATGTTTTGTTTTGAGGCAGTGTCTTGCTAAGTTGCCCAGGGTGCATTCAAATTTTCAATCCTCCTGCCTCAACTTCCAGGAGTGTTGGGATTATAAAGTGTGCACCACCATGCCCAGTTTAAATTTCTAATCTGATTAATGTGAAATAGAAAGAAAAGGGGCAAAGGGGAAGGGGAAGTGGGAGGGGTAGGGGAAAGGAAAGAAGGGAATAGAATTAATATGGAAAAATGAAAAAATGGAAACAAAGTCTTTGTAAATAGGGAGGACTGGAGGGGTTGAAGGGAGGGCTGGGCAAGGGTGAAAAATAAGAACCAAGAGAGATTATGTAAAGGTGCAAATTTCCAATGATGAATGTCATTATATTGTATACCTAAAATGTACCAATAAAATTCTAAAAAAATTTCTAATCTGATGATTTTGCCTCTTTGGTTCTTCATATAAAGCGATCTGATCCATGGTAATGGGTAGAAATTAGGCTCATGCTTTTTGTTTTTTGTGTTTTTTTGGTACTGGGGATTGAACTCCGGTCCTTGCGCTTTTGAGGCAAGCAGCAGAACCACTGAGTTAAATCCCCGGCCCAGGCTCATGCTTTAAAACTCAACAGATCCCAAACAATGGCACTGGACAGTGTGGTGAGAACTTGGTTGTTACTGGTCTTTCTCTGCACCATTGTGGAGCTCAGTCTACTAGTGGAGTTGAATCTGCCTGCAGAGATGACAGGAAGAGCTTCCTCAAATTTCTTCAACTCCTCTTTGTCACTTGGCCCTGTTTGGTTAATCTGGCATTTCTGCTTTGCTGCCCTGGAACTAAAACACTCCTTGGGCAAGATTTTAAAGAGACTTTGACAGCAATAGCAGAGTCCCAATTTAGAGGCTTTTAAAAAGTGGGTTTCCTCCAGCTGCCCCGGGTTGGGGTGCAACTGGACACTTCAGCAGGGAAAGGCTGGGAGCATGGGTCACTGAGAAAGATCAGGCTTCCACTTGGCCAGGAAGGGTTAAAGATCAGTCAGTAGAAAGCCCTGAGGTTCTAAACCACCTTTGGCTTCCTCCCTTCCAGCACCCCTGCTTGCAGTGGGAGCCAGGCCAGCAGCAGCATCCCCTGGACTTCAGAAGCCTGTCACGAAAATACACTGAGTATCCTCATTCCCTCCTTGCTTGCCTTTCACACCAATTTATCCCCAATAAGACAGTGTCAGGCCATCCTTTAAGTCACAAGGGTACTCAGACTGTCATGACAACATTATCTCGGGGTCAGTCTGGTGTGCATTTCTACCATTCCACATGGCATCCTCCATCTGCTGAATGTAGTTAAACAAAAACAAAACCAAACCTGAACCTTTAAGGAAAAGTCCCAGAAATAAATTATCAGTGTGACACAAAGGTGAGTCACTAGTTAAAACCTCCCTCCTTCTGGGATGATGCATGCTGGGTGCTCAGCTGGTTCCCTGGCCTGGGTCAGGCACTCACCAGCTACAAGGACTGGGAACGGTTCAGACGGTGAAGATGACACTTGTGGCTTTCACATTTGTCACGATATTGTCACCAGCATCTCCACCCAAACATTCAGCTGTCGGGCAAATGCACAGTCACAGCTCCATGAACATGTCTGAATAGATGCCTCGCAATTTTAATTACCATTTGGATTCTCCTGTTCAATTTTTCTATTGTAAGCGTATAAAACAGAAGTCCATATTCTAAATCTCAGAGCATATCTTAAACTCCTAACTTGGAAGGATATGGACTTCTAATCAGATTTGGGAATTTTCTCATGTTTACATTTATTTGACAAATGCCTTCTCTGGAAAAGTTGCCTCATGTGATACTGATTTTTCCTTTTCTCAGTGTCTTTGTTGAAAACTTAAGCATGTTTCATAGTCAGCCACATCAAATATTATCATAACAGGCAAGGGATGGATTTTTTAAAAAATCGCCCTCCACAAGGAAGTACTCTTGCATCATCCTTCGAGGAGTCAGCGTGGCAAGACTGGGCAGAGGCAAAGGTCAGCTGTGATGCAGGTGCACTTTCAGCCTCAGGGACCATGAGGAATTCGGAGCTGGGATGGCTTTGCTGCCCTGCCCCTCAGGGAAGAGACACGACCTTCAGTGAAGTGACATCCTCCTGATAAGGGCAGTTCTCAAGGTGACATTTCCAGCATTTAGGGAGGGAGGATCTTGGTCTTGAGGGGATTTCTAGGCAGCATACGCAATAGTTATTAAGTCCCTTATTTTCTCTTCTTAAATATGCATCATAAGAAAAGGAAAGGAAAGGAAAGACTGGAAACTGCAAAGCATAGCCCGAGGTTCCTGTTAGAGCCTCTCTCACACTGGGTTGCAGAGGGTTTATTGTGACCTCCAGACCTCTGTGACTGTCCCTACCTGGCACACACAGTGCTCCTGTGTTGTGTCTCAGACGTGCCTGGCTGCGACAAACAGATACTTCTCCATGTTTTTCAGGTAACACATTTGTCTTTGGTCTTGCTGAGTCTGAATAAGAAACTGTGATTTTAGCAGCTTATTAAAAGCTTGTTTTGATGTGCTCTTGAAGAAACCGGAGTGCTTTTTTCCCTCTAAGCCAGATACTCTTGACATCTATAGTTGATCTCCAAAAAGTAGCCTCTGAAGGGGAATGCCAGCAGAACAGCACCTCAATTTGAAACTTCAGCGGATTCTATTGTACAGTCTGATGTGGAGGTATGTTTGGGGCCAGGCAGTGAATACTTTTCAATTCTTTGTGATTTCTCTTTTCTGCAAAAGTTATTTTTTAAGAACAAGTTTAAACTAAAGACAAGACAGAATCAGTTAAATAAATGAAGTGCTATTAACACCTACTTTCTCTTTTTATATAAATAACTGAGAATACAAACCCCCCTTCCCCATGCTGGGAAAGGAACCCGGGGCTGATATAAGTGAGGCAAGTGCTCTACCACTGAGCTGCATCCTAGCCCATACTGGTCTTTTAAAACCTTTCACATGATGAAAAAAGCTGTAAATAATATGACCCAATGCTTCCTCCACGATCACCATTTGTATCACTTCCCACATAAGGAATGTCCTTAATCTGAAAGAGTAAAATATTTAAAACACTCACTCCAAAAGGAATATTTCATAAGAATTTGTTGGAAGGAAAAATTTTTTTTCAGATGGAGTTCCACTATACTGCCCAAGCTGACCCTAAACTCCTGGGCTCAAGCAATCCTCCTGTCTCAGCCTCCCAAGTAGCCCCATGCCACACCGCTCCAGCTTTTGGAACAATTGTCCTTTTCCCTCTCTCCCTCTTAGTTTCCTGAACACGGCCCTGCAAATCAGACAACAAAAGACAGGTTAGCAAGAAGAAAGCCAACAGTTTATTAACAGGTGCTCTGCCTGCCCCTGGAAGTACTCAGATATGAGTGACTCAGAGTGGTGGATAGAACTTGGGCTTACCTAGTGTCCTAACCAAGAACAACTAATTTGTGGAAAGGCAATAAGACAAAGAACAGGGACTTTGAGCTCCTGGGGCAACACCTTGTAGAGAGGTAGATATGGAAGAGATGGAAGACAAAACTCATCAGTAAGATGGGTTTGTTGACTCTTTCTTGGTGCCATTTCATCTCTGTAATCACCTTCCTGGGGTTAGAAGTGGGGTGCCCTTTACAAGGGGAGCTGTGTTTCACTTTTAGAAAGATATAGGATACATGAGTGTTTGTCCTTTCTCTGCTTTTTTCTCAATAGCCTTCAGCTCAAAGTATTCTTATGACAGGGTGGTGTATTTGGGGGTGACATATGCTGAACCCTTTCAAAAGTATGCATTTCTTATTCCAAATGCCCTCCGAATGCCTGGCTGCTGCAGTGTCAGTAAATAAATTCTTTGGTCCAGGTGTGTATGCCCCATTGATTTATCAGAGAACTTTCTAGAAGTTAATATCTGTTCTCTGGGACAGTATGGTGTCCAAACCTCTGTGTCAGGGAGTCTTGCTCACCACCTCCCTTGTTTTCCTTTGTCTTTGGGAACTCAGCAGTGGAATCTTGGCTGGGCTCACTTTTGTCATTGTTCCAATATGCAACATGTAAATTTAAAAAAAAAAAAAGGAGGTGCTAACCACTGTGTTTATCCCAGAGGATCGTGGAGGAGCTGGAGGAGTAAGAGGTGGACTTCGGTCAGTGGAGGGCTCAGTCCTCACCCTGGGGCTTGGCCCATGCTCAGAGAACTGGGACATCACTGTGTCTTCAGAGCATGTGGTATCTCTGGATTCCCCCAGGCCCCGTGTGTGCAGTGAGTTCGGGTGTGGAGCTGGAAGGGCCCAAGTGAAGGAGGACACAGGGCAGCCGGGTCAGGCACACTGCTCCTTTCTTATCCCCTGGCAACTCCTGCACTCTGAGGGGCACACAGTTGCTAACTTTTCTGGAGAAACCAGAATCTATTTTTTTTTTTGGTACTGGAGATCGAACTCGGGTCCTTGCGCTTGCGCAGCAGGCGGCAAAACAGAATCTATTTTTAATGTGAACCTCTCAATTTCTACAGTTGGCAACTCTTAACACTGTTTCAGAAGAACTCTCCTCCTGGCCTCCCTGCCTTGCTGCAGCTGACTTGGGACAAAAAAGACAAAAGCGCCACTGCCTGCGAAGGACCATCTGTCCCCTGCACACTAGCAAGAGCTCTGGTGGTGGCTCAGCCAGGAACTGATGACAAAAGGAGGACTATGGCATCCTGCTGAGGATTTGTGACACAATATATTTTCTTTCTATGATTTTAGGTCCAGTGACTTTAACTTGGCTTTGGAGAAAGCTTTGACAAATGATCCGATTCTCGAAGTACATAAGCCCCGTGGTGCCTGACACCTGCTGGGCAACTTGCCTGCTCTGTGGGTGTTCCTGTCCAACCTCCCCTTCCTCCCAACTCCCCATGCTTCAGGGCCCTTGTCACACAGTTCCACAAGAGAAAAAACAAAGCCAGGAAGCCAGTCGATGACATCTGCCCATGTACAATGTAAAACGGGTGTTCCTCGTTTCCCCTGCTCCTACCCTGCACACTCTGAGGACTTTCACAAAGGAGACCTTCATAAATGTAGACATCTACAAACAAGGACTTTTTCAGAGGCATTGAGAGGGCCCCAGTGCCATCTGCTCCTGTCCCACTTATCATGGTGGTAAAATGAGATCGGGCCCTGGCTCTCTGTGACCCAGCTTCACACCAAGAGCAGCTCAAGCGCTGCAGCCACCCCCCTGCTTTTACACCTAGGAGCCAGGGAGCCAAGGAGGCTTCAGAAGGCCACCCTGTCTGAAATGGTGTTTGCCTGGTGCCACCGTGTGGTGATAGAAAGTGAGAACTAAAACACATTCAGGCAGTTTGAGTCTCATCTGGCATTGGTAACATTGACAAATATCTTCTCAGGATTTCCTTTGAATTTGGAAGCTTGGAGTAATTTTGGGTGTAACCTCTTAGAAGGATGGCAAAGGATTGAAACGGGTCACGACTTGTCTTACATCCTTCATCCTTGATAGAAACTCGTTTATTTATCTAATGTAGGCCCTGCTCTTTCTCCCCACATAAGTTGCCCACGTCACCACCACAGGGGTCCTGATAATGTCTTTGTAATGGGGATTGGGCAGAAGTTTTCTGTGCATAAGAATCCATAGTTGGCTATGAGGACATGAGCACATTGGTATGGAATTGGGGCCTAAGTGCTTCTGGGGTTTCTTGAAGACTACAGATCACTGCAGCAGGAAGGTGCAAATACCCTATTGGACTAATTCTCTCAGGCTGTGTCATTGTGGAGAGCTCTGTATGGGTGTGTACACTCTGGGAGCCTTGCCTCTTCCTGCCCTCACTAAAGCACATCTGTATCCAGAGGCTGCTGGATGTGGTGGATCCCATTGTCTGGACCATGGGTGGGCAGAGCCAGATCTAGGCAGCGAACACTCACTTCTGTGTCACCAGCATGTTGAGAGCAGATGAAATTCTGGGTCCTGTTGGAGAAATCTCTTTATTTGAAAAGACTATATAAGTTTAAATGGCAGGAACGTTTAAAATAATTATATTTCCATACAATATTTCAAGGTGCTACAGATGAAGATTTTCTGCCCAACTCCAGGATGACGTTTCTGGCACAATAAGCAAACATAGGCATTAGTCATTTTTAATTTTATTTCTGGGTTTGAGGTTTCCAAGCTCTACCCATGCGGATTGTCCTAGCGTGTTTTAATGAATACTTTTAGTGGGGTCACAACAGAACAGAAACTGTTTTTGAGCAGAGCACACATCAAGGTATCCTTTGCCCAGATGGTTCTCAGAGACTGTATTCACTTGGAGTGGTGTGAATTTAGACAAGCTGCTTTGGTAGGTTGCCTCAGTTCCAAGGTGACGTAACAGTGGCACTCCGGGCTCCAGTGTCACCTCCCCCATCTGGCAGGCCAAGCGCAAGTGCAGCCCATCTGTCATCCTGTCCAGTCTTTACTTCCTGTTAGCTGCCAGTGGTCTCCCAAGCACCTCCCAAGGGCCATTCCCATTGCACTTTGCAAAATCCCAAGAGGACACCTCCGGAAAATGTCATTGATTTCTCCCAAAGAATATGTTCATGTTAAAATAGTACTAATTCATTAAATTCAGAGACTCCTGAACAGTGGCATTTCTCTGGCTTTTATTTCAGAATCAGAGGGAAAGCTGGTTATCTCAGGCTGAGAAATCACATAGAGAAGGTTCAAGGAGTCCTTTCTAATTGCACGTGACAACTGGGTGCTAAAGGATTTGGAGTTTTGACTGTCAATCAAGAGACCAAAATTACCAAGTCAAAAATACCTAGTCATGCCATATGTTCACCTGTAGACTTCAATTTTCAATTTATGTTTAGTTGGTCATTGTTATTGTGCGCTGTGTTTTTTTTTTTACTTATATCACAAGTAGAGAGAATCTTTCTCAACAGGATCTGTGACAGCTCCATGGTGTAGAAGCCCCTGGATTGATTTGTTCCTCAAGATACTCAGAACAGGTGTTTACCTGGAACAGTTCCTGTTCTCTTTTTAAATAGTTTTTTTTTTTTTTTGGTACCAGGGCTTGAACTTGGGTCCTTGTGCTTGCACAGCAGGCGGCAAAAACACTGAGCTAAATCTCCGGCATCTTCTGTTCTCTTTTTAATGAAAATTAGAAGTGACTTTACCCTAGTCCACATTAGCAGAGGTTCTGGGAAAGCCTGCATAAATTAATATCTGTCCTGTTATTTCCCCAGGTTATTTCACAGTCTCAGCCTCTTTTTTGTGGAACATATATCAACATCTCATAAAATCATCATTTAATTATTCATCAACATTATGGAGTATAACTTACATAAGTAACATGTAATTTTATCAAAGCATTGTGTTGCATTGAGGCAAACACACAGACATGAAAGCATGACCCTCATAGGATGAAGAATGTCACTATGTTAGTCAGCTTTCTGTTGCTCTTGCAGAATACCCAAGATCGTCACCTGAAGAGGAGGAAAGGTTGATGCTGGCTCACAGTTCTGGAGGTTTCAGTCCATGTCACTTGAACTCACTGCCTTGGCCCTGTTGTGGCAGAGTACATCAGAATAGGAGTGTGTGGAGGAGGTGGCCTCTAAGAAACACAGGAAACAGCTAACGTCTCTGTGTCCCCTTCAACTGTCCCGGTGATCTACCTGCCTTCTGTACAGCCCCACCGCGTGTGTGTATGTGCGTGTGTATGTGCGTGTGTGTGATACTGGGATTGTGATATTGGGCCTTCACACAGAGCTACACTCCTAGACCTTTTGCTTTTTTATTTTGAGACAAAGTCTTAACAAGTCACTAAGCTGTACAGGCTGGGCTCAAACTTGAGATCCTCCTGCCTCAGCTTCCCAGAGTGCTCGGACCACAGGTGTGTGCCTCCAAACCCACCTAGGTCCTGCCTCTCCAAGGGTCCACCACCTCCCAACAGCACTGCAGGCACTGGACCAGGCCCTTAACACAAGGGAGTCTGGGGCACACTTATCGAAACTATGGCAATTGTCATCACAAGTTTCCTGTGTCCCTCACAGTCCCTCTCCATCAGGTGCCTAGGCCCTAGGCAACCATCAGTTTGACATGGAGCCATGCAACACACACCCTTGTGTCTCATGCCTTCCCTGCTGCACAGTGTTTTGAGCTTTATCCATGTTGTTCTGTGTGTCAGTAGCTGGTCATTTTTATTGCTGAGTAGCAGTTGGCTGTATGATTATACTGCTGTTGGCTTGTCCGTTCCCCTGTTGGCAGATGTTTGGGTGGTTCCCTGACACTGGTGTTTTTTAGTACATCATGCAGAAGCCGCTGACTTGGAGGACGGTGACAGAAACACACACAGGTGCACCCAGAAACCATAGTAGTTTGTAGCAGGGCTCCCAGGGGAAGTTGGCAGGAAAGGTATTTATAGATGTACAAGAGAGGTCTGGGATCATTTTTGTATGATCAATAACCTAGGGAAATATTTTATGCAGAATAATATGTATTCTTGTTAAAATTTTAAGGTGTATTATACATCCATTCAAGTTATTTGGCCAATTTCCCTGAAAAAAATGCAGATGGTTAAAACATATGTTGTACAGGATAGTAAGTTTTGAAAATATGAAAAGAAAAGCAAAAGGAGAAAGCAAATATGCCAACAGTAAAAACCCAAAATAATTGCAGGGATTGTGTGTGTGTGTGTGGGGGGGTACTGGAGATTAAAAACAGGTATGCTCTACCACTGAGCTACACTATATCTCTTTTTATTTTTAAGTTCGAGACAGGATTCCACTAAGCTGCCTAACCCAACCTTTGGTTTTCTGTCCTTCTCCACTGGCCTCTTGATTAGCTGGGGTTGCAGGTTACATCTGGCAGGGATTGATCTGGAAGTGTGACATAGCTCTTATTGGTGAAGACCCCAAACCAGCAATATGAAAAGCCACACTGTTCTTGTTACCAGTAACAAAAACATGTTGTCTCCTCCAGAAGAGTTGAAATTGTCACCAGAATAGAATTCTATAATTTATATAGCTGTATACTCAATCAGTTCAGCAAATACATTTTTTAAAACTCAGCTTCCTGACTGAGATGCTGGTTGGCTCTTTATGACTAAACAGTTAACTCTGCTGCCCGGGCAGTCAGTGGGCATCGCCCATCTTACCTGGTGCCCCTGTGTCCCATCAGGGACATCTGTCCCTGGGCTCAGAACATCCAACAGGAGGTCTCAAAGGGCTTTGCCACTGTGTGCAGGGGCATTGTGTGGACCCAGTACAGGTGGTGTCAAGTTTTACAATAAACTCTGCTTTTACAGGACTCAGAATGAAAGTGGGTTTTGCAGTGCACACAGAGATTAAGAATATGAGAGTATGAAGGCTTTATCCTTGGGTATTCCATGAGACAATGGTGGGGAAGCCCCTCACAGTACCCGAGGGGCTGAACTGACCTGAGCTTGGGCAGGGATGGTGACCTGAAGCCTCTGCAAGCTTCCCAGGGATACAGAGCCCTGAGTGACAGCCATGTCACTGGGAGTGTAAGGCAGAGAACAGTGGCATGTAGGTGTGGAGCAGTGAGGGCCTGGCCTTCTCTGCTGTCACTTGGGTGCTCCACTCTTGGGTCTGACTTTCCCTTGATGTCAGCCTCCTTCTCCCAGCTACACAGCAGCACACCTGTCTGTGATACCAACTCCCTCCTGACCACACCCCAGCCGGGCTCACCAATCCCCATCCTGAGGAGGTGTCAAACCTTGGCCCAGAGAATAGCAGGCTCTCAGACCAAATGTTTTAATTCAACCCTCACACAGAGATCTGGCCAAAAACTGGCACAGTCTCTGAAAGCTCGAGGTCACACCCCTGGGATGATGGACCAGGCCTAGGTCCCCTCAGGTTTCCTGCCTGAGAAAGCTCCATTGCTTCTTCCTGCCAGCACCTGGCCATGGCCTCAGTCTGCCTTTTCTTAGGCCATTTGCTTTAGAAAACTTGTAATTATAAATCCTTTTCCTACCCCTTGAGATAATATATCTTTTATGATGGAGGAATATCTTTCTTAAAGACTTGGTAACATGCCTTGAAAATGGAACCTTCAGAAAGGATAGAGCCCCAAACTCCCCTTGTTTGGCACAGGACCCCTAACCCATCTTTCAGCCTCCTTAGGGGCCCTCTTCCGTAAACCCTAAGGGACATAAGGATGAGAGAGAACTTCTGTCTTCATTTAAAAATTATATACATGTATTAATTTGTTTAAACTTAAAAAAATTTACAATGGTTTAGGAAGGGAAATTTCTAGAACTAAATGTTACTAAAAGTACTATGCTTCAAAATTCGGAAGATATAGAAAAGTGAATTAAAATGCATTTGTTCTCAGACTAAAGTCAATAAGGCAGTCAAAGCTGGAATATAAATTCAGAGAATGCCAAAATAAAGAGAAGAAAAGATTAGTACATAGAAGAAAAGAAACCAGAGAAATATAAATCAACCAAGCAGATAAACCAAGCAGATAGAGTAATGATTCTCTAAAAAGATTAATTATCTTATTAAAACAAAGTTTTACTACCTGAGAATTAATAAATTGGTAATTAAAAAGTAATAGATTTGACTGAGGACAAATTGAAGTATCTAGTACTCTGTGTGTGTGTGCATGTGTGCATACACATGCACATACGCACAAACACATTTGGTGCTGGGGATCAAACCCAAGTCCTCATGCATACTAGGTGAGTGCTATACCACAGAGATAGGGCCCAGCCCTAAATACTTAGTACCAGAGAATGCATGGTAGACAAACTTGACATAGCAGACAATTGGGAGATAGACTTGCAATACCTACAGTAAACTAGAGTTAGAATCAGAAGATCTTAAATGCTGGGGCTATCGATTTATGGTAGCACACTTTTCTAGCATGTACAAGGCCCTGGGTTTCATTCTTGGTGCTACAAAAAATAAGCAACAAACAAACATCCAAGTCCCAAGAAGGCATGAAGAATTCTCACAAATAATGAGACAAAGGCAGTTTGTTAGAAAGTTAGACACCTTCGTCTCCTAGAAAGAAAACTTGTGGATCAACAGTGGAATACTCAACTTCACTTATCTCTGAGGAAATGCAAAATGAAACAAAAGAAATTCCATTCAAGACACCTTAAGATTTACCATAATATTGGCAAAATATTTCAAAGGAATTCAAAACATCAGGTGGTGGTGGAGAAGCAAGAATTCTTGCTTTGCTAGTGGAAGAATAAATTAGCCCAGCCACTCAAAATAGTAGTTTCTAGGAGAGCTAGAAATGTCCTTTCCTTAGAAAAAGAAAATACTCAGAGAAAAATTGCTGCACACGGGCACCAAAAGGCACATAGCAAAAATGTGTTCATGATAGCCGTATTGGAGGCTGATCAGAGCTTCAATCACCTGACCAAAGATAGGGCGGTAGGATAACAAAAGACAAGACAAGATCTTAACGCATAAATGGGGGGCCCAGGACAGTCAAAGCTCTTATCAGGCTAAGATGCTGTCTCCTGGAGCTTGCCACTATTTATTGAACACACAGCTTCTTGATGGGGCAAGGGATGATTCAGGGAACACTGGAGTGGAGAGCACTGATGCAAGCAGCGTCCTAGTAACAAGGAAAAGAGACATTCTAGCAGGAACAGCTCATAGATTAATGGGAAACTTGTTTTTTCCCATAGATTAATTTTTGCCTCTATAGAAGTTTTATGTATGAGTCATGCTGCCCTTAACTGCACTATTGTCTTGCCATCCAAGATGTCACAGCATCACTGATCATTGAGAGCTCTGCTGAAACCAGTGATGTGGGAAGTTGTTCCTTTCCCACACACGAACTGCTGGCTCTTCAGACAAGGCATTGTGGCCTAATAGGCAGACTCAGACTTTTAACCTGAAAAGCCAGTTTATGAATTTGGAGATTGGTCAGGGTGGTCTTCATCATAGCAGTAATACAGGAGGAAAAATGGAAACATCTAAAAAATGTCTAGAATGAAGCATCAGTGAATAAATGGCATTCAGTAGACAAGAGAAATGACTCGCAGCCAACATGCATTAATTGTCCAAAATGAGTAAAAATGTAGCTTCAAGAGAAAACGTAAGGGGGCCATGGATTTAGCTCAGTGGTTCCGCCACCTGCCTCGTAAGCACAAGTACCTGAGTTCGATCCCCAGTAGCCCCCCCAAAAAAGGATGAAAAGAGAAAACATAAGGTGAGATGATGAGATGCCATTTACATAAATTTTAAAGTCAACTCTAACTTGAAGTAAACTGTGTCAATATTAAGCCACGCAAAATAGGAATTTTTTTTGGAGGCAGAGTCTCACTATGTATCCCAGCCAGGCCTCAAACTCATGGCAATCCTCCTGGCTCAGCCTCCCAACTGCTGGGATTACAGCCGTGTGCCACCATGCTCAACCTCAAAATAGGATTTTGTAAACAAACAAAAGGCTGACAGAAAATATGCCAAATTCACAGTAGTGGTGAATTCTGGAACTGGATGTAGGGGATTTGGGGTCTGAAAACTAAAAACAAGAGATTTCAGCTTTATTTCCAATGCTGTCAGTTTTTCTCAGATCAATACTTGAAACAAGATGTCTGGATTTGTTTTTCTGTGTTATGAGCACACAGGTGCTCCTGACATTAATCTAGACTTTTTTAAAATTAAAATATACATACCTTGAATATGCAAAGTGCTAAGGCTATGGAGAGGTGCTGAGGGCTGGCGGTGAGAGGGTCGAGGGTCGGGGCCGGTGGGTGGGCCGAGGGCCGTGGGGCGGCGTTCAGTGCGGCGCAGGGGCCCTGGTGGGGTCCAGAAGCAGGACCGTGGGGGTCTGAGGAGGCTGCTGTCGGTGGCGCACGTGCGGGAACGCCTGGGGGTGGCGAGTGAGGGGCGTCCTGGCGCGGGACGGGGGAGCCACGTGCGTGAGCCTCACACCCAGGCGACCCGCGGCGAGGTCCGGAACGGTCCTGGCCCGGCCCCAGGAAGGCTCGGTAGGACTTGGCGGGCCGGCCCGCGGGGGTCTGCACACCAGGATCAATGGAGGCCCCGTCAGCGTTCGGGCCCAGAGTCTGCGTGTCCTCGAGGACCGGCTCCTGGCTTGTGGGTTGTCGACACCGAGGGGAGCCCGGGCAAGAGGCATTTCCGGGGGTGCTTGCGGCTTGGGGGCCTTTCGAGGGCTGAGGGGCGGAAGGGGCCTGTGTCGGCTGCATTGGACAAGAACTGGGTGTGCAGGGAAGCTGGCCACTGTCAGACTTGGGGCGACGGCTTGCGCCTGGGCGTGACGGGAAAGCACCCCCTCAGCCTCAGAGTCTGAGCCCTAGAGCGCCCCAACTTGCAGGCCAAACTCGGCCCAGACAGCCAGTGGGCGGGGCAGTGCCGCCGGAGGGCCCGCGGGGGAGGGGGCGGGAGCGCTTGTGCTCGTTCTCCATCAATCAAGAAGGCTTGAGAGGGCCTGCGGGGTGTGACGTAGTGGGCCGGGCTGAGCGAACCGCCTGGCAGAGAGCGTTTAGTTTCCGCCCGCGGGTTTGCGCCGGAACTTCGGAAAGGCTGGTCAGGTCAGACAGAGCCCAGGGGTTTGCTTCCAGGAGGCGAGGCCGGTAGGGTCTTTCTCACTTTTCATGCACCGGATCCTGGAGCTGAATGCAGGCAGGTCGTTTGGCCACTGGCGGACCCGTGAGCCTCTCCAGAGTTTTAAATACTTTCGGTAGCGCCTCTAGTGGTCAGCCTGAAGACCTCACGGGCTATGCTTGGTGGAGCCGGCGCGGGTTCCTGTGTGCGGGACAGAGCGCTGGGCCAGGGCTCCTGTGGCTGAGGCAAGTGGGAAAGCACTTCAGGGGAGCTGCTGTAAAAGGTAGTTATTAGGCAAGAGGTGGGCGTTTTGCCCACAAATCCAAGACTACAAGAGCCATCCTGGCACTGTGCACGAGGTTCAAGGAGTGCCCTGGAGCCAGGTGCCCTTGAGGTGTGCTCACTCAGGAATAGCTGTTCTTCTAAGGCCATCCTAGAGACCCGGAGAATAGCGTGTGTGACAGCAATAAAAGGTGCAATACACTTGTGGTTAGGAAGGCAAGCTCCAGGGCATGACCTCTCTAACCTTTACAAGTACAAGTGCACTTAGGGCCCCGATGGTACTCAGGACTCGAATGCTCTTCTCATTTATTAATAAGAATGTGGCTGGCTGGCCCAGGACCTGGTGAGTGCAGACTTCTCTGAATTCACTTGAAAAAAAGAGTGCCGACTTCTGAGAGGTCAGAGAGGGATCTTCCAGAGATAGCTGTTTGCGGGAGGACCTGGGGATATGATTCTCGTACATTGTTTGGATAACCACAGCGATCAGTGTTTCTGCTACATCTGCTAGGTAAAGGGAGCATTTGAACTCCCGGAATCACAAGATGAAAGCCTAGATTCCTTAGGGTGTGTGTGTGTGAATGAGGTACTTCCAAAGGAACTGTTCACTTAACTAAGCCTAGGAAAGAACTCAACACTGTATATGAGGCCACAGGAAGTGATTTTCATCTGTGGAGACTTTCCTCTTTGGCCTTTTCTGTAACAGTGACTCCCCAGGACCCTCCAGTAACAATTGTCCTTTACCTGAATCCTCCACCATCCTCACTTTCCTGAGATCACCTCCAGAAAATCTCCTACCTTCACCAAAGTCTTTGTCTCAGGCTTAGCAGGAAGACAGCTTGCTGTCCTTTAAGTCCTATTCCATTCCATATGCTGTTTAAATTTTCATTATCCCTAGCCTTACCCCATCCTTAAACCAATTTTTATTTTTCTCCATTTCTCCTTGTCCTTGCCCATGGGTTGACTAAATTTTTATATAGCTATAAAAATATTTTAAATGATAAGGTTAGCATTTTTTCCACATAGTGACATAATCATTTTAACTATCACTATAAATAATACTTCATTCACCAAAGAGTATTATATAACACAGTATCTTGGTTTTTACAAATGAAGGAAAGATTCAAAAATTGTTGGGACACCTGGTTAACCATAAGGAGAAAGTATATCTACCTTAGTTATTACAGCACATTCAAGATGGAGCAAATAATTAAATATTTTTTAAAAACATATCAGAACAAACCAATAAATGTCTTTTGGTCTTGCATAGAAAAGGGCTAAACATGACAAAAACTCTAGAAATTTCAAATGGTAGGATTGACAACTGGCTACATTTGTTCACTCAACAAATATTTATTGAATACCTTCTGTATACTAAGTTATATTCTAGACACTGGGAATCTCAACATTGTCCAAAATGAGGATTAAGGAGTTGAGCTATCACTCTCACACAAGTCAAAGGACTGACACACAGTCATGACGAAGGGCTGTCTCTGTGGGCCTTACAGCCTCCAGGCACTTTAGAGCTCTCTGATAGTTTGAGTAAAGTGGCCCCAGGGACCTGAGGACAGGTGACAGTCATTTGTGGCCAATATATACCAAGCCACAGAGAAGAGAGGCCCAGAAACAGTTAAAGAGGATTCAAGGGGATCCAGGCATAGCATCAAAGTGTTGGTGGAAGTCATGTTTCATAGAATCCCATCATGCAGTGTCTTTGTACCACCTGTACAAGGACAGATTTGATTTTTTTCTTTAATTTAATTTTTATTTAAATATAATTCCTTAAGTAGGAAACTGGTGTATAAGATTTTTTTAAAAAGCAAATGGGGCCGTGTGTGCTGCTGCATGCCTGTAATCCCAGCACTTGGGAGGCTGAGGCAGGAGGATCTCCAGTGAGTTTAAGAAGGCCAGTCTGGAATACATAGAGAGTTCAAGGCCAACCTGAACTATATAGTGAGACCCTGTCTCAAAAAAAAAAAAAAAAAGAAGGCAAATGGAAAATACAGGAAACACCATGACCCTGGGAAGAAAGTGAGAAGGCAGTGATGGGGGCCAGGCATAGTGGGGCACGCCTGGAATCCCAGCACGCAGGACGCTGAGGAGGGAAGAGCACGAGTTCTAGGCCAGCCTGGGCTACATAGTGAGTTCAGGGCCAGCATGAACTACAAAGCAAGGGGGCTGGGGATTTAGCTCAGTGGTTTCGCCGCCTGCTGCGCAAGCTCAAGGACCGGAGTTCGATCCCCGGTACCTAAAGAAAAATGAACTACAAAGCAAGAGACTGCCTCAAAAAACATTGGGATGCCAAGGACAGGGGCCTTCAGAGGGCCCTGAGGCAGTAATTGGAATGCCAAGGGATCAGGATAGGTGTAGACAGGAAGATGAAATGCAATAGTGAAGGCAGCTTGGCTTGCAGTCTCTGGCAGCGTGCTGAGTGTAGAAAGGGATGGGTGTATGATGGGAGTAAAACTGCTGTGGGTGTACTAATGGTGAGGACAGGGCCAGGTTGCCCCTGAGTGAGGAATACTGGGCATCGAGGTCAAAGATTGCAGTGGTGCCGTTAAGGGCTCTGATGGTGGATGGGCTGAGATAAAGCAAAGCCTCATAAACCAAGATACACAGCAGGGCTTTAGGAAAAGGGAATATGGAAATGACACAATCAGGTATGTGTTTAGAAAATTCTTTTCTGACTTAACAAAATGGGTAAGGGCAGTGCATATGTCAGGGAAACTCACAGAAGATGTTGCATGGATAGAGAAAAGAGATGTAGTAGGATGGAGAGGGCTGGACATGCTCCAGTTATTTTTGGGAAAAGGATGGACAAGTCTTGCCTGCTGGCTGAGCTTGAGTGATGAGAGATAAGCCAGAAGAAAATGGTCTCCCAGTTTCTGGTTTGGGTGCCCAAGTAGAAAGTTGAGGGACCTCTGAGTTGCTGTCTGAATCAGGTACTCCCAACCTGCTCCTGCCTGTTCGCCATCTTTAAACCTCTCCTATGGGCTGTTTGTTGGTCTGCTTTGTTTCTTCTTTTGTGTGTCTGTTACTTTGTCTCTTGGTCTCTGTCTTTTTCTTCTAGCTTCACAAGTCTCTGGTTCAGTTTTCCCAACTCCTTTCCAGAGCCAGGCCTGAGGAGGGCTGGTCTCTTGGGAAAAGAGGGAAGTAGAATCAGTGCAGATTCCTGGTGGTTAGTCAAGTGAATACACAATGGAATCCATCCACAGATCTCTCTCCTGGGGTCATCTTGGGACCTAGAGGAGATTTCTCCAGGCAGCAGCCCTTCTCTCCTACTGGGCACCAGGCCCAGCATCTGCAGCAAGTTCCAAAGAAGCCTGCTCTAGCCCAGGCAGGCCAAGCCACACCCACACCAAGTATGCATCACATGCCTTCAGTGTGCCTGGTTGGGTTGAGTCAGATGCAGTGTACAAAGCACCCAAAGGTGCCTGTAGCCTAATGGAGAAGGCAGAGAAATACTCAGAGGCCAGAACAGAGTAGAGCTTTTCTGGGAATCCAGGGAGACACCAAAGAGAAGCTGATGTTAAGTCATTGTTCAGAGGCCTCAGTTTTCTGGGTGAGAGCACTTTCCATCTCGTGGACACAGTGAAGGCTGCATCAAGGAACAATAGGACACAATGATGGAGGAAGAATTTGGAGTCCTGCAGGCCAGGTTAAGTTTAGAGTTTAACCTGTGGATAATCTGGAGCCACTGATGATTTCTTGAACAAGGAATAGGTACTACCTAAGAAACTAGTACAGAACTGTAGCCTGATGCAAAAACTCAAACCAGCTTAAAAGTAGTGGGACTCTGTTAGCTCATGTAAAAAGTATGGTTACATGCCAGGCTGGAGTGGTCTGGGAGCAGCATACCTGAAGCAAGGAAGTGGTGGTCCACAGGAAGATATGAACTCCAGCTGGACTAAGAAGATCCAGGTGTTAGAAAAACCAAAATTGTCTTATACCTCAAGATACCTTGTCTTCCCACTCTAAGGCATCCCAGGACATTACCAAATGGAACCCCAACAACTCATCCTCTGCCCTCAACACCCCTGCTCCTTCAGTATTCTGATCCTTCCTTCCCAAGACCTGCTTCCCTCACCACACATGGATTCTTCCAATAAAGTACCTATGTGCACTCAAAAAACAAAACAAAAAGTGATAAGGCTATAAAGAGCTTTTAAATGTCTTGTGAGGATGAGCTTTCTCCCTGGAGTGAAAGAGTGAGTTACTTTATCCCACATTAAACAATATTAAATTAATCTTTAAGAGCTGAGAAAATAATACATATCAATACTGGGCTATTAGGCTGGATTCTCTAAGAAAGCAGAGCCTGAGCGAGAGTATGCTGGTGAGTTATTTGGGGAGATGATTCCAGAGCTCCAAGATGGAGGACTGTGGAGAGCGGCTGATGCTAGGGCAAATCCTGAAACTACTCCTAGCTGTGAGCAACCAGGCAGGGCTGGATTCTACCTGCATTGATAAGAGCCATGAGAAATACCTCATCTTCTGTTTCCCAGTGACCAAGGGTCACCAATCACCCATGAGGTGGCAGTGCCCCCACAGTCCAGGGACTCCAGGCAAGTTCCCAGTGTCCTTGAAGCCCTAAAACAGGAGACTGGAGCAACCTTTGAAGTGCTGTGGGGTCACACATGCTCAGAGGGGTTAAAGAAGGATACTGTCCAAAGACAGGATATGGAGGGGGAAAAAATGAGCACCTAGACCTGGGCGGACTGTGTCCTCTGCCCAAGGGGGTGACCGATCTGAAATAACAGGAGGAAAAGTTAGACATCAGGAAATGCTCATAGGCATAAAGGATAAGAATTAGCAATAAAGAAAGGATGACTGAATTCCCTGGAGACAATAGTGGGAGCTTCAAAAGGGCTTGAATGGGGAGGAGGAGGATATCCCAGATGTTTTGTTGATAACAGAGTTTCTGAGATGTGGGTTCTAATTGTTCCAACTGTGAATTCTCTTCCCTCCCTCCCTCTGCATTCCCGCCACCTTCTCTCCTTCCTTCCTTCCTTCTGTCCCCACACATCTCTTCACAACTTTTATATATTAGGGTTATTTTCTCTACTAAGTTGAATCCTAATTCCTATTCAGTGAGAACTCAAATTCATAATAGAAAGTAAAGTAATATTTTAATATTTGTTCTCAATAATTTGAGGCAGGGAAAGCAGATATTTAATTCAATTCCTTCACCAATAACTGATACTGAAATAAAATCATTGGTGGAAAATCAGTTTTCTTTATCTTCCTTTTATAATTATGATTTTGACCCATTTATTGATCAGAGTCCAGTGAACATTGAAAATATCTTTTTTTTTTTGGTACTGGAGATCGAACTTGGGACCTTGTGCTTTCGAGGCAGGTGCCGGAACCACTGAGCTAAATCCCCAGCCCCCAAAATTTTTGATGTCATTTAAAATCCTCCATATTTTCATTGTATCTTCTGCTTAAAAGAAGTCTCAATCCATCTAATTTGGATCCGTTTGAGAACATTCCATATAAAATGTCACACATGAATTTTGTTTATAAAAATCATTTAGGTATCACCATAATCTAGTGGAACAAGTGAGGGTAAAGAATGGGCTATGAGAAGAGGCAAAAATAAACCTATTGTCACAAAAATACAAAGACTAAAACTCATTTTTCTTTTCATTATTTTTTAGAGATAGTTCTTACTATGTAGCCCAGGAATATATTTTTAAAATTTAAAAAATTTTTAAAGTTAAAAACCCAAGAAAACCCTAAAAGAAGGTGCACACCCCTTCTGACCTTGGTAGCCTATTTGGGCAGGACAAGGATCATACACTCTGATGCCTTTGGCACCCATGCAGGTGATGCGAGTAAATGAGGCAGCTTTTATTTTTAATTTGAAAACATTTTTATTAGTCCATGTTTGTGGTACATAATAATTACCTTCATTATGAGGCATTGGCGGATGCACACATTCATCCTAATCTTTTAACTTCCCCTCCCCTCTCCCTCCATCTCTCAGTGCCCTAGAGTAAATGAAGCATCTGTAGGGTGCTCTGGAGACTGCGTGGCTACGGCCAGTGGACCTTGATAATTTCATCTTTCCTTTTGGAGTGGGAGGAGGACTCAGCATGAACAGTACAGGGATATGCAAGATGTATAAAACTGAATGAACCTGTGAGTTGTATAGTATATGAAGAGAATCAGGAAAAACATGAGTTTTCCACATAAATGCTGTGATTATCGTACAAAACCAGAAGAACATTTCAGACCAGTGGTGTTGAAAGCTCTACTGTTTTGTCATCCAGTCAACAATAAGTGGCAGGTGAATTAAAAATATGTTTGCACAGAGTTCTTAGCTGAAGGTAAAGCCAGCATGTAATGATTTTCCCCAGCAACAGAAAGAGCTTCCAAAGCCAGAGGTCGACATCGGTCTCCCTCCGCTCTGGGTCCTCTCGCCCAGAGCACACATTAGCAGGTACAGTGTCTGTCGTTCTGGCTTCAGTTAATTTATTTCCAGAAACGCCCAGACATGATTTTATCTGCAAAGTGGAAAGCAGAGAAGAAAGCATCAGATGTCTTATGTTATGCGCTGAAACCAGACAGGTTTTTTTTCAGGCCATAACTCATTTGCGAATGGAGAGGGAAGTTTGACCTCAATCCTTTTGGTCTACTTTCAACAGGAAAAGCACCTGGTGCCTACTCTGAATGTGAATTTAACTTCAGGCTTGGTCACATGTGACATTTAATCCAGAGAAAAACTCATCTTGAAAGCAGTATGGAGCAGAAAATAAGACAATTATAATAATACACAGTGTTAAACATTATTTAAAACTCATCAGTGAGCTTGAATCTCAGCCACTCATCACCTTATAACTTTGAACTAGTTGTTTTTCCTCATAAAGTGTCAGCTTCTTCATTTATAAAATAAGTGCCTCAATATCCCTTTTGGGCATCTTTAGCCTGCTCTGCTTGTGTGTAGCTTTTATTACTGATCCCCAAGGCTCACTGAGGCCCCACCTTGGGGCCAGGGAGATTTCAAAGGCTTCAGGTGATTCTCACTGTGATGGACAGCAGTTGGTGTTCAGTGCCCTTATTGGAAGCATCTGCTGCGTGTTCTACATTCTGCTTAGATCCTGGGTGTAGTATTAATTTTCCAAATGACAATAGTTCCTCCCCTTCTATGGTTTTACTATTTATTTATTTATTAAATTCTTTTATTGGTACATTGTAGGTATAGAACACAATTACATTTCTCATTGGGAATTGTACCTTTATATAATGCATCTTGGTTCTTATTTTTTCCCCATTCCTAGCCCTCCCTTCAACCCCTCCACCCTTCCTTATTTACAAAGACTTTATTTCCATTTCTCATCATTTTTTCCTTTCCCTTCTTTCCTTTCCCCTGCCCCTCCCACTGCCCCTACCCCTTTGGACCTTTTCTTCTTATTTTACATTATCGATTATTCATTCTAATCATTGGTACATTTTAGGTATACAATATAATGACATTCATCATTGGAAATTTGCACCTTTACATAGTCTCTCTTGGTTCTTGTTTTTCACCCTTGCCCAGCCCTCCCTTCAACCCCTCCATTCCTCCCTATTTACAAAGATTTTGTTCCTAATTTTCCATTTTCTCATATTAATCCCATTCCCTTCTGTCCTTTCCCCTATCCCTCCCACTTCCTTCCCCTTTGCCCCTTTTCTTCCTATTTCACATTACTTATTATTTACACTTTCAGTTTCTCACACCAGAGAAAGTATTCGGTATTTATGCATGTGTGTCCTATTTATTTCACTTAAGAGTATCGCCTCAATGTGCATCCACTTAGCTATAAATGTATCTAATTTCTCATTTTTTATGGCTGAGTAGTACTCCATTTTATTAAAAAACCACATTTTCTTTATCCAGTCTCCAATTGATGTTCATTTGGGCTGTTTCCAAGTTTTAGCTATTACAAACTGTGCTGCTATGAACATGGGCACACATATATCACTGTGGTATGATTCTTTTAATTCTTGGAGGAAGATACCCAGCAGGGGAATAGCAGGGTCAAATGGGACTTCCAGTCCTAGTTATTTGAGGTATCTCCATACTGATTTCCACAGTGCTTGCACCAGTCTACACTCCCACCAGCAGTGGAGCAGGGTTCCTCTTTCCCCACAGCCCTGCCAGCATTTGTTATTGGTTGATTTCATGATAGCAGCCATTCTTTCTGGAATGAAGTGGAATCTCAGCGTTGTTTTCATTTGCATCTCTCGAATGAACAATGATGTTGAACATTTTTTCATGTATTTATTTGGTATTTCTACTTCTTTGAGAAATGTCTGTTCATTTCAGATGCCCATTTTTTGATTGGGTCTTTAAATTTGGGAGGTCTGATCTTTTTAAGTTCTTTATAGATACTAGATAGTAGACCTTTGTCTGAGGAAAAGCAGGTGAAGATTTTTTCCCACATTGTGGGTTGTCTCTTCACACTGCTGGTGGTTTCTCTTGCTGTGCAGAAGCCTTTTAATAAGAAGAGATCTCACTTGTTGATTGTTTGTGCTAGTTCACAGGCAACTGAGGTTTTGTTCATAAAATCTTTTCCTACACTGATGTCTTCAAGGGTTCTACCTAACCTCTGTTCCAACTGGTTCAGAGTTTCTATTTTAATATTTAGATCTTTAATCCATTTTGATTTTAGTTTAGTGCATGGTGAGAGATACAGGTCTAGTTTTAATCTTTGGCAAGTTGAAGCCCAGTTTTTTCCAGCACCATTTATTAAAGAGGCTATCTTTCCTCCAGTGAGGGTGTTCGGCTCGTTTGTCGAAGATGAGATGGCTGAGTGTGTCTGGCGTTGTTTCTGCATCTTCTAATCTGTTCCACTGGTCCTCAGGTCTGTTTCTTTGCCAGTACCATGCTGTTTTTATCACAGTAGCTTTGTAGTAGAGTTGCAGGTTGGGGATTGTGATACCCCCTGCCATGTCTGTGTTACCTAGAATTGCTTTTGCTATTCTGGGTCTCTTCTTGCTCCAAATGAATTTTTGGATTGTTTTCTCAAGGTCTATGAAGTATGCTGCTGGGATCTCAATTGGAATTGCATTAAATCTATGTAGCAGTTTTGGAAGTATGGCCATTGTCACTATGTTGATTCTTCCTACCCAGGAGCAGGGGATGTCTGTCCCTTTTCTGATATCATCTTCAATCTCTCTTTTCAGAGTGCCATAGTTTTCAGAGAAGAGGTCTTTGATTTCTTTCGTTAGGATGATTCCTAGGTATTTCAGTTTTTTGGATGCTATTGTGAAAGGAATTATTTGCCCTATTTCTCTCTCAGTCAGTCTGTCATTGGTGTAGAGGAAAGCTATTGATTTTTGTGTGTTGACCTTGTAACCAGCTACTTGACTGAATTTGGTTATTAAGTCTAGAAAACTTTTGGTGGAGTTCTTGGGGTCTTCTATATAAAGTATCATGTCATCTGCAAATAATGACAATGGGACTTCTTCATTTTCTATCTTTAGTCCTTTTATTTCTTTCTCTTGTCTAATTGCCATGGCTAATGTTTCCAGAACTATATTGAACAAGAGTGGTGATAGTGGACATCCTTGTCTTGTTCCTGATTTGAGTGTGAAGGATTTCAGTTTTTGACCATTTAGTATGATATTGGCTGTTGGTTTTTCATAGATGGCTTCTATCAGTTTAAGGTAGAGACCATCTATTCCAATTTTTTGTAGGGTTTTTATCATAAATGCATGTTGGCTTTTGTCAAATGCTTTTTCTGCATCTATGGAGATAATCATAAGGTTTTTGTCCTTGGCTTTATTGATATAGTGTATTACATTGATTGATTTTCATATATCGAACCATCCCTGCATCCCTGGGATGAATCCCACTTGATCAGGGTGTATGATCTTCTTGATGATCTTCTGCATTCTGTTTGCCATTATCTTATTAAGGATTTTTGCATCTATATTCATTAGTGAGATTGGCCTATAGTTCTCTTTTTCAGTTGGGTCTCTGTCTGCTTTGGGGATCAAGGTGATGCTTGCTTCCAGGAATGAATTTGGGAGTATTGCTTCCCTTTCAATTTCATTGAAGAGTTTAAACAGTAGTGGCAGCAATTCCTCTCTAAATGTCTTGTAGAATTCAGCAGTGAAGCCATCAGGGCCCAGGCTTTTCTTAGTTGATAAGTTTTTAATTACATTTTCAATTTCATTGGTTGATATTGGGTTGTTCAGAATTTTTAGGTCTTCTTCGTTCAACTTTGGTAATTCATATGTATCTAGGAATCTGTCCATTTCTTCTGTGTTGTCCATCTTATTGGCGTATAGGTTCTGGAAGAAGGTATTGGTGATCCACTGGATTTCTGCTGGGTCTGTTGTAATTTCACCCTTTTCATTCCTAATTGCATGGATTTGGGCCTTTTCTTTCCTTTTTCTGACAAGGTTGGCTAAAGGTTTGTCAATTTTGTTGATTCTTTTGAAGAACCAGCTCTTGGTTTCATTGATTTTTTGTATCATTCTCTTAGTCTCCATTGCATTGATTTCTCCTCTGATCTTTATAATTTCCTCCCTTGTATGAGCTTTGGGATTGTCCTGCTCTTCTTTTTCTAGAAGCTTGAGGTTCAGCATCAGGTTGTTTAATTGGGCTCATTCTGTTTTCCTAATATGCGTGTTCACTGCTATGAATTTCCCTCGTAAGACTCCTTTCATTGTGTCCCATAGATTCCGATATGTTGTATTGTCATTGTCATTTAATTGAAGGAGCTGTCTGATTTCTTCTTTAATTTCCTCTGTGACCCATTGGTTATTCAGAAATGTGTTGCTCAATTTCCACGTGTTTATGAAATTTTTTGAGTTTCTTTTGCTATGGATCTCCAATTTCATCGCACTATGGTCTGACAATACACAGGGTATAACTTCAGTTCCTTTGCACTTACTTAAACATGTTCTATTTGTGAGTATGTGGTCTATTTTGGAGAATGACCCATGTGCAGCTGAGAAGAATGTGTATTCTGATTTTGTGGTGTGGAACACTCTGTAAACATCTGTTAAGTTCATTTGTTCAAGAGTTCGATTGAGTTCTAGTATTTCATTACTTATTTTTTGTCTAGTTCATCTATCTATTTGTGACATTGGGGTGTTGAGGTCCCACACCACAATTGTATTAGTGCATATATGACTTTTCATGTTCGTTAGTATTTGTTTTATATAGTTGGGTGCACTAGTGTTTGGTGCATAGATATTTATGATTGTCATCTCTTCCTCTTGGATTCTTCCCTTTACAAGGATGTAGTGTCCTTCTTTGTCTCTCTTAATCAGTGTTGGTTTGAAATCTACTTGATCTGCAAAGAGGATAGCTACTCCTGTTTTTTGGGGGGTTCCTGTCACATGGAGTATTGTTTTCCACCCTTTAACTTTCAGTCTATGAGTTTCCTTTTGAATTAAGTGTGTTTCTTGTATGCAGCATATTGTTGGATTTTGCTTCTTGACCCATTCTGCCAGTCTATTTCTTTTGATTGGTGAATTGAGACCATTAACATTGATGGTTATAACTGAAATG
The DNA here is from genome assembly GCF_053883595.1 of Heterocephalus glaber. Lineage (NCBI taxonomy): Eukaryota > Metazoa > Chordata > Mammalia > Rodentia > Bathyergidae > Heterocephalus > Heterocephalus glaber. Next base: position 32,763,014 of record NW_028258153.1, on the reverse strand, counting down.
TATTGACTTATAATTGCCATGACTTTTTATTTTAGTTGGGTTCTCCCCCTTTACATTTAATTTCTTGTCATGCCAGATGGGTTCTTTCTGCTTTGCTTCCTGGGGTTGTGATCCTCAATGTCTATTCCTAGGATATTGTGTAAAATTCTTTGGAGTGCTGGTTTGGTATTCACAAAGTTCCTAAGGTGCTCTTTGTCATAAAAGTATCTTATTTCTCCATCCATTTTGAAAGATAGTTTTGCAGGGTGCATCAATCTGGGTTGGAGCTGTTTTTCTTTAGGGCTTGAAATACGTCATTCCAAGCTCTTCTTCCTTGATGGCTTGTGTGAGAAGTCTGCTGTGATTCTGATGGGCTTTCCTTTGTATGTGATTTGTTTCTTTTCTCTAACTGCTCGTAGAATTTTGTTCTTCTTAACAATTATATGCCTATGTGTAGATTTTTTTTTATCTAGGCTATTTGGAGTCCTATATGCCTCACTTATCTGTATGTCAAGTTCTTTTCCCCTGCTTGGGAAGTTTTCTGCCATTATTTCTGTGAAGAGATTTTTTTATGTCATCTGCACTCTCTCCTGTTTCTTCATTGACTCCAGTCAGTCTTATTTTATTCTTCTTTGCATCATCTAGCAGCTGCTGGATTGATTTCTCATGTTCCCTTATAATTTTGAAGCAGTTTTTCTTTTCCTGGTCACTAATTGCAGTCTTATCTTCTGTATCTGAAATTCTGTCCTCACATTGGCTCATTCTGCTGTGTAGACTTTCAGTGGAGTTTTTCATGTCCTGGAAATCTATTTGCATCTGATTTATGGATTCCATTTGTTTCTTATGTTGGGATTCCATCATGTTCCTGAGGTCCTCCCCAGATTTATTAATCATGTCTTGCACTAGGGGCACAATTTCTCCTGTTATCTGAGAAATTATTTCTGATTTCATTTTTTCCAGATCCCCTTTTGTTGCCAGTTCAGTGGGTCCAGGTGGTTGAGTATCAGAGTGTTCCATCTCATTTCCCTTTGGGGTTGCTGTAGGTGGTCTGGAAGTCTGGTTTTGAGACTTATTTATGTGTTTTCTCATTTCGACTGGGGCGGGGGGCTGTTAGTGCCTGCACAGATTACCTCCTCTGAGCTGAGTGAGGTGGGACAGGGGCCAGGAGCAGTGGTAGGGATGGTGACTCAAAAGCCCTTTCCTGCGGGCTGGGAGCAGTGATAGCGATGGTGGCCGGGAAGCACCTTCCTCTGGACCAGGAGCAGTGGGATGGCGGCTCAGAAGCCCCTCCCTCTGGGCCGGGAGTGGTGGGAGGGATGGTGGCCCGGAAGCCCCTTTCTCTGGGCCAGGAGCAGTGGGACGGTGGCTCAGAAGCCCCTACCTCTGGGCCGGGAGCAGCGGGACTCAGTATCTTGGTCTGTTGGTCTGGTGTCCTCTGCATCTTTGTAGTGTGGAACCAGGTGGCTGCCTATCTGCAGTGGGGTGATTCGGCGTCTTCCGCGTGACTCGTGACCTCGGTAGGGTGTGCCTGGTTTTGCTTTCTTAGGTTTCAGTTACCTGCAGTCAACCATGGTCTGAAAGCATTAAATAAAAAAATTCCAGAAATAATTTGCAAATTATAAATAACATTTATTTTTAAAAGTATATTATTGTAGGGCTGGGGATGTAGTTCAGTGGCACAGCACCTGTTTGGCAAGCGCAAGGCCCTGAGTTCAATTTCCCCCCAAAACTATATTATGGTAATTGTTCTATTTTGTTTATTAGTCATTATTGTTGCTCCACTAGTGTGCCTAATTTGTAAATTAAGCTTTATCATCAGGAAAAAATATTGGTACTATTCGTGGTTTCAGCATTCACTGGGAGCCTGGGACATATTCCCCATGGATAAGGTGGGATGATTGCGTATCTCACAATTATTCTCACTAAGTACTCATCGAGTGTCACTGTATTTAGACCCTGTGGTAGGCTGTAAGGAGGCACAAATCCAAAGGAATTCACTGTTCTTAAGAGTTTTAACTAATGTGTAGAAAATACATTTAAAACTTTCATTCAAAATAGTATAGAGCTTAGCTTAAAGGATGTTCATCATTATCTGCAACCTTATTTGTATTATATATTGCTGTAAAATGCATTGTAGACAATAAGACAAGAAAAGGAAATAAAATAGTTTTTGTTCACCGATGACATAATTATCCACTTAAAAAATCTTAAAGAACTAACAAAACAGATATCCTAGAACTAATAAGTGATTATAGCAAGGTTGCAGTACACAAGGTTAAAACACAAAAGTCAATTGCTTTCTTTTATACAGCAATGAACACTTGAAATTTGAAGGGAAAAGCACAAAATAATAAAACCATTAACATTAGCACAAGAACAGGAGAAATGGAGGAGGGAAAGTAAGTAGAATCTAACAATATGAGCAAGAACTATGTGAGGAAAAGCTATAAATCTCTGATGAAGGAAATAAAAAAATAATAACTGGGGGATATAATTTGTGTTCATGGAAAGAAGATTCAATATTGTTTCAAGTTTGGCTCTTACTTGATTTCAAGATTCTACCCAATCTCAGTGGACTACTTTGAGGATATTTGTAAGTTTATATGGAAAGACAAAAAGACACAGAGAGGTGAACACAATATCGAATAAGAATAAAGTTAGAGGACTAAATCACTTTCAGCCTTTTTATAAAGCTACATTAATCAAAATAGTGTAGTATTTGTGAAAGAACAGAGAAATAGATTAAAGAAGCAGAACAGAGCACTCAAAATAGATCCACATAAATATAGTCAATGGGAGTAAGAGCAATTCAATGCAGAAAGGGAAAGGATAGTCTTCTTAACAAATGGTACTGAAAAAAGTAGATACATATGCCAACAAACAAAAATCAAAACACGAAACAAGAAAAGAATCTAGACTCTGACATTATACCTTTCATATCACACTGACGTTTAGTAAAAAAAATAGATCATAGAGCTAAACCTAAATATAAAACTAGGAAAAAATACAGGAGAAAATCTAAGTGACCTCAGATTTGGTGGTGAGTTTTAAAACAACACCAAAAACATTTATGAAAGAAAAAAATTGGCAAGTGGAACTGCATTAAAATTAAAAACTTTAGGTCTGTGAAGGACACCATTAAGATAATAAAAAGATGCCACACCTGACTCACAAGCTCAAGGTCCTGAGTTTGATCCCCCGGTACTGCAAAAAAATAAATAAATAAAATAAAGAGCTTGTTTATAATATGTTTAAAAAAGATAATAAAAAGACAAGCCACAGGATGGGAGAAATTTTTTGCAAAACACTATCTGATAAAGGACTCGGATCCAAAATATGCAAAGAACTCTTAAAATCCTACAATAATAAAACAAAGAACCCAATTAAATTGGCAAGCCATCCTAAGAGACAACTCAGAAAAGATGCAAAACAAGTGTATGAAAAGATGTATATCACCATATGTCTCAGACAATCCCCATTAAAGCAATAAAGAGATACCAGCAGACCCCAATTAGAATGGTTGAAATCTAAGACACTGGTACTATCAAATACTGGTGAAGAGACACAGTAATTCTCATTTATTGCTGGTGGGAATGCAAAATGATGCAGTCATTGTGTGAGATAGTTTGGCAATTTTTTACAAAGCTAAATGTAGTTTTACCATATGATTCAGCAATTGCACTCATTGGTTATTAACAGATTTGAAACTTTGTGCCCACATAAAATGTTTATAACAGCTTTATTCATAATTGCCAAAACTTGGAAACAACTAAGATACCCTTTAGTACAAAAATGAATTAAAAATAAACCTGGTATATCTATACATGAAATATTCAGCAATAAAAGAAGATGAGCTATTCACCTACAAAAAGAAACGATTTGTCAAGCCACTAAAAGACATAAAGAAGCCAAGGATTTAGCTTAGTGGTTCTGCCACCTGCCTTGCAAGCGCAAGGACCTGAGTTCAATCCCTGGTACCAAAAAAAAAAAAAAAAAAAAAGACATAAAGAAATCTTAAAATGTATGCTGTTAAGTGAGACAAGTCAATCAGAAGAGGCTACACAATGTATGATTTCAACTATGTGGGATTTTGGAAAAGGCAAAGCAATGGAGACAGTTAAAAGAATCATTGGTTTTTAAGGGCTCAGAACATACTTGAGAAAAGAAGGATGAATAAAGAGAAAATCATGGGAATAGTGAATCTGTTCCACATGGTACTGTGATGATATTATGTGTATGAAGTTGTGTATTTGGTAAAATGCACAGAATGTACAAGAGTGACCCCTAATATAAATCTGGATGTAGTTAATAATAATGTATAGATGCTGCTTGAGGGCCTACATCCCAATAAACTGCTTGTAAGTAAAAAATGATAAGTAAAATATGCACTTAACATACTTAACCTACCAAGTTATTAAATGATTTGTGTTTCCCTAGTGGTTAGGGAAGTTAGGCATCTTTTCACCTGTTCTTGGCCATCCATACATGTCATCAGCAAAATGTCTATTGATGTCTTCGCCCATTTTTAATTGCATTGTTTTTTATGTTGAGTTTATTTAGAAACTATATATTTGTCAGATCTGTCAGTATAAATGTCTTCTTCAAGTCTTTAGCTTATTTTTTCATCTTCTTTGACAGTGTCTTTTGCAGATCAAAAGTTTTAAATTTTATGAGATCTCATTTATCAGTTTTCCCATTTAGGTATTGTGCTTTTGGAGTTATGTCCAAGAATTCTTTTCATAGCTTTAAATCCAGATAATTTCTCAAATTTATTATTTCTAAAGACTTTATAGTTTACATTTATGTCTGTGGTCTCTCCTCCTTTCTTTCTTTGCCTTGGTCTAATTTGGTTTTCAGAATAACACTGGCCTCCTAAGATGAGTGGGAAGTGCTCTCTCCTGTTTTCTGGAAGAGATTGCATAAAATCAGTATTAATTCATCTTCAAGCATTTGCTAGACTTCTCCAGTGAAACTCTCTGGGCCTGGAGTTGACTTCCTAATTATAAATTACGTTTCTGCCATGGTTCTCTGCCTACTATTCAGATGATCTGTTTCATCTTGGTTGCATTTTGGTAGCTTGTGTTTTACAGGGAGTTGGTCATTTCTTCCATGTTCTTGAATTTACAAGCATACATTTTCCCTTAATGGCTGCAGGACCTTCAGTGATTCCCATTTTGTTTCGATATTGGAGATTTGTATATTCTCTGTCATTGTGAACCTCCTGAGCAGTTCATCAACTACTGGTTGTTTTAATGAGACAGCCTTTCCTTTCACTGATTTTCTCTACTGTTTTCCTATTTTAATCCCTTTGATTTCTGAGTTTTGATTATTTCCTTCCTCTGCTTGCTTTGGTTTAATCTGCTTTTCTATCTAGTTGAGGTAAGAGCTCAGGTTGTTGCTTTGAGCCCTTTTCTCCTTTCAAACATCAGCAGGTAAATTGAAAAGGGTTCAAACATCAGCTGTAAATTCCCTCCCAAGAACTATGTCAGCTGCATCATAGAATGCTGTGTGGCCTTTTCACTTCCTCTGCCTCTCTGATACTTCCCACACTTTTCACTATTGCAGGCTGCTCACTGTCACCTCTTCCTCAGTTTTTCTCTGCCTCAGACAAAAAAGCTAAACCTGATGACTCAGACCACACACCCAGAACCCATCTCTCTCCTCTTCTTCAGGATATGTCAAAAATCAGAACCTGTTCTGTCCTTGCCTTTAGACCATTATCTTTCAGGAACCAGGACAGAGCTGATATTAAATCCTCATGGAAGCCTGAGAAAGCCCTTTGGTTTTGCCCAATCCTCAGCCTGCTTCATGGGGCCAATGCCACTGAGTTCAAGGATTTCCTACTAACTGTCACGGTTGTATGAATCTGCTAGTTTCTCCATCCAGTAACGCAACCTCCTGAGCCAGGGAGCAGCTTTCTGCTTCCTGTCTTGGCCTAGGACCCAGACTCCCACTTGTGCTCAAGGCCTCTGGGTGGGGCAGCCACCTTTGAGAGGGAGCAGGTGCCTCACATGTATGGGTGGGAGAATGAACACAGGTCAGGAGCTCTTCTTTACTGGGCAGATCCCAAACTTCTTGAGACCTGGGTCTGCCACACACACACACCCCAGCCCTTCCTTTAGATGTGTATGAGCTTGCTGGCCGTGGCTGGTTGTAATGTAACGCAGGCAGTGGTGCACCTTGGCTCACACAGAAGAGGCCCTTGGTTTCCTCTCCAGCACTACAAAAAACAAAACGAAAACAGGAACATACAAAAAACCCCCATCCAAACCATATGGTTTAAATATAGTTTTTATATAGGGGAGCTTACAAAATATATTTTGATCAGTGTGGCTAAAATGAAGTAGAAACATATAGTTATGGGATGAGGTTAAAATATCCACTCCCCTCACCCAGTGACCCATGGGATGATTTCCTGTATGGCATCAGATGCATTAGGGAATTGCTTACCTCCCCTCTCCATCATTCTTTTCTTTTGCCTTGACTTTGCTGTTAGCTTATAAGTCTCCCTCTGAGAACAATATAGCATTAGGAAGATTAAAACTTTGAAGGCATAAGTACTTGGGGTTTGAGACCTGTTCTCAGAAGATAAATGAGCTCTATCTAAATTGTCCAGAAGAATTGCACAATTTCGGTCTCTCACAATGCCTGCACTGGTGTCTGGTAATATAACGAAAGTTGTGCCCACCAGGACCAAGAGCCTGTCTTCATCCCTGACTGCTCCTGATGGAAATAAGGAGATGCTAGGAAAACACAAGGGGAAACCCTCACTCTGAGTCAGATCAGAGAAATGATACAGAGAGGAAGAACCCTGAAAACAAGAATAAGGGTCTCACACCTGCCTCAGCAGTCTGGAGCCAAGTACAAACACAGCAGCAACTGAGGGCAGAATCATGGCTGTAACATAAATAAAGAATGAGAAAGTGATGGGAAATGCATTCTCTCTGTTTAGAATGTGGAACTGAGACCAATGCAAAATTTGCAAGAGGTGATTGAAAAATTCAGGGAGCATTTAAATTGTAAAATTTTATTTCAATAAAAGACACATGGCCATTAATTCCCCTCAAAATGCTCCCCTCACTGGGGACACATTCATCCCATCATTTTTACCACTTTCTGAAGCAGTTCTGGAGTCCTCTTTCCTTAGTGTCTTTACAAGCAGGTGTGATAAAACAAATACAGTGAATGTTGCTGCCAAGTGCCATCCAACAGAAAGGTGGGCTCATGAAAACAGTACCATGTGTCCTCATCTAACTGAGTCACCTGATGTGGCACCATGGGACTTTTGGCTCTTCCCCAAAGTCAAAATGACTGTGAAAAGTAAAGGTTTTGGATGGACTCAGGACCAGGACATTGAAGCAGCCACAACAGTGCAGTTAAAGACACAAAAGCCTTCCAGAACTGCTTCAGAAAATAGTAAAATGGTAGGAGGAGTGTATTAGAAGACAGGAGAAGTATTTTGAGGGAGAATCATGATAATATATCTTTAACTGTAATACATTTTTAAAAATCTTAAACACACCGTATTTTTTGTTGACACCTCATACAATTGTATAATCTTCCACATGGGACTAATGAGTCACAGCAGATGGTCTCAGTACCCTTGTTAATTGCTGTAAATGAATATGGTGCTTTGTCCTTTGAGATGCTCAGTTCTGTCTGGTAACCACCATATGGACCCCTGTAATCTGCATAGTTATCTGTCACTTAAACAGTGACTTATTTATTGTACTTCAAAAATATTTGCAGAGTGAGTAATGAATTGCTACTAGCAAAAAAAAAAAATGCATGAGAATCCTGTCTGGAAGTGAGGACTCAATGTCTTGGGGAGCCACCGCATCCCCAACCCTCGTGACTCGAAAAGCAAAGGTTCGCTGCAGTGTGGAACATGAAACAAACACTCTTAGGTTTTGATGTCAGCTTTCTGGTAACACTCTGTGCTTACTAATTTTTACTAATTTTGCACAAATTAGAGAGAAAGCTTAGTTTAATCATTGAAACTAATGCCATCTTCTCACCTACAGCAGCCTTGCACACTCATGGCCACTGGGACACATGATTCTTGTTCTGCTCCTTCACCTGATTCCTCAGAGCAGTGCAGGACTGAGTTCCAGAAAAGCTGCTTCCTTCCTCCTTCCCCATGACAGCTCTACCATACCTATGGCTTTTTGTCTTATCTTTTTCTTTCTTGGAGGGGCAGGTTTCTGAGAGTCACAGACTTCTGCTGCTGAGACCTTCCATTGAAGCTGTGGCTTTCCCTGCTGGTCACTGCATGGGGGTCTTCAAAGTGACCAGAGTGCATCCCACAAAGAGGCAAATATGCCTGACCTCATTTTGGCGGCAATCATAACAGCAGGTTCTTGCAAAATGTTTGCTGCACCAGCCATTTTTGTGTTCATGTGTTAAGTAAGGGGCAACTATAGCTCATTTTCTTCCTGTAAGTTTACCCAGTTCTGGTTCTGTCTCCCTGATGGAATGCCAGCGCTCTCTCTCTCTCTCCTTGTGAGATGGGGTCTTGTGATGTAGTCCAGGCTAGCTTTGAATTCCCTTTGTAGCTCAGGCTGTCCTGGCCCAGCCTCCTACCTCAGCCTCCTGAGTGCTGAAATTATAGGTCTGCACCACTTCATCTGGCAGGTAATGCAGACCGAATTGGGCTGTAGCATAGCTCTGTGTTACATTTGTTCTCATAACTGAATTTCTACATTTTTCTTTGAAGAACAGGGTACGGACCACAGCAAGGATGATGGGAGAAAGAAAGGGGAAGCGACTGAGAAAGACGGCTTAGGCCAAGCATTGCATCTTTCTCATTCTGGGCCTGAGAGGAAGTCTCCCAGGGCACCACTAATTTTAGGTCATGCATGTGTGGGGAGGGAATTGATGCACTCAAGGGCTAGGTTGGCACTGCTACCATTCTGGCAAAGAGAATAAACCCTTAAAAACATTATGTAGAAAATACTATTTAGGGCATCCAAGGAGACATGGCTGAGAAAAGCCATGGAGACTTACACAGGAGGGTCCTCATCAGTAAGTGAGGGGAAGGGGACTTGAGCCTTCATCTCTGAAAGGTGGTGTCACAGAGAAGATGGAGTAGCTTGGCTTGGTGTGGAGAAGAGTCTAACCCCAGAGCCCTCCTTCCAGATAAGGGGAAAGAGTGGGCAAGGATTCTCCTAGTACTCTTAGGATCACATGTTATTGAGGAAGTGGGGTGGGGTTGTGTGTGGAAAAAACCTGAGAAAAGAGGGCCCTTCATTCCGATTGTGGGGCAGCGATGGGACAGGCTGCCAGGATCTGCCAAACTCACCAGCTTTGCTCCTCCAAGTTAGGAGGAAAGTGAGGGGAAAATATTAAAACCATAAAGACCTAATAATTCTCATGAAATGATAGAACCCTTAAAGGCAGGGGGAGAAAGAAACCCATGCAATCTCCAGAAAGAGAAGTGAGGGGTGAGGAGGTGAGGATCCATGGAGGGATGAACTTTGAGCCTGGCCCTGGAGGGAGGGGACTGCTGGGGCAACTCCAAAGGAAATGAAGGCTCCCCAGGCAAGCCAGAGACCCTGGGTCCAGACCTGAGCTCAGTCTCACAGAAGTAAGGGTCTTGCAGCACGATTTGGCCAGACTGCTGAGGAGCCCAGAGGTCAGTCAAAACTGTGTCCTCCCTCATCTGGGGCCCTGTCCTGCAGTGGCCACACCCCCAGTGAGGCAGAAGGACTTGGAGGACACAGAGAATGCTGTATCTCAGCTTCACTCCTGGTGCCAGTGGATACAGCTGGGCTCAGGGACAGCAGGACATGGGGACCCGTTTCAAAGCCTCGGAGCTGCTTCAGATGAGCAAGACCTGAGGATGGCAAAGGAAGGACTTCTCAGACCTGTCTTTTCCCTTAAATCCTCCAAAAATGATGAGACTAGGAATGGAAATAGAAACATTAGTGTTAAGAAAAATTAGAGAAAACCTGTCATGCCCACTTTAATACACTTGAGTCAAGGCAGCTGAGAGGAGGGAGATGCAGACAATGTGGGGACGTGACACGCCTGGATCTAATATGCAGTGTGGGAAGGTGGGTCACAGGGCTTGGTGGGCTCCACAGAAGGATGTGATGTGAAGACTTTAGAGGAACTAGCAGCAGTGAGGTGAGCCCTGAGGATTCCAGAACCCCTGTGGCATCTACCACTGCCAGCAGAAATGCATTTGGGCAGGCTGGAGAACAGTCTCTTTCAGGTTGCCTGGGAGCACAGTGAACAGAGAACAAGCCAAGTGGGACCAGGGCTGGCACACAGTTTAGCTACAGTTTTATCTTCATTATTGGCCAAAGAATCTCCTACATCAGTGGCTGTCAGTCCATTTTGTTGATTGATAAGAAACAATTTTTTTTAACAGTCTCACACAACACACGTATTTCTTTTAACTGACATCATTTTCATTTAAAAGTACACATAGTCATCCCTTGGTACCTGTGTTAGCTTCACATCACTGTGACAAAATAACTGAGATAATAAACTTATAAAAAGGAAAGATTTATTCTGGTTCACAGTTCCAAAAGTTTCAGTCCATGGTCACTTGGCCTCTTGCTTTGGGGCCACTTGGCCCATGGCACCACAGTACATCATAGTGAGAACATATAGTGAGGTAGGGGCCTGTTCGTGGCATGGTGGTTGGGAAGCAGAGAGAGACAAGAAAGGACTAGCGTCCCAATGTCCCCTTCAAGGACACACCCCCAGTGACCCAACACATCCCACCAGGCCTGACTCTTAAAGGTTCACCACCAGTCGGTAACATCACAGGTTCTGACCAAGTCTTTAACACATGGGCCTTTGGGTGAAATTTCAGGCCCAAACTATAAAAGTGTCTGCAAAGGATTGGTTCTAGAACCCTGTGCAGACACCAAAATTCCCAAATGCTCATGTTCCCTACATAAAATTGTGTAGTATTTGCATATAATCTATGCTTATCCTCCCTTCTTCTTTTTTTGTGGCCTTGTGCATGCTAAACAGGTGCTTTACCACTGAGCTATATCTTCAGCCTCCCTAATACTTTAAATTTTCTCTAAGCTACTTGTAATACTTCAGATAATACAAATGCTATGTAAATAGTTGTTACACTGTTTGAGGAATAATGACAAGAAATAAATCTGGGCATGTTCAGTAAAGACACTTTTTTTTTCTCCCAAATATTTTCAATCCATGGGTGGTTGAATCCACAGACATGAAACCTGTAGAAATGGAGGGCTGACTGTACTCTTAGCAGTGTGACGCATCCTCATATATTTTATTTAATACTGTTCTGTTTTCATTTTAAAATGCAGAAATGGCAATTGACCCTAAGATTTTTTTTTCTGTTTGTACTTCTTCATCTGAGAAGTGTGTATTCATCTCAGATGCCCATTTTTGGACTGGGTCTTTAAATTTGAGGGGTTTCATTTAGTGGAAAAGGGTTCCTTTCCCCCCACATGCCTGCCAGCATTTGTTATTGATTAATTTCTTGATAATAATCATTCTTTCTGGAGTGAGATGGAATATCAGTGTAGTTTAGTTTTAATTTGCAACTCTCAAGTGACAAATAATGTTGGACATTTTTTCATATTAAATATCATTTTTTTCAATTCTTTATGTATTCTGGATATCAGTCTTTTGTCTGAGGAACAGATAGCAAAATTTTTTTTACACTGCTGGTTGTCTCTTTACTCTGTTGCTGATTTCTTTTGCTGTGCAAAGCTTTTTAGTAAGATGAAATCCCAGTTATTGATTCTTTGTAGTATTTCCCATGTAATTGGAGTTTTGTTCATAAAGTCTTGGCCTACATGTATGTCTTCAAGAGTTCCATCTATTCTCTCTTCCAGCAGATTTAGTGTTTCTTTTTTAATATTTAGATCTTTGATCCATTTTGGTTTTAGTTTAGTGCACAGTGAGAGACATAGGTCTAGTTTTAGTCTTTGTCAGGTTGAAATCCAGTTTTTCCAGCACCATTTATTAAACAGACTATCTTTCTTCCAGTGAAGGTGTTTGGATTGTCTGTGGAAGATAAAGTGGCTAAGTGTGTTTGGGGTTGTTGCTGAATCTTCTATTCTGTTCCATTGATCCTTGAGTCTGTTTTTTTTGCCACTATATTTTTATCACTATATTTCCATAGTATATTTTCAGGTCAGGGACTGTGATACCTCTTGCCTTGCCTTTGTTGCTCAGAATTGTTTTTGCTATTCTAGGTTTCTTCTGTTTCCAAATGAATTTTAGGAATGTTTTCTCTAGTTCTGTGAGGCATGCTATGTTGGTATTTTGATTGGAACTGCATTAAATCTGTGTAACAATTTTGGGAGTATGGTCATTTTTACTATGTTGGTTCTTCCAATAAGCAAGGGATATCTGTCCATTTTCTTATATCCTCTTTAATCTCCTTTTTCAGAGTACTATAGTTTTCAATGTAAAGTTCTTTTACTTCCTATGTTAGATTGATTCCTAAGTATTTCATTTTTAAAATGCTTTTGCAAAAGTGTTGTGTCCCTGACTTCTCTCTCAGTGAGTTTGTTATTTGTGTACAGGAATGCTATTGATTTTTGAGTGTTGAGTTTGCATTCAGCTACATGACAGAATTTGGTTTTTAAATCTAGAAGTCTTTTGGTGGAGTACTTGGGATCTTCTATGTAGAGTATAATGCCATCCACAAATAATGATAATTTAACTTCTTTCTTTCCTATCTTTATTTCTTTCTTTTGTCTAATCGCTCCAGCTAAAGTTTCCAGAACTATATTGAATAGGAGCCGTGATAGTGGACATCCTTGTCTTGTTCTGGATTTTAGAGTGAAACCTTTCAGTTTTTGACTAGTATGATGTTGGCTGTTGGTTTGTCACAGATGCCTTTAATCAGATTGAGGTAGGAACAATCTATCCCAATTTTCTATAGAGTTTTTATCATGAATGGGTGTTGGAATTTGTCAAATGCTTTTTCTGTGTTTATTGAGATGATCAGGTGATTTTTGTCCTTGGCTTTGTTAATATGGTGTATTATATTTATTGATTTGCATGTGTTGCACCATCTCTGCATCCCTGGGATGAATTCTCCTTGGTTGTGGTGTATAATCTTCCTAATGACTTGCTGCATTCTGTTTGCCAGTATCTTATTGAGGATTTTTTGTGTCTATGTTCATTCGAGAGATTGGTCTTTAGTTTTCATTTTTGGTTGGATCCTTTTCTAGTTTTGGTATCAGGTTAGTACTTGATTCTAGGAATAATTTTGGGAGTATTGCTTCCTTTTCAATTTCATTAAAGAGTAGTGAGGAGTAGTGGCATTAGATCTTCTCTAAATTTCTTATAGAATTCAGCAGTGAATCCATCAGGACCTGGGCTTTTCTTTGTTAGAAGGGTTTTAATTACCTCTTCAATATCATTGACTGTTAATGTGTTATTTGGAATTTTTGTATCTTCTTGATTCAGCTTTGGTAATTCATATGTATCTAAGAATCTGTCCATTTCTTTGTGTTTTCTATCTTATTAGAGTAAAGGTTCTCAAAATAGATGTGGATGATCTTCTGGATTTCTGCAGGATCTGTTGTGATTTCACCATTTTCATTCCTAATTGTGTGGATTTCAGTCCTTTTTTCCCCTTTCCTTCTTTTCATAAGGTTGGATAAGGGTTTATCAATTTTATTTAATCTTTCAAAGAACCAATTTTTTGATTCATTGATTCTTTGTATTGTTTTCTTATTCTCAATTGCTTTATTTTCTGCTCTGATCTTTATAATGTCCTCCCTTACGTGAGCTTTGGGCTTGATTTGTTTTCTTTTTAGAAGTTTGAGGTTCAATATTAGGATGTTTATTTGAGCTTGTTCTGTTTTCCTGATGTGAGTGTTCACTGTTAAAATTTCCCTTACAGGAGTGCTTTCATTGAATCTCATAAGTTCTGGTATATTTCTTGTTTAATTTCATTTGTGACCCATTGGTTGTTCAAGAGGGTGTTATTTAATTTCCACATGCTTTTGAAGTTTTTGTAGGTTTTTTTGCCATTGATTTACAATTTCATTGAACTATAGTTTGATAATATGCATGGGATAATTTCAATTCTTTTGCATTTACATAAGCATATTCTATAAGTTAGTATGTGGTTTATTTTGGAGAACGTCCCATGCACAGCTGAGAAGAATGTGTATTCTAACGTTGTGAAGTGGAACACTCTATGGATATCTACTAAGTCCATTTGTTCACAGGTTTGGTTCATTTCTGATGTTTCTGTTCATTTTTTGTCTAGTTGATCTATTTGTGACAGTGTGGTATTGAGGTCCTCCATTATAATTGTGTTAGTGCTTATTTGATTTTTCATGTCCATTAATATTTGTTTTATAAAGTTGGGTGTGCCATATTTGGTGTACATATATTTATGATTGTTAGCGCTTCTTCTCAGAGTTTTCCCTTAACAAATATGTAGTGACCTTCTTTGTCTCTTTTGATCAGTTTTCGCTTGAAGTTCACTTTGTCTGCAAATGGAATAGCTACCTCTCCTTTTATTTCTGGGTTTCTATTGCATGAAGTATTGTTTTCCATCCTTTGATTTTCAGTCTATGAATTTAATTTTGAGTTAAATGTGTTTCCTGTATGCAGAAAATTGTTGGATCTTATTTCTTGATCCATTCTGCCTGTCTGTTTCTTTTAATTGGTGAATTGAGACCATTTACATTGATGGTTATTACTGATATGTATTGGCTTATCTTTGTCATATTGTTTTCCTGCTGTTGGTTCCCTGTCTTTCTCCTATGTTTAATTGCTCACCTTGGCTGATGAATTCATTCTATTGGTGTTCTTAGAATTGTGTTCTTCATTATGTCTTTCTAAAATATCTTTCAGAACATTTTGTAGAACTGATTTGGTGGTCATGAGTTTCTTCAGTTATTCTTTGTCATAGAATTATCTTAATTCTTCACTAATTCTGAAAGAAAGTTTTGCAGGGTACATCTATCTGGGATGGAGGTAGTTTTCTTTCAGGACTTGAAATACTACACTCCAAGGTCTCCTTGACTTAAGGGTTTGTGTTGAGAAGTCTGCTGTGATTCTGATGGGCTTTCCTTTAGAGGTGATTTATTTTCTATAACAGCTTTTTTTATTCATATATTTATTGGTACATTTTAGGTATACATTACATTTACATTTATCATTGGGTGCTTGTACCTGAACATAATGTATCTTAGTACTTATTTTTTCCCCCATTACCTGTGCACCCTTCACCCCCTCCACCCTTCCCTATTTAAATAGATTTTGTTTCCATTTTTTTTCTCTCATAATTTTTCCTTTTCCTTCTTCCCTTTCCCCTTCCCCTCCCAACACCCCTACACCTTTGGACCTTTTCCTATTTCAAATTATCATTTATTCATTTTAATCATTTTCTTCCTTATTTACACTTTCAGTTTCTCACACTAGAGAAACTATTTGGTATTTACACGTGTGTCCTATTTATTTCACATAAGAGTATGGGCTCAATATGCATCCATTTAGCTATAAATGTCTCTAGGTTCTCATTCTTTATGGCTGAGTAGTACTCCATTTTATAAAAAAACCCACATCTTCTTTTTCCAGTTTTCAGTTGATGGGCACTTGGGCTGTTTCTAAGCTTTAGCTATTACAAACTGTGACACTATAAACACAGGTGCACATATATCACTGTGGTATGATTCTTTTAATTCTTTGGGGAAGATTCCCAGTAGGGGAATAGCTGAGTCAAATGGGACCTGTAGTCCTAGTTCTTTGAGGTATTTCCATACTGATTTCCACAGTGGTTGCACCAGTCTACATTCCCACCAGCAGTGGAGAAGTGTTCTTTTCTCCCCACAACCCCGCCAGCATTTGTTATTTGTTGATTTCTTGATAGCAGCCATTCTTTGTGGGGTGAGGTAGAATCTCAGTGTTGTTTTCATCTGCATCTCTTGAATACCCAGTGATGTTGAACATTTTTTCATATATTTGTTTGCTGCTTTTACTTCTTTGTCTGAGGAATGTCTGTTCATTTCAGATGCCCATTTTTGAATTGGGTCTTTGAATTTGGGGGGTCTGATTTTTTTCAATTCTTTATGTATTCTCAATAGTAGTCCTTGGTATGAGGTACCACTGCTAAAAATTTTTTCCCACATTGTAGGTTGTCTCTTAGCTTGGTTGGTAGTTTCTCTTGCAGTGCAGAAGCTTTTTAATATGATGAGATCCCAGTTGTTGATTCTTTGTGCTAGCTCCCGTGCTACTGAGGATTTGTTCATAAAGTCTTTTCCTATGCCAATGTCATCAAGAGTTCTGCCTTACTTTTATCTTCCACCAAATTTAGTGTTTCTGTTTGAATATTTAGATCTTTAATCCACTTCAATCGTAGTTTAGTGCATGGTGATAGGTATGGGTCTACTTTTAATCTTTGGTAGGTTGAAATCCAGTTTTTCCAACACCATTTATTAAATAGGCTATCTTTCCTCCAATAAGGGTGGTTGGCTCCTTTGTCAAAGATGAGGTGGCTGAGTATGTCTGGAGTTGTTTCTCCATCTTCTAATCTATTCCACTGATCCTCAGGTCTGTTGGTTTGCCAGTACCATGCTGTTTTTATCACAGTAGCTTTGTAGTATAGTTTCATTTTGGGGATTGGGATACCCCCAGCCATGTGTCTGTTGCCTAGAATTGCTTTTGCTATTCTAGGTTTCTTGTGCTTCCAAATGAATTTTTAGATTGTTTTCTCTAGTTCTGTGAAGTATATTGTTGGAATTTCAATTGGCATTGCATTAAATCTATATAGTAGTTTTGGAAGTATGACCATTTTTGCTATATTGCTTCTTTCTACCCAGGAAGAAGGGATATCTTTCCATTTTCTTATATCCTCATCAATCTCCTTCTTCAGAGTGCTGTAGTTTTCAGTGTAGAGGTCTTTTGCTTCCTTTGTTAGGTTGATTCCTAGATATTTAACTTTTTTGGATGCTATTGTAAAAGGAATTATTTCCCGAATTTCTCTCTCAATGGGTCTGCTATTTGCATGTAAGAAGGCTATCGTTTTTTGAGTGTTGATCTTGTATCCAGCTACTCTATTGAATCTGTCAATTAGGTCTAGAAGACTTTTGACCGACTTTTTGGGTCTTCTTTGTAAAGTATCATAGCATCAGCAAATAATGACAGTTTCACTTCTTCCTTTCCTATCTTTATTCCTTTTTTTCCTTTCTCTTTTCTAATTCTATTCTATGGCTAATGTTTCCAGAACAGTATTGAACAGGAGTGGTGATAGTGGGCATCTTTGTCTTGTTCCTGATTTTAGCATTAAGGTTTTCAGTTTTTGACCATTTAGTATGATGTTGGCTGTTGGTTATTCATAGATAGCCTTAATGAGGTTGAGATAAAGACCTTCTATTCCAATTTTCTGTAGGGTTTTTATCATGAATGGGTGTTGGATTTTGTCAAATGCCTTTTCTGCATTTATTGAGATGATCATGTGGTTTTTGTCCTTGAGTCTGTTAATATAGTGTATTACATTTATTGATTTATGGATGTTGAACCATCCTTGCATCCCTGGGATAAATCTGACTTTGTCAGGGTGTATGATCTTCTTGATGACACTCTGTATTCTGTTTGCCAGTATCTTGTTGAGGATTTTTGCATCTATGTTCATTAAGGAGATTGGTCTTTAGTTCTCTTTTTGGGTTGTATCTTTCCCTGGTTTTGGAATCAAAGTAACACTTGCTTCCAGGAATGAATTTGGAAGCCTTGCTTCCCTTTCAATTTCCTTGATGAGTTTAAAGAGTAATGGCATTAGTTCTTCTTTAAATGTCTTGTAAAATTCAGCAGTGAAGCCTTCAGGATCTGGGCTTTTCTTTGTTGGTAAGTTTTTTTATTACATTTTCAATTTCACTCATTGTAATTGGGGTGTTTAGAATTTCTATATCTTCTTCATTTAACTTTGGTAATCGTATGTATCTAGGAATCTGTCCATTTCTTCTGTGTTTTTCATTTTATTAGAGTACAGATTCTCAAAGTAGGTATTGATGATCCTCTGGATTTCTGCTGGATCTGTTGTGGCTTCACCTTTTTCAGTCTTAATTGCATGGATTTGAGCCTTTTCTTTCCTTTTTTTGGTAAGGTTGGCTAAAGGTTTGTTGATTTTATTTATTCTTTAAAAAAAACCAACTCTTTGATTCATTTAGTTTTTGTATCATTCTCTTAGTCTCCAATGCATTGATTTCTGCTTGGATCTTTATAATTTCCTTTCTTGTATGAGCTTTGGGTTTGTTATGCTCTTCTTTTTCTAGGAGCTTGAGGTTCTGCATTAGGTTATTTAACGGAGTTCTCTCTGTTGTCCTAATATGGACATTCACTGCTATGAATTTCCCACGCAGAACTGCTTTCATTGTTTCCCACAGATTCCTGTATGTTGTACTGGCATTATCATTTACTTGTAGAAACTATCTAATATCTTCTTTAATTTCCTCTGTGACCCATTGGTTGTTCAGGAGGGTGTTATTCAATTTCCATGTGTTTGTGGGAGTTTTGGGGTTTCTTATGTTATTGACCTCCAATTGTATTGCACTATGGTCTGATAATATACAGGGGATAACTTCAGTTCTTTTACATTTGCTTAGACATGTCCTATGAGCTAGCATGTGATCTATTTTGGAGAATGACCCATGTGCAGCTGGAAAGAATGTGTATTCTGATTTTATGGGGTGTAACACTCCGTAAACATCTATTAAGTCCATTCATTCAATAGTTTGGTTCAGTTCTAGAATTTCATTGTTAATCTTTTTTCTAGATGATCTGTCTATTTGTGACAGAGGGGTGTTGAGGTCCCCCACTACAATTGTATTAGTGCTTATTTGGTTTTTCATGTCCATTAATATTTGTTTGGTATAGTTGGTGGCATTCATCTTTGGTGCATATATATTTAGGATTGTCATCTCTTCCTCTTGGATTGTTTCCTTCATAAGGATGTAGTGACCATCTTTGTCTCTCTTAATTAGTTTTGGTTTGAAATCTATTTTGTCTGCAAATAAGATTGTTATGCCTGCTTTTTTTCTGGGTTCTTGTCATGAGGAGAACTGTTTTCCATCCTTTTATTTTCTGTCTATGACTTTTCTTTTGAGTTAGGTGTCTATAACAACTCTTACTATTCTGTTATTCTACTGAATTTCTGGGATCTTGATTATTATATATCTTGGTGTAGATTTATTTTGGTCATGGATGATTGCAGTTCTATATACCTCACTTATCTATATGTCCAATTCTTTTTCTATGCTTGTGAAATTTTGTGCTGTTACTTCTGTGAACAGGTTTTTTATGTTCTTGGCACTGACTCCTGCTTTTTCATTGACTCTGATCCATCTTACTTCATTTTTTTCATCATCTTGCAGCTGTTGGATTGTTTAGACATGGTCCCCTGCTATTTTTAAGAGATTTCTCTTTCTTTTATCACTAACTGGGATCCTATCTTATAGGTCTGATAGTCTGTATTCAATTTTGTTCATTTGGCTTTGCAAACCTTCGATGCAATTTTTAATTTCCTGGATATCTGTTTGAGAAAAACAAACAATAAAATGTAAACAACCCCCCCAAAAGAAAAAGGAAAAAGGAAACAAACTAATAAACAAACAGGGAAAGGAGATGAGCCACCAAGGAGCTGAGCTGTGAGGGCTGCAACAGCACCATCCTGGTTCCCACCCCCTGCAATACACACACCACTGGCTGCAGAGCTGCGTTGGTACCTGGATCCACATCACAGAGGCACAGGGGTCACAAAGGCTATTGTTCTGAGCTCCAGAAGATAGAGCAGAAGTGAACAACACAGAGAGGGCCACTCTGAGTCTCCTCCATGAAAATTGAAGCCCACTGGAAGAGTGAAGAAAATCTCTGCAATGAAGGCACAACAGACCACCCTAGTTGGTAAGTTGGAGAGATCACTTCCTCCCATCATAAGCTGGATTATCTTCAGGGGAAGGGCAGCTGGAACCTGTAATAGAACATTAACATTGCAGAGTTCAATCCAGTAGGAGGTCAAGGAGCTTAACTTGGGCCTTGCAGCCAGAAATCAGCCTGAATCTCACTGACTGCTAATGGCTTGCTGAGACTAATTGACTTAGATCTGCACACTGCTGCCCATGTTGTCCATTGTGACAGCAGAGGCATACCCTAAAGGAGGCCCTTTATTTTTATTTTTTTGCAAAGTTTTTTCTTATTTTAAGTTTTTATTTCTCCTTTTTTCTTTTTATTTTCTCTCTCACTCACCTTGTTCTTCATTTCTCCCCCTTTTTGTTCCTGTTCTCATCCTAATTCAGATTTCTCTTTTCTTCCTTTTTCTTTTCTTCTCTCTTTTTAATTCTCTTGATTGTCATTAGTTTTAAAGGAAAGTGAGTACAGTTTCTAGCTTCCCTATTGCTGTTAGGTTGTTATGTTCTTGTCTTTGTTCTTTTATTCTGTCTTTTCCTCTCCTTTTCAACAGTTTCCCAAAGTTTGCCTGATCTTCCTGTGTCCTCTGGCCTCACTTCTAACCTTTCCCTATCCTTTTACCTATCACTCCCTCCCCAACTCCTTCTAAGTCCTCACTCCAAAGGGTAAAGTTGCTATTGAAGAGTTTATTCAGTATAAACATATCCAGCAGCTCCTAGATGATGCAAAGAAGAATAACACAAGACTGATAGGAGTCCATGAAAAAGCAGGAGAAAGTAAAAATGACATAAAAAAACTCTTCACAGAACTAATGACAGAAAACTTCCCAAACAGAGTGAAAGAATTTGACATACAGATAAGTGAGCCATGTAGGACTCCAACTAGCTATGATCAAAAAAGTCTACACCTAGACATATAATAGTCAAGACCCTGGAAACCCAACAGAAGAACAAAATACTATAAGCAGTTAGAGAAAAGAAATAAATCACATACAAAGGAAAGACCATTAGAATCACAGCAGACTTTTCAACACCAACCCTCCAGTCAAGGAGAGCCTGAAGTGAGGTATTTCAAGCCCTAAAAGAAAACAGCCTCCAACCTAGACTGACATATCCTGCAAAACTAACTTTCAAAATTGATGGGGAAATAAGATACTTCTATGACAAAGGACACCTGAGAAACTTCATGAATACCAAACCAGCACTCCAAACCATTCCAAACAATATCCTAGAGAGAGACAGGCAAGTCTGCGGATGCCTTAGCTGGGTCACTGGCCATGTGGAACAGGCCAGTCCAGCCTGGTTCAGACAGGCAAGTCTTCGGATGCCATAGCTGGGTCCCCGGCCACGTGCAACATACCACTCCAGCCCATGCCCCAGGAGCAATCAACTGGACACGCTCCCTCCCTGACCCAGCCTCTTGGCTGTACTGCCAACTGGTTCCACAATACAAAGACACAGAGGACACTGGACCACCATACCACTGTACTGGGCAAGTTGGAGCAATCAACACCTCCCACTGGAACTAGGACTATCTTCAGGGGAAGGGCAGCTGGAACCTGTAATACAACCCTGCAGAGTTCAAACCTACAGGAGGACACAGAGCTCAACTTGGAACTTGAAGCCAGAAATCTGCCTGAATCTCATGGGTCTGCGACTGGCTTGCTAAGACTCATTGACTTATATCTGCACACTGCTAACCGCACTGTCTATTGTGACAACAGAGACATAACCTGAAAGAGCCCCTTCATTTTCATTTTCATTTGTTATTTCCAGAATTAGTATTATTGGTTTTTTTCTCTTTTCTCTTTTCTTTTCTTCTTCTCCTCTTTTCTTTAATTTTTTTCTTATACTCTTTGCAAATTTTTGTTTTCCTCTCCCTTTTTTTTTTCTTTGTCCTTTTCTCTTTCCTTTCTCTCTCTCTTACACTCACTCTCTTAATGTCCCATATTGTTCATCTCCCTTTTTGTCCCTGTTATGGCCCTCACTTGGAGTTCTTTATTTTTCTATTATTCTCTTTTTCCTTCTCACCTGTGTCCTCTGGCCTCACTGCTAACCTTCCCCTATCCTTCTACCTATCTGTCCCTCCCTCCTCAACTCCTTCTAACTCCCCATCTGGAAGGGCAAAGTTGTTATATTGAAGAGTTTATTTACTATAAACATATGTTGGGTTGGTCCTCAATCTTGATTTAATTCACACAGTTAAAGGTGATAGATTAATAACTACCACAAAATGTCATTTTCTAAGATGTACTTGATGCAATGGTGTTGCTGATTGTATCACTGGGGCAAAGGTGTTTTTATTGATCTAGTCAGTGATCCTTCCTGGTATAATGAAAATGAGATAGGCTCAGAGTCATTAGAGACTCAAAACCTAAAGACCAGCTATATCTGGAAGACACCTCTGAGAAGCAATCATTCCATAATGGTCCTAATTACAAGCAACAAAGATATTTACAATAAGCAATTTCAAAGTATCAACCCAGGAGTTAAGCCAAGGACAGTACCAAAAACAAAAATGAGAAGACATTTAAGCAAGGCACAAACTCAGACTTCCACCCCACCAATGGTAAAACACAGGGGAAATGAGGTGGAAAACTCCGATAACCAACCACCTGGACACCCTGAACAAATAGCACAGGAAGTAACAAAACAGATGAATGAGGCTCTACAAAAATTCAAAGCAGAAATAATCTCCCAGTCATCTACAGAGATGGTGAACAGAGTGAAAGACATGATTAGAAGCTCTAGAACAGAAACAGATAAAAAATAGATGAGCTTAGAAGCATGCTGGAAGCCATGAATACCCAGCATAAGAAAGAAATGTAAACCATGAGTGCCCAACATAAGAAAGAGACGGAATCCATGAAACAGATTCAAACAGATATTCAGGAGATTAAAAGCTCCATTGAAAGTATCCACAGCAGATTAAGAGAATCTGAAGGTAGAATATCAGATATAGAAGACAGAATTGCAGTTAAAGACCATGAAAACAGAGACTTCTTAAAAATAGGAAGGGATCATGAGAAATCAGTCCAACAGCTGTGAAATGATGCAAAGAAGAATAACATAAGACTGATAGGAGTCCATGAAAAAACAGGAGAAAGCACAATTGATATAAAAAAACTGTTCACAGAAGTAATAGCAGAAAACTTCCCAGACAGAGGTAGAGAATTGGACATACAGATAAGTGAAGAATATAGAACTCCAACTAGCCATGATAAAAAAAAAAAATCTACATCTAGACATATAATAGTCAAGAACCCAGAAACACTAAAAAAAAATAGCCTTTTTGTACACAAATAACAGGCTCACTGAGAGAAATTAGAGAAACAACTTCTTTAAAAATAGCATCCAAGAGCCCGCTGCAGACAGGCAGGTCTGCCCATGCCCTACCGAGGTCCTGAGTCACACAGAACATGCCAAATCAGCCTGCTGGAGACAGGCAGGTCTGTGCATGCCCTACCAAGGTCCTGAGTTGTGCGGAAGATGCTGAATCACCCCGCTACAGACAGGCAGGTCTGCCCATGCCCTACCAAGGTCCTGAGTCACACAGAACATGCCAAATCAGCCCACTGCAGACATGCAGGTCTGCCCATGCCCTACCGAGGTCCCCAGTCACTCCAAATATGCTGAATCAGCCCGCTGAACACAAGAAGGTCTGTGCATGCCCTACCAAGGTCCTGAGTTGCATGGACGACACCAAATCACCCTGCTGCAGACAGGCAGCCACCTGGATCCACACTACAAAGATGCAGAGGACACCAGACCACCAGACCAAGGTACTGAGTCCCGCTGTTCCCGGCCCAGAGGTAGGGGCTTCTGAGCCATTGTCCCACTGTTCCTGGCCCAGAGGAAGGGGCTTCCAGGCCACCATCCCTCCCACCACTCCAGGCCCAGAGGGAAGGGCTTCTGAGCCACCACCCCACTGCTCCTGGTCCAGAGGAAGGGGCTTCCCGGCCACCATCCCTCCTGCTGCTCCCAGCCCACAGGAAAGGGCTTTTGGGTCACCATCCCTACCACTGCTCCCGGCCCCTGTCCCACCTCACTCAGCTCAGAGGAGGTAATCTGTGCAGGCGCTAACAGTCCGCGGCCCCAGTTGAAATGAGAAAACACATAAATAAGTCTCAAAACCAGACTTCCAGATCACCTACAGCAACCGCAAAGGGAAATGAGATGGAACACTCTGATACTCAACCACCTGGACCCACTGAACTGGCAACAAAAGGGGATCTGGAAAAAAGGAAATCAGAAATAATTTCTCAGATAACAGGAGAAATTGTGCCCCTAGTGCAAGACATGATTAATAAATCTAGAGAGGAGCTCAGGAACATGATGGAATCCCAACATAAGAAACAAATGGAATCCATAAATCAGATGCAAATAGATTTCCAGGACATGAAAAACTCCATTGAAAGTCTACACAGCAGAATGAGCCAGTGTGAGGACAGAATTTCAGATATAGAAGATAAGATTGCAATTAGTGACCAGGAAAAGAAAAATTGCTTCAAAATTATAAGGGAACATGAGAAATCAATTCAGCAGCTGCTAGATGATGCAAAGAAGAATAAAATAAGACTCATTGGGCTCAATGAAGAAACACGAGAGCGTGCAGATGACATAAAAAATCTCTTCACAGAAATAATGGCAGAAAACTTCCCAAGCAGGGGAAAAGAGCTTGACATACAGATAAGTGAGGCATATAGGACTCCAAATAGCCTGGATCAAAAAAAAAATCTACACATAGGCATATAATTGTTAAGATTCCAGAAACACAACAGAAGAACAAAGTTCCACAAGCAGTCAGAGAAAAGAAACAAATCACATACAAAGGAAAGCCCATCAGAATCACAGCAGACTTCTCAACACAAACCATCAAGGCAAGAAGAGCTTGGAGTGACATATTCCAAGCCCTAAAAGAAAACAGCCTCCAACCCAGATTGATGTACCCTGCAAAACTATCTTTCAAAATGGATGGAGAAATAAGATACTTTCATGACAAAGAGCACCTTAGGAACTTCGTGAATACCAAACCAGCACTCCAAAGAATTCTACACAATATCCTAGGAACAGACAGTGAGGATCACAACCCCAGGAAGCAAAGCAGAATGAACCCATCTGGCATGACAAGAAATTAAATGTAAAGGAGGAGAACCCAACAAAAAGAAAAAGTCATGGCAATGACAAGTCAATCCATTTCAGTTATAACCATCAATGTTAATGGTCTCAATTCACCAATCAAAAGAAATAGACTGGCAGAATGGGTCAAGAAGCAAAATCCAACAATATGCTGCATACAAGAAACACACTTAATTCAAAAGGAAACTCATAGACTGAAAGTCAAAGGGTGGAAAACAATACTCCATGTGACAGGAACGCCCCAAAAAACAGGAGTAGCTATCCTCTTTGCAGATCAAGTAGATTTCAAACCAACACTGATTAAGAGAGACAAAGAAGGACACTACATCCTTGTAAAGGGAAGAATCCAAGAGGAAGAGATGACAATCATAAATATCTATGCACCAAACACTAGTGCACCCAACTATATAAAACAAATACTAACGAACATGAAAAGTCATATATGCACTAATACAATTGTGGTGTGGGACCTCAACACCCCAATGTCACAAACAGATAGATGAACTAGACAAAAAATAAGTAATGAAATACTAGAACTCAATCGAACTCTTGAACAAATGAACTTAACAGATGTTTACAGAGTTTTCCACCCCACAAAAAGAGAATACACATTCTTCTCAGCTGCACATGGGTCATTCTCCAAAATAGACCACATACTCACAAATAGAACATGTTTAAGTAAGTGCAAAGGAATTGAAGTTATACCCTGTGTATTATCAGACCATAGTGCGATGAAATTGGAGATCCATAGCAAAAGAAACTCAAAAAATTTCATAAACACGTGGAAATTGAGCAACACATTTCTGAATAACCAATGGGTCACAGAGGAAATTAAAGAAGAAATCAGACAGTTCCTTCAATTAAATGACAATGACAATACAACATATCGGAATCTATGGGACACAATGAAAGTCTTACGAGGGAAATTCATAGCAGTGAACACGCATATTAGGAAAACAGAATGAGCCCAATTAAACAACCTGATGCTGAACCTCAAGCTTCTAGAAAAAGAAGAGCAGGACAACCCCAAAGCTCATACAAGGGAGGAAATTATAAAGATCAGAGGAGAAATCAATGCAATGGAGACTAAGAGAATGATACAAAAAATCAATGAAGCCAAGAGTTGGTTCTTCGAAAGAATCAACAAAATTGACAAACCTTTAGCCAACCTTGTCAGAAAAAGGAACAAAAAGGCCCAAATCCATGCAATTAGGAATGAAAAGGGTGAAATTACAACAGACCCAGCAGAAATCCAGTGGATCACCAGTACCTTCTTCCAGAACCTATACACCAATAAGATGGACAACACAGAAGAAATGGACAGATTCCTAGATACATATGAATTACCAAAGTTGAACGAAGAAGACCTAAAAATTCTGAACAACCCAATATCAACCAATGAAATTGAAAATGTAATTAAAAACTTATCAACTAAGAAAAGCCTGGGCCCTGATGGCTTCACTGCTGAATTCTACAAGACATTTAGAGAGGAACTGCTGCCACTACTGTTTAAACTCTTCAATGAAATTGAAAGGGAAGCAATACTCCCAAATTCATTCCTGGAAGCAAGCATCACCTTGATCCCCAAAGCAGACAGAGACCCAACTGAAAAAGAGAACTATAGACCAATCTCACTAATGAATATAGATGCAAAAATCCTTAATAAGATAATGGCAAACAGAATGCAGATCATCAAGAAGATCATACACCCTGATCAAGTGGGATTCATCCCAGGGATGCAGGGATGGTTCAATATACACAAATCAATCAATATAATACACTATATTAATAGAGCCAAGGACAAAAACCATATGATTATCTCCATAGATGCAGAAAAAGCATTTGACAAAATCCAACATGCATTTATGATAAAAACTCTACAAAAAATTGGAATAGATGGTCTCTACCTCAAACTGATAGAAGCCATCTATGAAAAACCAACAGCCAATATCATACTAAATGGTCCAAAACTGAAATCCTTCACACTCAAATCAGGAACAAGACAAGGATGTCCACTATCAGCACTCTTGTTCAATATAGTTCTGGAAACATTAGCCATGGCAATTAGACAAGAGAAAGAAATAAAAGGAATAAAGATAGGTAATGAAGAAGTCCAATTGTCATTATTTGCAGATGACATGATACTCTATATAGAAGACCCCAAGAATTCCACCAAAAGTCTTCTGGACTTAATAACCAAATTCAGTCAAGTAGCTGGTTACAAGGTCAACACACAAAAATCAATAGCTTTCCTCCACACCAATGACAGACTCACTGAGAGAGAAATAGGGCAAATAATTCCTTTCACAATAGCATCCAAGAAACTGAAATACCTAGGAATCAACCTAATGAAAGAAATCAAAGACCTCTTCTCTGAAAACTATGGCACTCTGAAAAGAGAGATTGAAGATGATATCAGAAAATGGACAGACATCCCCTGCTCCTGGGTAGGAAGGATTAATATAGTGAAAATGGCCATACTTCCAAAACTGATATATAGATTTAATGCAATTCCAATTGAGATCCCAGCAGCATACTTCATAGACCTTGAGAAAACAATCCAAAAATTCATCTGGAGCAAGAAGAGACCCAGAATAGCAAAAGCAATTCTAGGTAACAGAGACATGGCAGGGGGTATCACAATCCCCAACCTGCAACTCTACTACAAAGCTACTGTGATAAAAACAGCATGGTACTGGCAAAGAAACAGACCTGAGGACCAGTGGAACAGATTAGAAGATGCAGAAACAACACCAGACACATTCAGCCATCTCATCTTTGACAAAGGAGCTAAACACCCTCACTGGAGGAAAGATAGCCTCTTTAATAAATGGTGCTGGAAAAACTGGGCTTCAACTTGCCAAAGATTAAAACTAGACCTGTATCTCTCACCATGCTCTAAACTAAAATCAAAATGGATTAAAGATCTAAATATTAAAATAGAAACTCTGAACCAGTTGGAACAGAGGTTAGGTAGAACCCTTGAAGACATCGGTGTAGGAAAAGATTTTATGAACAAAACCTCAGTTGCCCATGAACTAGCACAAACAATCAACAAATGGGATCTCTTCTTATTAAAAAGCTTCTGCACAGCAAGAGAAACCACCAGCAGTGTGAAGAGACAACCCACAATGTGGGAAAAAATCTTCACCTGCTTTTCCTCAGACAAAGGTCTACTATCTAGTATCTATAAAGAACTTAAAAAGATCAGACCTCCCAAATTTAAAGACCCAATTGAAAAATGGGCATCTGAAATGAACAGACATTTCTCACACAAAGAAGTAGAAATAGCAAATAAATACATGAAAAAATATTCAACGTCACTGGTCATTCGAGAGATGCAAATGAAAACAACGCTGAGATTCCACTTCATTCCAGAAAGAATGGCTGCTATCATGAAATCAACCAATAACAAATGCTGGCGGGGCTGTGGGGAAAGAGGAACACTGCTCCACTGCTGGTGGGAGTGTAGACTGGTGCAAGCACTGTGGAAATCAGTATGGAGATACCTCAAATAACTAAGACTGGAAGTCCCATTTGACCCTGCTATTCCACTGCTGGGGATCTTCCCCAAAGAATTAAAAGAATCATACCACAGTGATATATGTGCACCCATGTTCATAGCAGCTCAGTTTGTAATAGCTAAAACTTGGAAACAGTCCAAATGCCCATCAACTGGAGACTGGATAAAGAAAGTGTGTTTTTCTTATAAAATGGAGTACTACTCAGCCATAAAAAATGAGAAATTGGAGACATCTATAGCTAAGTGGATGCACATTGAGGCAATACTCTTAAGTGAAATAAATAGGACACATATGTGTAAATACCGAATAGTTCCTCTGGTGTGAGAAACTGAAAGTGTAAATAAGGACTAAATGTATAATAGGTCATGTGAAATAGGAAGAAAAGGGGCAAAAGGGAAGAAAGCGGGAGGGCTCAGGGAAAGGATATTAGGGAATGGGATTAATATGAGAAAATGGAAAAATAGGAACAAAATTTTGTAAATAGGGAGGGCTGGAGGGGTGGGATGGCTGGGCAAGGATGAAAAACAAGAACCAAGAGAGACTATGTAAAGGTGCAAATTTCCAATGATGAGTGTCATTATATTGTATACCTAAAATGTACCAATGATTAGAATGAATAATCGAAAATGTAAAATAGGAAGAAAAGGTCCAAAGGGGTAGGGGTAGTGGGAGGCACAGGGGAAAGGAAAGAAGGGAAAGGAAAAAATGATGAGAAATCAAAAAAATGGAAATAAAGTCTTTGTAAATAGGGAAGGGTGGAGGGCATG
Organism: Heterocephalus glaber; assembly: GCF_053883595.1. Lineage (NCBI taxonomy): Eukaryota > Metazoa > Chordata > Mammalia > Rodentia > Bathyergidae > Heterocephalus > Heterocephalus glaber. The sequence goes on along the minus strand of NW_028258153.1, from coordinate 32,733,734 downwards.
AAGGGAGGGCTAGGAATGGGGAAAAAATAAGAACCAAGATGCATTATATAAAGGTACAATTCCCAATGAGAAATGTAATTGTGTTGTATACCTACAATGTACCAATAAAAGAATTTAATACAAAAAAAAATTCAACACCCATTTATGATAAAAACCCTACAGAAAATTAGAATCGATCATCCCTACCTCAACCTGATAAAGGTTGATAAACCCTACCCATGAAAAACCAACATCCAACATCATGGTAAATGGTCAAAAACTGAAAACCTTCATGCTAAAATCAGGAACAAGGCAAGGATGTCCACTATCACCATTCCTGTTTAATATAGTTCTAGAAACATTAGCCACAGCAATTAGACAAGAGAAAGAAATACAAGGAATAAAGATAAGACAGGAAGAAGTTAAACTGTCACTATTTGCTGATGATATGATACTTTACATAGAAGACACAAAAACCTCCGAAAAAAGACTTGTAGACTTGATAGATTCAGTAGAGTAGCTTAATACAAGGTCAACACTCAAAAATCAATAGCCTTCTTGTATGCAAATAACAGACTCACTGAGAGAGAAATTAGGAAAACAATTCCTTTCACAATAGCATCCAAAAAAAAAAAAGAAATATCTAGGAATCAATCTACTGAAGGAAGCAAAAGACCTCTACATTGAAAACTGCAACACTCTGAAAAAAGAGATCAAAGAGGATATAAGAAAATGGAAACAGTTGGAGTTTGTTATGTGCAAAGCCTTGTTAATAGAAAAAGAACAAATGATGCATCGCCATCCAACTCCCTAAAAATAGCAAGCAGATAAGACTTTGTAAATGCAATGGAAAGGAGAAAAAGCATGTGGCTAATGAATATGAGTCCCTTGAGTCACTTTAATTTTGGAACAGAACTGAACAGTATTTACAGAAAAAAGAGGTACAAAAATGAATTGGGATCTCAACAAACTACAATTTATATATTTTCATATTTTTAGCCAATAAAGCGAACAATTCAGAAAAATGTCACACTCCTGGAGCCTGATTACTTGGATATTGTTTTAAATTAGTTGGCCAGTGAGGTTTTATAGCCAGAGGATGGTGATGGCACTGGTCAACACTTTGAAAATCACTGTACTAGAAGATGATGATGTGAGTCCAGGAGAGAGAAGATGAATCTGAAAGAAGCAATGATGAAAAAGGCAAGACAAATCTGAGAAATAGCTAGGGTTCCCCAGAGAAACAGAATTGATAGGATATCTATCTATCTATCTATCTATCTATCTATCTATCTATCTATCATCTATCTATCTATCTATCTATCTATCTATCTATCTATCTATCTATCATCTATTTATCTATCTATGATCTATCTGGTATGGCTTGTATCTAGATGTCCCCCCAAAGCCTCATGTGCTCATAGGAGGGGCTTTTCTGAGCTGGCTGGATTTAGGGTATGTGATGCTAGAATTAAGGGTGTGTGGTGGTAAATTAGTTCACTGATTGGTTTAGCATAGTTTTGGGTGGGGATAATGGAAAGGCCCACCCTGGGTGTGGGTAGCACCAATCAATAGGCTTATAACCTGGATGAAATATAAAGAGAGAAGGGGAAGGCAGGCTGCTGCTGCTTTGCTGTTTGCTGCTTCCTGCCTTCTGCTTGCCATGCCATAGACTATTTCTCCTTTGTCATTCCCCTCTGCCATGCCACTCTGCCTTGGAGCCAGCTGACTGTAGATTGAACCCTCTATAAACTGTGAGCTGAAATAAACCTTTCCTCCTTTAACCTGTGGATGTCAGGCATTTTGTCCCAGCAACAAGAAAAGTAAGTAAAACTTTATCTGTCATCTAAAATGATTTATTATGAGGAATTGGCTCACATGATTTTGGAGGCTGGGAATTCCTAGAAAGTTGGAGTAGATTCCAGTCCAGGGCTGAAGAACTAAGAACCAGCAGCACCACAAGCAGACATGTGTTCCAGCTCAGTCAGACAAAGGATGTCTTTGTTCTTCCTCTGCCTTTTTGTTCTATTTGGGCCCTCCCTGGAAGAGACTAGCCCCACCTGCATTGATGAGAGTGGGTCAGCTTTACGTAGTCTACAATGTGAATACTGATCTTGTCTGGGAACACCTCCACAGACGTACCCAGAAATAAAACTTTACTAGTTACCTGGGCACCTGGTGGCCAGAACAATGGTGAGTGTTCAAGGTGAGGAGAATATTCTGAGGAAGATTAATGGCAATGTGTCTTTTACTGTACTCAATTTAAAAACAAATATTTCCTGTATATTTTAATAACACTGAGTATTTATTACAATTAGCTAATTGTACATTTTTTCTTTATAATAAAACACAGGCTGAGAAGCTTTTAGCATTCTCCAACAGTAGTGATGTGGCTAGGAACTTCGTTGACATTCAGCCACATAGTAGTGCTGTCCACATCACCTTTTAAAAAAATTTATTTTATTGGTACATTTTAGGTATACAATATAGTGACATTCATCATTAGAAATGTGCACCTTTGCATAATCTCTCTTGGTTCTTAATTTTCTCCCTTTCCCTGCCCACCTTTAAATGCCTCCATCCCTCCCTATTTACAAAGACTTTGTTTCCATTTTTTCATTTTCTCATATTAATTCCATTCCCTTCTTTCCTTTACCCTACCCCTATGACTTCCCCTTCTCCTTTGCCCCTTTTCTTCCTATTTCACATTATCTATTATACCTTTTAGTCCTTATTTACACTTTCGGTTTCTCACACTAGGGAAACTATTTGATATTTACACGTGTGTTGATGGTCTCTTGAGGGAGACTTGGAACCCTGGAAAGCACCAACTTTTAAAGAAAGAAAAGGAGACAGCCTGGGGGACGAATAGCAGTTTAATTCCCCTGGCACTATTTGACAATCACAAAGGAAAGTAGGAAAGCATCTTAGTTATTCTGGCTATTGTCTTTCTGATTTTCACCTCTGATGATAACCAGTGACTTTAAGTGATTCCTAAAAGCTACAGGAGAATTCACAAGTCCCCTGTTTCTGTTCACCAATCCTGTACATCAAAGAGCACACTGCAGCCCTCTTCTTATCAGATAGTATCAAGAGAGCAGGACGATCTCAGCCAAAATCAAGCCCACCAGTCCACCATAAACTTCACAGATGTGCATAGTGAGTTGTATCTCTCTTACCACCCATAGAGTCATTGGGTCACGGTCCTCTGATCCCAGAAAATGGTAAATAAGAAAACTAGGAAAACCTGTTTTTCTCCTGTGAGACTTTTACAAGGTCTCAAAGTTTTCTGGTATTCTTTTAACAAACGGACTCGTGGAATTTCCCAGAAATGACTTAATTCTCTTAGATAACAAACTTCTTGTGATCTGTTCTTACAACTACATAGCTGAATTCTACCATTTCCCACACATTTGTGTCCTATTTATTTCACTTAAAAGTGATGCCTCAATGTGCATCCACTTAGCCATAAATGTCTCTAATTTCTCATTTTTTATGGCTTAGTAGCACTCCATTTTACAAAAAAGCCACATTTTCTTTATCCAGTCTCTGGTTGATGGGCATTTGGGCTACTACCAAGTTTTAGCTATTACAAATTGTGCTGCTATGAACATAGGTGCACATATAGTGCTGTGATATGATTCTTTTAATTCTTTGGGGAAGATGCCCAGCAGGGGAATAGCTGGGTCAAATGGAACTTCCAGTCCTAGTTCTTTGAGGTATCTCCATACTGATTTCCACAGTGGTTGCACCAGTCTATACTCCCACCAGCAGTGGAGCAGGGTTCCACTTTTCCCACACACCCACCAGCATTTGCTATTGGTTGATTTCATAATAGCAGCCATTCTTTCTGGAGTGAGGTGGAATCTCAGCATTGATTTCATTTGCATCTCTCCAATGCCAAGTGATGTTGAACATTTTTTCATATGTTTCATTGCTATTTCTACTTCTTTGTGTGAGAAATGTCTGTTCATTTCAGATGCCCATTTTCGGATTGGGTCTTTAAATTTGGGAGGTCTGATTTTTTAAAGTTCTTTATAAATTCTAGATAGTGGACCTTTGTCTGAGGAACAGCAGGTGAAGATTTTTTCCCACATTGTGGGTTGTCTCTTCACACTACTAGTGGTTTCTCTTGTTGTGCAGAAGCTTTTTAATAAGAAGAGATCCTACTTGCTGCTTGTTTGTGCTAGTTCATGGGCAACTGAAGTATTGTTCATAAAATCTTTTCCTACACCAGTGTTTTCAAGAGGTCTACCTAACCTCTGTTCTGGCCAATTCAGGGTTTCTATTTTAATATTTAGATATTTAATCAATTTTGATTTTAGTTTAGTGCATGGTGAGAGATATAAGTCTAGTTTTAATCTTTGGCAAGTTGAAACCCAATTTTTCCAACACCATTTATTGGAGAGGCTATCTTTCCTCCAGTGAGGGTATTTGACTCCCTTATTGAAATGAGATGGCTGAGTGTGTCTGGCATTGTTTCTGCATCTTCTAATCTGTTCCACTGGTCCTCAGGTCTCTTTCTTTGCCGGTACCATGCTGTTTTTATTACCATAGCTTTGCAGTATAGTTTCAAGTTGGTGGTTGTGATACCCCCTGTCAGGTCTCTGTTGTCCAGAATTGCATTTGCTATTCTGGGTCTCTTGTTCCAAATGAATTTTTGGATTGTTTTCTCAAGATCCACGAAGTATACTCCCAGGATTTCAATTGGAATTGCATTGAATCTATATAGTGGTTTTGGAAGTATGGCCATTTTCACTATGTTGACCCTTCCTACCCAGGAGCATGGGATGTCTTTCCATTTTTTTATATCATCTTCAATCTCTCTTTCCAGAGTGCTACAGTTTTCAGAGAAGAGGACTTTGATTTCTTTCATTAGGTTGACTCCTAGGTATTTCATTTTTTTGTATGCTATTGTGAAAGGTATTGTTTGCTCTGTTTCTCTCTCAATGAGTCTGTTGTTCGTGTAGAGGAAAGCTATTGATTTTTGTGTGTTGACCTTGTAACCAGCTACTTGACTGAATGTGGTTATTAAGTCTAGAAGACTTTTGGTGGAGTTCTTGGGGTCTTCTACATAGAGTATCATGTCATCTGCAAATAATGACAATTTGACTTCTTCATTTCCTATCTTTATTCCTTTTATTTCTTTCTCTTGTCTAATTGCCATCCCCATGTTTCCAAAACTATACTGAACAAGAGTGGTGATAGTGGACATCCTTATCTTGTTCCTGATTCGAGTGTGAAGGATTTCAGTTTTTGACCATTTAGTATGATATTGGCTGTTGGTTTTTCATAGATGGCTTTTATCAGATTGAGGTAGAAACTGTCTATTCCAATTTTTTGTAGGGTTTTTATTATAAATGCATGTTGGATTTTGTCAAATGCTTTTTTTGCATCTATGGAGATAATCATATGGTTTTTGTCCTTGGCCCTATTGATATAGTGTATTACATTGATTTGCATATGTTGAACCATCCCTGCATCCCTGGGATGAATCCCACTTGATCAGGGTGTATGATCTTCTTGATGATCTTCTGCATTCTATTTGCCAGTATCTTATTAAGGATTTTTGCATCTATGTTTATCAGTGAAATTGGGCTATAGTTCTCTTTTTCAGTTGGGTCTTCCTCTGCTTTGGGGATCAAGGTGATGCTTGCTTCCAGGAATGAATTTGGGAGTATTGCTTCCCTTTCAATTTCATTGAAGAGTTTAAACAGTAGTGGCAGTAGTTCCTCTCTAAATGTCTTATAGAATTCAGCAGTGAAACCATCAGGATCTGGGCTTTTCTTAGTTGGTAAGTTTTTAATTATGTTTTCAATTTTATTGATTGATATTGGGTTGTTTAGAATTTTTAGGTCTTTGGGCCAGAGATTTAGCTCAGAGGTTTTGCTGCCTGCTGCACAAGTGCAAGGATCCAAGGAAGATCCCCGGCACCAAAAAAGCCGGGGATTTAGCTCAGTGGTTTCGCCACCTGCTGTGCAAGCGCAAGGATCCGAGTTCAATCCCCAGTAACAAAGGAAAAAAAAGAAATTTTAGGTCTTCTTTGTTCAACTTTGGTAATTCATATGTATCTAGGAATCTGTCTATTTCTTCTGTGTTCTCCATCTTATTGGGGTATAGGTTCTGGAAGTAGGTATTGATGATCCTCTGGATTTTTGCTGGGTCTGTTGTAATTTCACCCTTTTCATTCCTAATTGCATGGATTTGGGCCTTTTCTTTCCTTTTCCTGATAAGGGTGGCTAAGGGTTTGCCAATTTTGTTGATTCTTTCGAAGAACCAACTCTTGGCTTCATTTTTTGTATCGTTCTCTTAGTCTCCATTTCATTGATTTTTCCTCTGATCTTTATAATTTCCTCCCTTGTATGAGCTTTGGGGTTGTCCTGCTCTTCTTTTTCTAGAAGCTTGAGGTTCAGCATCAGGTTGTTTACTTGGGCTCCCTCTGTTTTCCTAATATGAGTATTCACTGCTATGAATTTCCCTCATAGAACTGCTTTCATTTTGTCCCATAGATTCCTGTATGTTGTGTTGGCATTATTGTTTAATTATAGAAACTGTCTAATTTCTTCTTTAATTTCCTCTGTGACCCATTGGTTGTTCAGGAGAGTGTTATTCAATTTCCATATATTTGTGGAGTTCTTGCAGTTTCTTATGCTATTGATCTCCAATTTCATTGCATTATGGTCTGATAATATACAGGGGATGACTTCAATTGCTTTGCATTTACTTAAACATGTTCTATGAGCTAGCATGTGGTCTATTTTGGAGAATGACCCATGTGCAGCCAAAAAGAATGTATATTCTGGTTTTGTGGGTTGGAACAATCTGTAGACATCTATTAAGTCCATTTGCTCAAAAGCTTGGTTCACTTCTATTATTTCATTGTTCATTTCTTTGTCTAGATGATCTATTTGTGACAGTGGGGTATTGAGGTCCCCCACTACAATGGTATTAGTGCTTGTTTGGTTTTTCATGTTCATTAATATTTCTTTTGTATAGTTGGGGACATTAATATTTGGTACATGTATATTTATTATTGTTATCTCTTACTCTTGGATTATTCCTTTTACAAAGAAGTAGTGGCCTTCTCTGTCTCTGTTAATTAGTTTTGGTTTGAAATCTACTTTGTCTTCAAATAAGATACCTACCCCCACTTTTTTCCCAGCTCCTGTCTCATGGAGAATTGTTTTGCACCCTTTTTCTTTCACTTTATGAATTTCTTTGTGAACTAAGTGGGTTTCCTGTATACAGGTTATTGTTGGATTTTTTTTTTTTTTTTTTTTTTTGGTACCAGAGATCAAACTCAGAAACTTCAGCTTGCAAGGCAGGCAGCAGAACCACTGAGCTAAATCCCTGGCCCCAGCATATTGTTGAATTTTGCTTCTTAATCCATTCTGCCAGTCTATTTCTTTTGATTGGTGAATTGAGACCATTAACATTGATAGTCATAACTGATATGTATTGACTTATCCTTGCCATGCTATTTTCCTGTTGTTGGCTCTCTAATTTTTTATTCCCCCCACCCCTTCCTTTAGTTTCTTGCCTTGCCTGATGGATTTACTCTGTTGGTCCTCATGGAGTTGTGTCCTTCATTTTCTTTTTCTAGGATATTGTTTAGAATTATTTGGAGTGCTGGTTTCGTATTCATGAAGTTTCTCAGGTGTTCTGTGTCATGGAGGTATCTTATTTCCCCATCAATTTTGAAAGTTAGTTTTGCAGGATACATCAGTTTAGGTTGGAGGCTGTTTTCTTTTAGGGCTTGAAATATCTCACTTCAGGCTCTCCTTGACTGGAGGGTTGGTGTTGAAAAGTCTGCTGTGATTCTAATGGTCTTTCCTTTGTATGTGATTTGTTTCTTTTCTCTAACTGCTTATAGTATTTTGTTCTTCTGTTGGGTTTCCAGGGTCTTGACTATTATATGTCTAGGTGTAGACTTTTTTGATCATAGCTAGTTGGAGTCCTATATGGCTCACTTATCTGTATGTCAAATTCTTTCACTCTGTTTGGGAAGTTTTCTGTCATTAGTTCTGTGAAGAGTATTTTTTAATGTCATTTTTACTTTCTCCTGCTTTTTCATGGACCCTATCAGTCTTGTGTTATTCTTCTTTGCATCATCTAGGAGCTGCTGGATTGATTTCTCATTGTCCCTTACTATTTTTAAGAGATCTCTCTTTTCATGGTCACTGACTGCAATCCTGTCTTCTATATCTGATATTCTGTCTTCACATTCACTCATTCTTCTGTGAATACTTTCAATAGAGTTTTTAATCTCCTGAATATCTGTTTGAATCTGTTTCATGGTTTCCATTTCTTTCTTATGTTGGGCATTGATGGCTTCCAGGATGGTTCTGAGCTCATCTATTTTTTATCTGTTTCTATTCTAGAGCCTCTAATCATGTCTTTCACTCTGCTCAACATCTCTATAGTTATCTTGGAAATTATTTCTGTTTTGAGTTTTTCTAGAGCCTCATTCATCTGTTTTGTTACTTCCTGTGCCATCAGTTCAGGGTGTCCAGGTGATTGTTTATCAGATTTTTCCACCTCATTTCCCCCAGAATTTGCCTTTGATGAGCTGGTAGTCTGATTTTGTGCCTTGTTTAGGTGTCTTCTCATTTCTGTTTTTGCTGTTGGCACTGTTTTTGGTTTAATTCCTGGGTTCATACTTCAGTATTCCTTATTGTAATTATCTTTGTTGTTTGTGTAGAACCCTTGTGGAATGCTTGCTTCTCAGAGGTGTCTTCCAGATATAGCTGGTCTTTAGGTTGTGAGTCTCTAGTGACTCTTAGGCAATCTTGTTTTCAGTATACCAGGAAAGACATCTGATTAGATCAATCACAACACCTTAGCCCAAGTGATATAATCAGCAACAACAATAGCATCAAGCACAGTTTAGAAAATACCAGTTTGTGGTAGTTATTTATCTATCACCTTTAACCACGTGAATTCAATCAAAATCGAGGACCAGCCCAAAATATGTTTATAGTGAATAAATTCTTCAGTATAGCAACTTAACCCTTTGGGATGGGGACTTAGAAGGAGTTGGGGAGGGAGAGATAGATAGGTAGAATAGGGAATGGTCAAATGCCACAGGGATGTCACACAAACTCTAGGAAGCTGTTGAAGACAAGAGGAGAAGACAGAGTTCTAGAACAAAGCCAAGAATGTAATAACCTAATAGCAATAGGAAGGTAGAAACTGTATTCACTTTCCTTTAAAACTAATGACAATCAATAGAGGGAAAAAGACAGAAGAAAAGAAAAATAAAGAAAAAAATTTGAATTAGGACAGGAATAGGAACAAAAAGGGGGAGAAATGAAGAAAAGGTGGGGGAGAGAGAGAGAGAGAGAGAGAGAGAGAGAGAGAGAGAGAGAGAGAGAGAGAGAGAGAGAGAGAGAGAGAGAGAGGAAAAGAGACAAATAAGGGAAAAAAGAAAAAATTGAAAAGAAAAAAAAAGAATTAAAAAATTATTAAAAATAAGAGAAAAAATTACTTTGAAAATAAAAAATAAAAATAAAGGGCCTCCTTTAGGGTATGTCTCTACTGTCATAATAGACAGCATGGGCAGTATTGTGCAGATCTAAGTCATTTAGTCTCAGCAAGCCAGCAGCTGTCCCCTGAGAATCAGGCTGATTTCTGGCTGCAAGGCCCAAGTTGAGTTCTCTGACCTCATGCTGGGTTGTATTCTGCAAGGTTCTCCTGCAGGTTCCAGCTGGCCTTCCCCTGAAGATAGTCCAGGTTCTGATGGGAGGTGGTGATCCTTCCAACTTACCAACTAAGGTGGTCTGGTGTGCCTTTATGGCATAGATTTTCTTCACTTTTCCAGTGCGCTCCAATTTTCATGGAGGAGCCTCAGAGAGGCTCTTTCTCTGTTATTCACTTCTGCTCTATCTTCTGGATCTCAAAACAATGGCCTTTTTGACCCACTGCCCCTCTTTGGTGTGGATCCAGGTGCTGGCATGGGCCAGAGGCCAGAGGTTGGGAGGGGGACTGTCAGCTCCTCTGCTCCTCTGCATCCAAGGGGCCAATTGTTCTTTTTATTGCCACAGAAAAAGGTCATCATTCATTTCAAATGTTTTATTTGTGACCTTGTTTCACACATGGCAGAGTAAAGACATTTCTGTTGTATCTCCCCTTGATTATAATTACAACTAAGCAAAGGAAGGGGGAAAGAATGGAAATAAAATACTCTCCCCCTCTGGTGATGCTGGAATCAAACTCAAGGCATTGTGTATGCTAGGTAAGGGCACTACACCTGAGCTATAGCCTCAGCCTTAACACAGATTTTAAGAAATGAAATAAAGGGATAAAAATTCACCATACATGAGCAGATTGGGGACTTGGAACTGCCTTATCAGAATGTGTGGAATGAAAATTACATGCCTCCTGAGGACTGATTAATCCTGCTGGCCTTGGAACTGCCCAAGAATCAAAGATATGGGTACCTTGAAGGCAGAAGTGAGATGTGGCCCAGAAATGTGGTCCACGAAGTGGGAAAAGATGAAAGTTTGCACAGAAGAACCACCAGGGCCCCGAGACTAGCAGCTGATTATACCTTCAGGAATAAACCAAGAGGGACTGAAACCACACTGATCAACTGACCTTAGTTTATTGGTGTGTAACTTGCCTGGCAGAGCCCATCCTAAGTCTGATCCACAGGATGGCAGCAACATAGGTTGTGTTTTCTTTAAAATCTTGGAATTTTGAGGTGGCATGAAAGTTTTGTAATTGTGTGTGTGTGTGCACGTGCATGCACATGCATGCACATGTGTGTATAAGCAAAAATTAACTGATTCATTTTAATGAGAGATTAGGTATTTATTCTCTGAGGAAATTTTACTTGAAGCTTGGGGTTATGGGCTAAAGCAGTGGGGTGATGTTTGAGCCTGAAAGCAGGGAAATTATGAGAGACATACACCCCTCCTTTATCCTCTTGAATCATGCATGCAGAATCTAGAGCCCATGAGCCTAGGCAGATATCTCTCAGGAAGGAGAGCAAAGCAACCTCTCTGGAGAAATTATGTGTGCTCAGAGGACTCTACATGAAAATATGAATTGCTCCCAGTGGGCACCAGTATTATCAGACTTGGGGTGATTTTCCAGTGATAGCCAGGAGAACCACAGATACTAGAAAATCCAACTTTCTGTACAGTTGCACCACACATCCAATAGCTCCATGCAGAACTGCCAAGTGCCTTTTAGATACCTTCATCCTAATGTTAAAGAGCATCCAGGTGTTCTTTAAAATAAACAACTCTTCTTCCCTCTATCCTCTTGGTTCAGGGGTTGGGACCCACAAAAAAAGCTGATTTAAAATCTGGACAAACAGGAGACAATCTCAGTGTTTATACATGCAATACAATGTATGTGGAAGAGATCAGTGATGAGGAGCTCAAAGAAGTGATGTGAGTTTGGATTTATATATCATCCTAAGAAGGAGTAATAAATCCATGGAGATGTGGTGAGATAAAAGAGAAGGGGTTTTTCAGGCCACTGGATGTTTTGCCTCGTGAATCACCTGTTTCATCCAAATGCCCTCCACAGTGGCTTGGTGGACAGTGCCACCCTCTGGGGACCGTTTCTCTTGGTGAAGGAGAGGCAGACCTTGCAATGCCTAGGGAGAATGCTGAGGACATGTCCCAGTGCCAGCAGCTGAGGAGGTCAAGTTCAGCTGTTCCCAGCAGTGGATAAAATATTTTGATAAAAGAAGAAATATCTTACAATTCAAGGAAACATTTGAAGCAGGACAATTCCTGCCTTCCAAGTCAACTGCAAATTCGTAGGCTGTTCTGAACTTTTCACAAAGGTTGACATTATTCTTTCTGGACATTAAAAAATACTCTGTTGGTTCGGGGACAATATTCATTTGAATCATGGTAGACATCAATATTTGTTCCCTGTGTTTAACAGTTAATAAATAAAATGATCAAGTAACAGATCTCATCCTTCAAACTATGATAAGCTGAAATAAAATGGTGTTAAATATGTTCGGTTTTAATGAAACATAACACTTTTTTGTTATAAAGTCATGGAAATGGGTGTGTTACCCACATTTATTCTTTAGAATATTTCTATTGATGAATTATTAATTTTAACTTTATGAGTTTTATCATATTACTGAATGAATGCTTAACAGGAAAAAAATCACAAAATAAAGTACTCCATTTTAATATTTATTGAGTGTTTATAAAAACACATCAAAATTTTCTACATCAACCATTTTTTTGGTGTACAAAGTCCAAAAAATAACAATGGAAATAAATTCCTATATGAACTACAATGAAAGTACCAATAACACTCTGCCAAAAATGATCTTTACTTCAATTATAACACCTAAGAAAGTCCTCACAAATGACAACAGTATATTCCATACACACATATAGCAAAACACTGACAGCACATGTGATTTGTTTTCCTGGCCTCTTTGTAGGACATACTTGACATCTCATTAATCTTGCTGTTTTTTCAGAAGGTTCTTTTTTTTTGGTACCAGGGATCGAACTTGGGTCCTTCCTTGTGCTTGCGCAGCAGGCAGTGAAACCAGAGCTAAATCCCCGGCCCAGAAGGTTCTTATTATATTATACTGTGTGTAGTTAACAGGAACATAAAATACCAATAAAATAAAGTATGAAATTTTTAATATGTATTGTGTGTTTAGAATAAATATCAACATTTTTCAGATCAGCTGTGTACTTGCTTACAAAACCTAAAAGATAACATCAGAAGTAAATCCCTATATGAACTATAATGAAAATACCAATAGCACTCTAGAAAAAAATAATCTTTACTTCAAATATTGTGCCTAAATATAAAATATCAAATATGTAATGAGTGCTTGGAATAGATACCAACATTTTCATATCAGTTTTGTACTTGCTTATAAAACCTAAATGATAAACAGAAATAAAAAACCTATGTAAACTACAATGAAAATACCTATAGAATGCTACAACAAAAATAATCTGCTTCAATCGTCACACTCAATGTAGTCTTCACACATGACAACTGCATGTTCTATACACAAGTCTCACACTGATAGCACATGTACTCAGGTTTCCTTTCCTGTGAGGCAAGCCATTCTGGGCACCTCCTTTGTTTTCCTCTTTTTTCAGGAGCTCCTTACTATGTTGCACAATGCTCACTTAGCAGAAAAAAAGATATCAATGAAATAATGTCAAATAGGTAATGAGTGCTTAGAATAGCTATCAACGTTTTCACACCAGCTGTTTATTTGTTTACAAAATCTAAGAGATAACATCAGGAATGAATACTTATGTAAACAACAATGAAAATACCAATAGAACCCTACAACAAAAATAATCTTTGCTTCAATTGTCACAACCAAGGCAGTCTTCTCACATGAAAAATGCATGTTCCATATGCAAGTATGGCTTACAAGCACCTGGTAGTTCAGTATAGTCATTTTTATGACCAGAATGGCAAATGTTAAATTACACTGAAATGATTACAAATAACAAAAGTAACTTATTAAATTCCGTATTATCCCCAATTTAGCAGCTCCTTAAGTGGATCCTAGAAATGCTCACAGCCTCTCCAACCTCACCAAACAAGAGGGAAAAAGTGACAGCTTTCTGAACAGGTGAAGACTCAAATATCTTATTGTGAATTTTATAAAAATACATGACCTTGTGAACACATTGCTAGAGCCCAGTTCAGGGAAGGGGAAAAGAGTTTTTAAAATGCAGTTAACTGGCTTGATATCCACTGTAGTTTATTTACCAGTGGTAGGAACAGCAAAAGGAATCATCTTTTATGAGTCAAGGCCATAGATTTTGGTGGAAAAACAAGGATGGGAAGGGTAAGAAGGGAAGGATCTAGCCTCATGAAACTCACTAAACATGAAATAGTGTCCAGTGATTGATATTACTGTGCTCATATGTTTGCCTTAGAGTTAAACTTTTGCTTTTGGAATTAGGGTAATTCTGGCTCCAAAGAATTGGTTAGAAGATCTTCTCATGTGATACATCACTTCTATTTTGTGAAAGAAATTGTGTAGAATTGGCCTTCTCCCCAAATGTTCCATAGAACTCACTAGCAAATCTATTTGTTCCTTTAATTTTTTCTGGAAAAGTTTTAAACTAGTTTCTTCTATAGATACAGACCTATTCAGGTCAATCCTTTCTTTCTGAGTGAGCATTTTTAGGATTTTGTCTATTTGTCTAAGTTGTCAAAAATTATTGGAAAAACATTGTTCATAACACTTCCTAGTTATCCTTACACTATCTGTAGAGTCTATCACGGTGTCACTTCTTTGATTACTGACATTGGCAATCTGTTTCTTGTTTCTCTTTTTGTTTTTTGCCATCAATCTTCCCAGGGATTTATAAAATTCTTATATTTACACAGAGTTACCACTTCTGGGATTTCTCATTCTTTTTTGGAGATGGTGTCGTTTTCTTACGCTGCCAGTTCTTCCTTCAGTGTTTCTTGGGCTTGGGGTCTGTTATTGATAAATTTCTTTCAGTTTTAGTAGGTCTGAAAAGTATATTTTAGCTTCTGTTTTGAAAAACATCTGCACCAAATGAAGACTTTAGGGTTGACTTTTTTTTAATTTCAGCACTTTATATTAGTCTCTCAACAGTAATCTTTCTTGCTTTGCTCTTTGCTTCCAACAATCTGGCACCTTTATTTTTTTTCCCTTTATACATAATATACCATTTTCTCTAAATGTTTGTAGGATTTTTCTTGTTAGAACTGGTTTTAACCTTAACCCTTTTATTATAGTATACCTTTGTGTCATTTTCATATTTCTTGTGTTTAGAGATCAGTGGATTTCTTGGACCTACATATTTATGGATTTCATCAAATTGGAAAATGTTTGGCTGTTCAAAATTTTTGTTTTCCCCCTCCCCTCACTCTCCTCTGGGAACCCTAAGAATGCATGGATTTTGGTTATGCCATTGTTATGTGTTGGATCTGGAACATCCCCCAAGAGCTCATGTGTTGAAGGCTTGGCCCTCAAGAGGAGCCACTAGTGAGAGATGGTGGAACTTTTAAGAGGTGGTACCTGGTTGAAAGAGGTGGGTCACTGGGGGACAGTGTGCCTTTAGAGGTTGTATTTTTGCCTTGGAGCTCTTCCACCCTTCCTCTGCTTCCTGCTTGTCATGAGTTGAGCAGGTTTGCTCTAACACAATCTCCCATCATGGTGTTCTGCCTCACCACAGACCCAGGATCAGTGGAACCAAGAGACTATTGAAATTGTGAAATTGTGAGCCAGTATAAATTTTCCCCCTTTAGGCTGTAATTCTCAGGTATTTTGTCATAATAACAGAAAACTAATATATGTCTTAGTTTTTTAATAATTTATTTTCTGTGTTTAATTTTGATAGTTTCTAATGTTATATTTTTCTGTTCATTAATATTTTTGTCTAAAATGTATAATCTGCTGTGATTCTCATATAATGTGCTTTTCAACTCAGTTGTTGTTTTTAATCTCTGGATGACTGATTTTGATATTCCATGTCTCTACTTAGCACTTTCAAACATTAGCTTCTTGTACGTATGGAAAACAGTAATAATAATGTCTTTAAATCTTTGCCTGTACTGATTGCATCACTATATAACTTTTGACTCATCACTTTTCCTTCCCAACTGACAATTATTTGATACTAGATATTGTTAATCTACCTTGTTGGTTGGAGAATACTTTTTGTATGCCAATAAATATCTTTGAGCTCTTTTATAGAATGTCATTAATGCACTTGGAAGTAGTCTGGTCATTTCTGGGCATGCTTTTAAGTTTTTTTTTTCTTAACACAGTCAGATCTGAATTTAGTCTAGGATTAATTCTCCCCACTGTAGAGGGAAGAGTGTTCTTTATTTTTCACTTTATTAAATTCTTTTATTGGTACATTGCAGGTATACAACACAATTACATTACTCATTGGGAATTGTACCTTTATATAATGCATCTTGGTTCTTATTTTTTCCCCATTCCTAGCCCTTCCTTCACCCCCTCCACCCTTCCCTATTTACAAAGACTTTATTTCCATTTTTTCCATTTCTCATCATTTTTCCTTGAGGGAAGAGTGTTCTTAAGGGATTGTATTAGGCAGCTTTCTGTTATTGTGATAAAGTAACTGAGGTAATCAATTTAAAAGAAAGAAAAGCTTGTTTTGGATTGTGGATTTTTCAGATGTTTCAGGCCATTGTTACTTAAAGCGTTGGCCTGTAATGAGGCAACACATTACGGTAAGAACACATGGTGGAGGGAGCTATTCACCTCATGACAAACAGGAAGCAGAGAGGGAGATAGGAAGGAGGTAAGATGCCAGTGTCCCCTCCAAGAGCATAGCCCCAGTGACCTAATGTCCTCCCACTAGATTCCATCCCCTAAAATTCCACCACCTCTCATAGCACCACAGGCTGAGGATCAAGCCTTCTGCTTTGGGGGCACATTACAGATCAAACTACAGGACTGATGCTTTTGGAAAGATAAGTTTTTCCACTCTTGTTTTTGGGAAAAAGCACTATTTGGGGCCTATGATATTCTCTGTCTCTGTCTCTCTGTCTCTCTGTGTCTCTGTCTCTGTTTCTTATCTCTCTCTCTCTTCCCTCTCATGCTAGACAAGCACTCTACCACTGAGCTATATACCTCGCAGGCACTGTGAGCTCTTTGAGGTGCTGTTCCCTTTAATCTTTTGGGTTATTCTTTCCCTATTCTAGGATGGTGCCCCACACATGTGTACTAATGAGTAGTAGCCTGTTAATGATTCAAAAGTCAGAGCCCTCTGTGACTGCTGGTTTTTTCCTTTGTACAGAACTCTGGGCTGCCACAATTCACCAGTCTGGCTCAACTCAGAGAAACCACTGTGCTCCTAATCACACCTTCTTGCCCCACAGTATAGACATTTTCTCAAGCTATCAGCTGGGGTCATCAAAAATTCTCCCTGTAGTTTTTTCTTACTTCTTAGGGACCATTATTCTTTGTTGCATGATTCCAAGGTCTTGAATGTTTTTGCTTCATATATCTTGTCTATTTTTGGTTGTTTCAAATAGGAGACTAAATCAAGCTCTCCTTATTTCATCTCAACCAAATATAAAGTCTGCTTTAAAATCTGTGTAGTTTGACATTGTCTTCTCTTTTTTCAGAGGCATCTGTTGAATTCGTTTGGTTCAGTGGAGTCTCTCTGAGAATAGTAAACCTAAAAATACACTTACATGTCTGAAAGATTACTCTAGCATTATTATAGCAGAAATTCATTTTCACATTTTAATATAAATTTTTCATTTTAATAACAGTATGATTTTCAACTTTATACTTACTCATATTATAATTTTTCTCAAAATGCCCTGTGAAGCCATTCTTAGAGTTAAATCAGAGAATTATCTTGCAAGACCCAAGAATTAGGATTATAGCTTTTTGCAGAAATAGAGTATCATTTCAACCTTTTTTATAAAGCAAAAATGTTTGTCACTATTGTCATTATTGTCACTGAATTTTCTATCCTTGTATATTCCACGAGCAAAATAACAAAAGTTTTAGCATATTTAAATTTGCATAAGCTCTCCAGGTTTCCTTGAAGATGTAAAAATATAAGAATATTTCTTATTTATTTTAATTGTGTAGACATATATTCCCACTATTTTTCTCTATTATAGAAATGGTATATCTTTTTTTCCTTTTAATTAAGTTTTTCTCCCATTTCTAAGGTACTAGAAATAACATTTAAGGATTTCTAGGACTGGGACACTACTGAGGGTCATAAGCTTTCTGTTCTACCCATAGAGAGGATTCCAAGCTCCCCTGCCAGGCCTCACTTACCTGTCCTGACCTGAGATGGGCCTCTTGTCTTCTCCCAAATGTAACTGTCCAGTGCTACCCCTTCTTACACCAAACCCAAGAAGCCTGTCCAAGATTTCCTTTGATTTCAACTCAGCATTGGCTTTTGGAAATTCCACTGTATTCTGTTTATACCTGTTTTTAATCTTGTGTTTGAGTTCATTTATTTGTATTTCTTATGTTTCTAGAGCATTGATTCTCATACTTTAGTGTAAGCCCAACCTCTAGCGTTTCTGGGGTCCAAGAATTCCTATTATGTTCTCAACTCCTGCTGATGTTGCTGGTTCAAGGAGAATAGCTTAGAACCACTGTCTAGAATAGACAGGGTGGGGTCATGTCTTGGATACCTTTCATTCCACATAGTTTCTAGCACAGTGACTTACAAATTACAGTTTAATAGTATGGCTTTGTAAGTACTGAACATACATACTTCAAAATGTGTAGAAAATTTCATATATATCAGTGTTCTAAAGAATCACAATCATAGGGAAGACCCAAGAGAAGTGTAAAAAGATCACATGACCTGTTTATAAATCCACCTGCTTCATCAGTGAATAAAACAAAAGGGACAAAGTATAAAGCTGGTTGATTTCCAAGGTCATTCAACGTATTAAAGTGTCTGCTGGGTTTGACTGTGTCCCCCAGTGGTCATATGTTATAAATTTCACTACCTACCCAATTCACATGTTAATGATATTTGGAGGTGAGGTCTTTGGAAAGTCAATGGATTAGGTGAATATCTTAGTTTTCTTGTTTCTGAGACAAAATACCCAACACCCAAAGTGGTGAAAGGCTTACTTTGGCTTACAGTTTGTAGAAGTTTCAGTCCATAATCAGCTGGCTCCAAGGCAGAGTGGCATAGCCAAGGGGCATGAAAGAGGAGAAACAGTTTATGGCAGGCAGAAGGCAGCAAAGGAGCAGCAAGAGACAGCAGCAGCCTGTCTTTTACAATCCAACCAGCCTACCTGCCTTTAGGATGGGACATTCTTAATCCCAGCATTGCACAGTAAATCCCAGCATCACATCCTTAATCCTAGTATCACACACTGTAGATCTGGCCACCTCTGAAAAGCCCCACCTATGACTGCATGAGACTTTGTGGGGACATCTAGATACAAGCTGTAACAATGAGATTGTGAGGTTGGGCCCTTCACAATGACATTAGTGGCTTTACAAGAAGAGAGATCTGAGCAGGCATACTTTCACTTCTCACCATGGTATGGACTTGCCATGTTACAACACCAAGAAGGCCTTCCCCAGATGCAGCCACTTGACTTCGGACTTCCCAGCCTCAGGGAATATAAAAAGTCTCTGTTTCTTATAAATTACCCAGTTTCTGCCATTCTGTCACAGCAACATAAATAGACTAAGATGGTGTCTAATTAATTATTTTAGCTATTTCACAAAGGAATTTTTCCAACCACAGCATAGTGTCTTGTCAATTACTAATTGGCCAAACCAATAGAATTAATGCCTTGTTTTTAAAAAAAAATGTCAGATTCAAAGTTGGTGTGGTGGCACATTCTTATAATCCCAGTACTCTGGGAGGCTCAAGCAGAAGGATCGCTAGTCCAGCCTGGAAAACTTGGTGACTTAATGAGACCTTGTAAAACTCATGTTTCCATCAGTTTCCCAGTCATTTTGTGGACAGAACTCTCTGGAATGGAAAGGATTTCATGTGAATGGTCCCGGGATAGCTCACATCCCAGCCCTAAAGTTTTAGGGTGGTGTCTAATGGGGATAAAGAGAATAAATCAAAGGAATCCCAACAATCAAGCCAGCAATTTCTCAGCAACTTTCTTCCTCTCATAACAGGTTAGTAGCCCCATTGAGAGCACTGGAATTTACTATAAGCCTTTCCCTTTGTTTCTTATAGAAGCAAAGGGAATTAATCACCAGTAAAGGACTAATAAAGTATAAGAATCACTTAAAGATGGTGTTTATCCAACCAGATCTTCTGTGTTTCTCCATGTGTTTCAGTAACATAAGAAAACCAGACATCCAGCCTCAACTTGTTGATGAGGTTAGGAAAGGGGGTAGAACAGGAAAAGTGTATATATGGAATAGACTGCTAATGTTCTGGTTCCTTCTCACATCTGGCAGTTTTAAGATATTTCCCATGGCTGAAACACTCACAGAGGGCAGTCAGCCCTCACCAGGGGCCTTAATAGCCTCACTGCTGAAACCCTGCTTCCACACGCTTAGGCACATGCTCTGCCTTTCTGTGCTTTCTTTTCTTTGTTTCTCTTTCCTCCCTTTCCCCTTTGCTCCCTGTCTCACTTCCTCTCCCCTTCTTTCTGCTTATCAAAGTCAATAATATGTTATTTCTTTTTGCTACAGAGATTTTCAAATACACCCAGAAGTAGAGAAGCATAGGATGAATTTCCATGGATCTACCACCCAGCTTCAAGTGTTATCAACATTTTACCAATCTTGATTTATCTATTTTCCACTTCTCACTCTGTCTGCCACTCAGTATTTTCCTGGAGCATTTTTAAAGCAAAGTCTAGGATATCACTCTTAGAGGTGTCACATGTTTCTCTAAAAGATAAGCACTTTTTAAAATCCTAGCCAAAATGCGTTATACGTTCCCAAATTAACAATGTCTTGCTATCATCAAATACCCACTTTGTTTAAAAATCTCCCTAATTTTCCCAAAAATAGCTTTGTATACTTGGTTTATCCAAATAATAAGCAAAATCTACATGGTACATATCGCTGATTAATTTCTTAAGCTCTTTCAAGATGTGGCAGTCCCCCTCCTTATTCCTGGTTCACGTGTCATATGTTTGACCTGCTGCTCAGTTTCCCGCAGTCTTGTGATGTAGCTAACACATTCTTCTGTTCTCTGCATTTCTCATAGGCTCCTGCTTAGACTTAGAAACTTATTTAGGGTTAGGCTCGAGTAGTTCTGGCTGCATCACAAATGACTAAATCTGGTTATCCCAGATTTAGTAGTTTTGGGGTGCATCAGTCAAAATGTGGATAGGTGGCAGGAAAATATCCATGTCAGTTATTTCTGTATTCCCCCTGCAATATCCAGCATCTCTTCCAAAGAAAGACTTCTTCAGCACTTATAGAATTGAAGTAGTTAATGAAACCCAGGTTTTCAGGATTTAGAACAAATTGCTGTTCTCAACTGACGTGTTCCAAATTTTATTAATGCACATCTGTATGCTGTAAAAGTTATATTTCATGAATTTTGCCAATTTTGATGAGCTTGGTTTAGCTCTATTACTTTGTTTCAACTTTTTCTCATCAATAGGAATTAAAATAAGAAAACCTTTTAAAGATTTTAATGTTTCTTAATAAGAAGCAACCTTCACATAAATGCTAAACATTTTAAAACTAAATATATAAAAATGTTACTCAAAAATTTGTTGTACTCAAACATTTAGACTGTTTCTCAGAAACTGGCATCTTGAGTGTCTGTGCATGTCTCTCACCATGTATGGTTCCTGTTCCATTGCAAAATTTGCAAAACTGTCAAAGCTTTAAGTTCTGTGAAGGTAGCATATCTAGAAAGTAACACTTTCTTTTTTATTTAGTTATATATAAATAGCTTTAAGACAGGATGCACTTTTTAACAAAGATATCTTTAGGAATCCTGAGATTGAAATTAATGGGTTCACTGTGGGAGACCACCCTGTTGATTATGTCCAAAGCAAGCTGTAAGCAGTGCAGGCTGTAAAGAGTTAACCCCACAATTGGTTTGTTTTAAGAAGTGAGTTGGATCAAAGCCTACATGACTCAGCCAAGGTCAGAGTGACTCGTACTCAAACTGCATTCCCCAAATTAAAAGCTTCTTAACTAAAAAGACAAAGTTAATTGTTAACTACAACCTATATCTTGTGTGTTCTTTTCCTAACATAAGAATGCTTTCTCTCTTCTTTTATGTCTTGCGTGCATCAGCAATGTATCCCTAGCAACCACAGGTAGCCCCCTTACCCCAACATAACAATGACTGTGTCACCAATAAATATCAACAGTTCTGGCTGTTCAGGGTCTTTCATAGCTCAGCATTGACCATCATAGTTCCCCATCTCTCACTTTTTTTTCCATCTCTTATTTTGACTCTGTCTCTATGTCTGTCTTCTCACCTTGTATCATAGCACTGAGCAGGAGATCGAGATCTGCTGCAGGGGTCTCCAGAAGTTCACCCTTTCCCCATTTTTTCTATACCTTTTTAAAAAATTCCCCTTTGGAGTTGGAAGCAGGGGAGGAGTCAGAGCCCAGAGTGATAGAAGGACAGCACCTGGGACCAGGATAGTCAGACATTCAGGGCCAAGAATGGTTGTGTGACTGGGCCGGTAGGAGCTGGATCACCTCTGCACTAGGGTCTCAGTTAGGAATAAGTAGCATGCACACAAGCAAAGCTGTGTCAATTCCCCTCACAGAAGCCCTATGCACCATTAACCCTGGACTCATTGGGAGCCACATACCCTGTGTGTCACTGTGAAACTACTTCACATGGAGAGAAACATGGCTTGGGGCACTCAGGAAACAAAATTCTCTCTGAAAATAAACTCATAAGAATTACAAAAACATATAAGAAAGTCTAGTGTCGTGAAAAACAGACTTAATTTGGCTGCATACAATCCACAGGTTGTGCACTGCACAATTACAGGTGTGTCATTCACATTAATCATGATCACACGTGTGCCCACACACACACTGCAACACCTTGGGATAGGTTTTGTCCAAGGCCATCTGATAAAGACATTGATTCCTCAAATTGCTCAAAAGAGGATTGGCATCCATGAAACAAAAACATTCAAAATAAAAATTTACCATTATGGGAAAAGAACAGCTGAGTATGGAACTAATCAGATCTTTTGATAATTCAGAATCTCAGGATATGGAATAAATAGAGGACATCCAGGAGCAAAACAATTAGTAAATTAGAAAAGGAAACAGGAAATCTCCTACAACAGAGCAGAGATGCAAAGATGGAAATTAGAAAAAAAGAAGTTAAGAGTCATGCTATAAATTAAATGAAATGTCTGAAGGAGAGAATAAAATGAATATTGAAATGGTGATAAGTGAATAGATGAAAGCTGAAACTGTCCAAAATTCAAAGACATAAGTCCTTAAATTGAAAATTTCTACCCACATAAATAACATTAGTAATAGTAAATTCCCAGCCAGACTCATCAAAATAAAATGTCAGAATTGTAATGATGAAGAAAAATCTTGAATGTTAACAGAGGACAAAAAAGATAAATAAATAAGAAGAGAGATAAATAAGAAGTAACCGTAAATGGATAACAGAATTTCTTACCAGATACAATAGATGTCAGAGTATACAGGAGTAATAAGTTCACAGTACTGGAAAAAAAAGGTGGCTCAAGAATTTCATATTCAGCTAAACTATCGGTCAGGAGTTATGACATGCAGAGGGAACACTGCATTTATTCTCTCTTCTTCCCAAGATCTTACTAAGGAACTGTGCAGGATTTGATAGTTACAAATTCACAGTGGGTTAAATGTTTTTGTTAATTTTGCAAAAATTAAAACATTTTAACTTGCTAAGAACATATATCATCTGATGCCTCCAATAATCTGTCTGTGTGTATGTGTGTGTGTGTGTGTGTGTGTGTGTCACTCTTAAGTATGGACAGCCAAGAAGGACCAGAGGAAAGATGTCATGATGAGATATAGTTTCAAAAATAAACAACCAGAAAAGAAAAAGAGAGACAAGGCAAGAAGAAAATTTGAAAAAAAATTCCATGATCAACATCTTTTGAGATAGAAAATATTGTGTCTCTGAAATAAGGAACATGTTCTAGTTTTGAAAGAACCAGCAGGAAAAAATTAAATATAGTAAAAGAAATTTTTTAGGAATCAGTAGAAATAATAGCAGTCAAATCAATATATCTCCCATAAACAGCATAGAAAAATAAGGAAAAAAATGAAGATCAATCTAGGTAGCCCCAGTAAAATTTTAAGAAGAGAGAATGGAGAAAAACAAGAACAAATTATCAAAAAGAAATTTGAGAAAAATTCCCATAACTTAAGGACACACATTTGACTCTTGCCACTGAAGTTCTAGTAAATGACTGAAAGATGTCCACATGAATGGGAACGTAAGTGACATGTGAAAGACAAAGGGTCAGAGTAGCAGCAGGTTATCAACAATTCTGCAAGCTAAGAGACAAGGGAGAAATGAATTCATACTTCTGCAGGAGAAATATTGTTAACTCAAAACTTTATACCTCTCTAAATGATCAATTATGCATAAGGCTATAGCCATTTTAATCCCTGATAAGATACAGCAACCTTAAATTCTACCCAAACTACCTCAATACAATAACAAAGAATATTATATAATGAAGAACTAGGAAAGAGGAGGAGGAAAGTGGCCAGGAATAGAGGGGATGATCACATAAACCCCAGGTGACAGATAGGGGCAAGAGAATGGAAGATACAAGGTATAAAGCAAATATCAGATATCATAATGAACACTCATACTCTCATACTCCCTCCTACTCAGGAGGCTGAGGCAGGAAGAGTCCTTGAGTCCTTGAGTCCCAGGAATTGGGAGGCAACATTTCAAGACCCAGTCCAAAAATAAAAAATAAAAGAAGGGCTGAGGATGTGGTCCAGTATGAAGGCCCTTGGTTCGATTCCCAGTACTGCAGAAAGAAGAGAGAGAGAGAGAGAGAGAGAGAGAGAGAGAGAGAGAGAGAGAGGAAATCAGACATGAGACATCTCTTAATAAACTGGATTATTTGAGAAAATTATTGTCTATGTAGTCATGGGAAACTATAAGTGTAAAAAAATGACAAATATTAACTCTGGACCTACCAATTTGTCAGGTAATGAAATCATCATGGTCACCATTTAGCTCTGGCTTGAAGGCTTCATAAATGTGAAGAGAACCTGGTGTTTGCAAGTACACATACATGTTGAAACTTTTCAAATTATATACTTTTAATATGTCCACTTTATTATATATCAGTTTTATCTCAATAAATCAAAAATTTTTTGACATTTTCCTTTTTTATTTTCCATCAGTTATTATTTATAAGGTCACACATATCATTTCTAGTTATTCCTCCCATACCAAAACACTTTTCTGTTTAGTGACCCTGCAAGAGAAATTCCAAATAAATAGAAAACCAACCTTTGTAACATACATAAGGAACCAAGGGTTTTCTAAGACCAGGATCTGAAGGCCCTGCTTCTGCATTCTATAGAGTAATCTGTGCAGTTCTAGTACTGCTAGAATGCTTCTTTGCACTTCAGACTGAATTACTGCAAACTATCAGTCTATGTTCTGTAATAAAAACAGTAACTGAATTCTAATGAATTTTTTTGCATTTGCTTATCACTATACTGGTTTAAAAACCAGTATATATATATATATATATATATATATATATATAAAATATTTTATTTAACCATATATATTAAATCATATATATATATATATATATATATATATATATATATATATATATATATATATATATTTTAACCCATTCAGGAGTTCAACAGATGTATGATTCGTTTAACCTGAGTAAAATCGCAAGTCAACACCTCACCAGAATGAAAATGTGAGATGGCAGCACTAATCTCTGAACTGAAACCTTAAAATTCCTTCTCTTTCCAGTTTATCCTTTCAGCCCATCACTGTTCTGTGGGTTCCTGCTCTTGTCCTGGAATTAGCTACCAAGCACTCTCAGGTTGAATGGTAGCATACTGAACAAAACAGAGTAAGGAGAATACAAGCAACCAGGCCACACTTTTTCTAAGTGCTGTGAAGAGAGCTCTTGGCCAACTACCACATTTTACTTGGCTTCTATACATATCTCATTAAAAGCAACAATTTCAGCATTTCCAGGGGAACTGCCTAGCCAGGAGCAACAGCAGTAAGGGTTGCCAGACAACACATGGCACACTACATCAGGCCTATAAAACAAAATATTCTTAACCTAAGGAAAAAGACACAATGAAATACCATCTGAATAAAATTCTAAAGCCAGATATGGTGGTGCATGCTTGCAAACCCAGCATTCTGGGAGGCTGAGGAAAGAAGATGTCAAGTTCAAGACTGGCCTGGGCAACTGAGGGATTTACTATTCCGTTTTATATAATGGACTTGAACATGCCCAGCTTTTGCTATCTGTGGGGGTCCTGGAACTGTTACCAGGAACCTGAGGTCTTAATACCACAAGAAACTAGCAACATACATCAATTCATTGGGTCTTTGATGAAAGGCTTCAGACAAGATATGTAGACCAGGGGCTGGGGATTTAGCTCAGTGGTTTCACTGCCTGCTGCGCAAGTGCAAGGACCTGAGTTCGATCCCTGGTACCAAAAAAAAAAAAAAAAAAAAAAGATATGTAGACCATCATATAGACTATAGGTAGAATTTATTGCAAAATGACAGATTTTGAGAGAGAGAGAGAATGAATATCTGCAAGTATAAAGGTAGGTAAGGCCAAGATCACTATTGCACTAAATGAGGTTTCAGGTTACATTTATAGGATTAACTGAGTTATCCAAGGTCATTTTTCTCTGTAAGGAAAATGGGCTATGTCGACCAACTAGGTCCAAGTTTACTCCCTAAGTGGATATCTTTGCTTAGTTTGTTTCAAGACCTTGAGGTTTTATTCAACCCCCACCCATGGTCTGGATTTTGTATGGGCCCTGGACTTTATCAGCATGTTCAAAGGATGTTGCATTCTCTTGAGCAAAAGTTTGAAATCAGGTCATTCCAAAGATCCGAGCGCAGAGGAAGGGCCTCCCAGCTGCCGTTCCACTGCTCCCAGCACAGAGGAAGGGGCTTCCAGGCTGCCATTCCAATGCTCCCAGTGCAGAGGAAGGGGCTTCCCAGTTGCCATTTCACTACTCCAAGCACAGAGGAAGGGGCCTCCAGGCCACCATACCACCAGTCCCAGCCAGAAAAGGTGGGCCACACAGGTGCCAACAGCACCCTCCCCCATGACTGAAATGGGAACACACATAAATAAGTCTCAAAACCAGAGTTCCAGATCACCTACAGCAACCCCAAAGGGAAATGAGATGGAACACTCTAATATTCAACCACCTGGACTCTCTGGACTGGCAACAAAAGATGATGTGGAAAAAATGAAATCAAAAATAATTTCTCAGATAACAGCAGAGATTGTGCTTATAGGGCAAGACATGATTGATAAATCTAGAGAGCAGCTGAGGAACTTGATGGAATCCCAACATAGGAAACAATTGGAATCCATAAAACAGATGCAAACAGTTTTCCAGGAGATTAAAAACTCCACTGAATCTCTACACAGCAGAATGAGCCAATGTGAGGACAGAATTTCAGATACAGAAGATAAGATTGCAATTAGTGACCAGGAAAAGAAAAATTGCTTCAAAATTGTAAAGGACCATGAGAAATCAATCCAGCAGCTGCTGGACAATGCAAAGAAGAATAACATAAGATTGATTGCAGTCAACAAAGAAACAGGAGAGAGTGCAGATGACATAAAAAAAAACAAAACTGTTCAGAGAAGTTATGTCAGAGAACTTCCCAAGCAGGGGAAAAAGAAATTGACATAGAGATAAGTGAGGCATATAGGACTCCAAATAGCCTTGATCAGAAAAAAATCTACACATAGGCATATAATAGTTAAGATTCCAGAAATCCAACAGAAGAACAAAGTTCTACAAGCAGGTAGAGAAAAGAACCAAATCACATACAAAGGAAAGCCCATAAGAATCACAGCAGACTTCTCAATGCAAACAAGGCAAGAAGAGCTTGGAGTGATGTATTGCAAGCCCTGAAAGAAAACAGCCTCCAACCCAGACTGATGTACCCTGCAAAACTATCTTTCAAAATTGATGGAGAAATAAGATACTTTCATGACAAAGAGCACCTTAGGAACTTCAAGAATGCCAAAACAGCACTCCAAAATATTTTAGACAATATCCCAGGAAAAGACAATGAAGATCACAACCCTAGGAAGCACAGCAGAAGGAATCCATTGGGTGTGATAAGAAATTAAATGTAAAGGGGGAGAATCCAAGAAAAAGAAAAAGTCATGACAATGATAAGTGAATACATATCAGTTATAATGATCAATGTTAATGGTCTCAACTCACCAATCAAAAGAAATAGACTGGCAGAATGGGTCAAGAAGCAACATCCAACAATCTGCTGCATACAAGAAACACACTTAATTCAAAAAGAAACTCATAGAGTGAAAGTAAAACTGTGGAAAACAATACTCCCTGCCACAGGTACCCAAAGAAAAGCAGTAGTAGCTCTCCTCTTTGCAGATCAAGTGGATTTCAAGCCAACATTGATTAGGAGAGATAAAGGACACTACATCCTTGTAAAGGGAACAATCCAACAGGAAGAGATGACAATCATAAATATATATGCATCAAACACTAAGAAGACCTAAAAATTCTAAATGACCCAATAACAATCAATGAAATTGAAAATGTAACTAAAAACTTACCAACTAAGAAAATCCCAGATCTTGATGGCTTCACTGCTGAATTCTACAAGACATTTAGAGAGGAACTGCTGCCACTACTGTTTAAACTCTTCAATGAAATTGAAAGGGAAGCAATACTCCCAAATTCATTCCTGGAAGCAAGCATCACCTTGATCCCCAAAGCAGACAGAGACCCAACTGAAAAAGAGAACTATAGCTCAATCTCACTGATAAACATAGATGCAAAAATCCTTAATAAGATACTGGCAAATAGAATGCAGAAGATCATCAAGAAGATCATACACCCTGACCAAGTGGGATCATCCCAGGGATGCAGGGATGGCTCAACATATGCAAATCAATCAATGTAATACACTATATCAATAGAGCCAAGGACAAAAACCATATGATCATCTCAATAGATGCAAAAAAAGCATTTGACAAAATCCAACATGCATTTATAATAAAAACCCTACAAAAAATTGGAATAGACAGTCTCTACCTCAATCTGATAAAAGCCATCTATGAAAAACCAACAGCCAATATCATACTAAATGGTTAAAAACTGAAATCCTTCACACTAAAATCAGGAACAAGACAAGGATATCCACTATCACCACTCCTGTTCAATATACTTTTGGAAACATTGTCCACAGCAATTAGACAAGAGAAAGGTATAAAAGGAATAAAGATAGGAAATGAAGAAGTCAAATTGTCATTATTTGCAGATGACATGATACTTTATATGGAAGACCCCAAGAACTCCACCAAAAGTCTTTCAGACTTAATAAGCAAATTGAATAGAGTAGCGGGATATAAGGTCAACACACAAAAATCAATAGCTTTCCTCTACACAAACAACAGACTCAATGAGACAGAAATAAGGCAAATATTTCCTTTCACAAAGCATCCAAAAAACTGAAATACCTAGGATTCAACCTAACAAAAATAATCAAAGACCTCTTCTCTGAAAACTATAGCACTCTGAAAAGAGATTGAAGATGATATCAGAAAATGGAAAGACATCCCTTGCTCCTCGGTGGGAAGGATCAACATAGTGAAAATGGCCATACTTCCAAAACTGCTATATAGATTCAATACAATTCCAATTGAAATCCTGGGAGTATACTTCGTGGATCTTGAGAAAACAATCCAAAAATTCATTTGGAACAAGAAGAGACCCAGAATATCAAAAGCAATTCTAGGTAACAGAGACATGGCAGGGGGTATCACAATCCCCAACTTGAAACTATACTACAAAGCTACTGTGATAAAAACAGCATGGTACTGGCAAAGAAACAGACCTGAGGACCAGTGGAACAGATTAGAAGATGCAGGAACAACTCCAGACACACTCAGCTATCTCATCTTCAGCAAAGGAGCCAAACACCCTCAGTGGAGGAAAGATAGCCTCTTTAATAAATGGTGCTGGAAAAACTGGGTTTCAACTTGTCAAATATTAAAACTAGACCTATATCTCTCACCATGCACTCAACTAAAATTGAAATGGATTAAACATCTAAATGTTAAAATAGAAATGCTGAATCTGCCGGAACAGAGGTTAGGTAGAACTCTTGAAGACATTGGTGTAGGAAAAGATTTTATGAACAAAACCTCAGTTGCCCATGAACTAGCACAAACAATCAACAAGTGGGATCTCTTCTTATTAAAAGGCTTCTGCACAGCAAGAGAAACAACCAGCAGTGTGAAGAGACAACCCACAATGTGGGAAAAAAATCTTCACCTGCTGTTCCTCAGACAAAGGTCTACTATTTAGAATCTATAAAGAACTTAAAAAAAAAAAAATCAGACCTCCCAAATTTAAAGACCCAATCCGAAAATGGGCATCTGAAATGAACAGACATTTCTCACATAAAGAAGTAGAAATGATAAATAAACATATGAAAAAATGTTCAACATCACTGGTCATTCAAGAGATGCAAATGAAAACAACACTGAGATTCCACCTCACTCCAGAAAGAATGCCTGCTATCATGAAATCAACCAATAACAAATGCTGGCGGGGATATGGGGAAAGAGGAACCCTGCTCCACTGCTGGTGGGAGTATAGACTGGTGCAAGCACTGTGGAAATCAGTATGGAGATACCTCAAAGAACTAGGACTGGAAGTCCCATTTGACCCCACTATTCCCCTGCTGGGTATCTTCCCCAAAGAAGCAAGAGGATCATACCATAGTGATATATGTGCACCCATGTTCATAGCAGCACAATTTGTAATAGCTAAAACTTGGAAGCAGCCCAAATGCCTATCAACCAGAGACTGCATAAAGAACATGTGGTTTTTTAAAAGTAAAATGGAGTACTACTTGGGCATAAAAAATGAGAAATTAGAGACATTTATAGCTAAATGGATGCACATTGAGTCGATACTCTTAAGTGAAATGGATTACTACTCAGCCATAAAAAATGGAGTACTACTTGGCCATAAAAAATGAGAAATTAGAGACATTTATAGTTAAGTGGATGCACATGGAGGCGATACTCTTAGTCGGTTCTTTTTTTTTTTTTGGTACCAGGGATCGAACTTGGGTCTTGCGCATGTGCAGAGGCGATACTCTTAAGTGAAATAAATAGGACACACATGTGTACAAACTGAATAGTTTCTCTAGTGTGAGAAACTGAAAGTGTAAAGAAGGACTAAAAGGTATAATAGATAATGTGAAATAGGAAGAAAAGGGGCAAAGGGGAAGGAGAAGTGGGAGGGGTAGGAGAAAGGAAAGAAGGGAATGGAATTAATATGAGAAAATTTAAAAATGGAAATAAAGTCTTTGTAAATAGGGAGAGATGGAGGGGTTGAAGGGAGGGCAGGGGAATGGGGAAAAATAAGAACCAGGAGAGATTACTTAACGGTGCAAATTTCCAATGATGAATGTAATTATATTGTATACCTAAAATGTACCAATAAAATAAAAATTTTGAAAAATAATGTTTGAAATCACAAGGTTGTGTGGAGTTTATCTAGAATGAATAATGAAGAGAGTGAAGAAATCTTTTTTGCTTTTCAAGTAGCCTGCAACCGCTGGTCTCCAGTCTATAATGTCTAACTTTCTGCCTACCAGACACATCCCCTTATAGATATTGAGGGATGCTTCAGTTGGAACCACACAGTATGGAGCCTTCTTGGGTTGGTTTCTTTTACTTAATAATATCCATTTGCTTCCTTTATGGCTTTTCATGACTTGAAAGCTCATATCTTTCTAGCACAGAATAATATTCCATTGTATGGATGTATGATGCTTTCATTAACCGTTCACCTTCTGAAGGACATCTTGGTTGCTTCTGGATCAGGACAATTATGAACAAAGCTGCAATAAACATTCAGGTTTAGGTTTTGTATCTGTGTGTGTGTGTGTGTGTGTGTGTGTGTGTGTGTGTGTGTGTGAACATGAGTTTTCAATTCCCAAGAGCTTGATTACTGGATTTTATGTAAAAAGCATGTTTGGTTTAATAAGTTTCCAAACTATCTTCCAAAGTGGCTGGATCATTTTGCATTTCTGCCAGCAACAAATGAGACTTCTATTGTTCTCCATCCTCACCAGCATTTGGTGTTGTCAGTGGTCTGAGTTTTGGCATCCTGATCAGTATAAAGAACTGGATTGCTTTTAGCAATGACATCTCAGTGGACATAATGCTCATTGCTGTAATCTCTAAAATAGGCTTTATGATTAAATATCCAGAAACAGGAGAACCAAAATGGCATAGTAGTGATCAGCAGCAAAACACAGTCTCCAGGACCCAGAATCCAGACACCTGGAAATAACAACTTGTCAAAGAGAGAGGGAGAGAAAAGTAGATCTCTAGGAATCAGAAGAGAACTGACAGGAAAATTACAAGCTACAGAGAAGTTGGAGAAATGGAGCATAATGCAGAGAAAACAATGTAGAAGTCTGGAAGCTCACCCTGACTCCCAGGCAGGAGAGCCTGTAATCCATAGACACAAAGTAAGCCCCCATGGTCAGGAGCTCCAGGGAGAAAGAACTGATGAGGCCAGCAGACCTGGCCTAAAGAAAAGCCCACAGCTATTGTAAACTGTAAAAACAGCATGGGGTTATACTCCAAAAGTGACTCCTTCCACACAGCTGAGAAATGGAAGAGGAATCCAGTGTAATGGCTGCCATATTGTCAGAGAGTATTTAATCAGGTGCCATTACAAGAAGGGGTTAATTATTTAAGGCTGAGCATCAGAACAACTGTTCATCAGGCTTTCAGGGTTATCTTCCCACAGTGACTGGGTGAGAGACAGCCATGGGAGACAGTCATAGAGAGGGTGTGAGCAGGCTAGACATGGATCCTCTGAGAAGTTTAAGGTTAGGCTGGGAAGGACACAGGGCCCACATTTCATTGTGAGAAGTCAGACTCAATGTGTGGGTTTCAGAAGTGGTGAGATCTGAAAGTGCTGGCATCAAGAATAGTGATCTGCTTGAACCCTTTCCCTGCTGCCTACATCCACCACAAATCAGAAGTCTGACTACATTTCCCCATCTACAAATGTGAGCAAGATCATGTCTCAGCTTGGACAGTTGCCGTGTCCTGAGTTGAATGGGTAGAGGGATATCTGGAACAAGGAGTCACCACACAAACTCAGAAGCCATAAAGCTAGGCAGTGAAAACTGGGACTTTTTGTATTCCAAAACCATGGATACTGGAAAGAAAACACTCATTTAAAAATACAGAGAAAAAAATTTTAGACTGATTTATTTTTCTTTTTTTCTCCCTCTTTCTTCTTCACTAGTTTTTGGGGCCTTGGTGGGTTTTTCAGGTTTTCTTTCTTTTTTCCATTTACTTTTTTTCTTTTTAAATTCTTCCTATTCTTCTTTTATCCTCTTTTTCATTTCATGTTTGTTCTTTTCTGTTACCTTTATCTAATTCTATTAATTTCCTTTAACTAGTTAACAGAATTCTTTATCTCACATTTCTCTCCTCCTTCTGGATATTTAATCATAAAAATTACTTAATTTTTCAAAATTTTCTTCTTTCATTCTTCCATTCTGCACCCCCTCTATCTTAACTAGTATAACCATTGAGCTTTATTAATATTTAGATAGTTCACTCCATGTTATTACTGTTGAATTATTCTCTATTATTAGTGGAAGTATAGTTGTTGCATTTACTAGGAATGTTGTTATGTCAGGGTATTTGGTTTGTCCTTAGTGTTTATACTATAGTTATAGATCTCTTTTCTATGGTTAAGGGTGGTATATTATTGATTCTTATTGTATGTTGATATCATTTGTCTTGGCCAGTTTGTCTTTAATTCTATAATTGTTGCTGATTTAGTTGCTATTCCCAGGGTGGCATAGTTGTTGCTATTAGTGCATTCCTTGGGATGCTAACATCTGGATTGTCTTTGAGTCATTAACAATACTGGAATCCATTCCTAGAGAATTAGATGCTGAGCCAGTTACACTGCATCCCCCCTCTGCAATTAATGGAGGTGGTCAGATCTTGAAACAGAAACAAAGGCCTATAGTTAGGCATGCCTAGAGTGTATTACTAAAAAGACGACACTAACTAAAGAGATCCCCAAATTAGCAACAAAGTGCTCCCACTATAAGCACCTCCAAACCTCAGCACAAAACAAAACAAAAACAGATAAACAATGGAAACATGAGAAAACAAGGCAACAAAATGCCTCCAAAAACTCCTAACTCCCCCAAAGGTAGTCCATGAGGCATCAAAGAGGAGGAAATAAAAAGTCATACAGTGGAATTATTCAAAAGAATAACAGAGAAAATAAAAAAATAGATCAATAAGATGCTCAGTGAGCTCAAAGAAGATATAACTAAATAAACAATGGATTTAATAGTAATAATAATAATAATAAAAGATTAGCACATTTACAGAAAATACTAAGGAAAATCCAGGTGAGCTAAACAAAATGATAAAAAACACGAATGGCCAGTTTAGCAAAGAATTAGCAGAGTGTCAGAAACTAAAAGAAAGGGATACTATTGGAGATTAATTATTCAGAGATACCTTAAAAACAAGAGAACATGAAAAAGAATTCAACAGCTGCCAGATGATGAAAAGAAGAGCAATCTAAGATTGATTGGAGTTAGTGGAAAATCAGAAGACAGCATGAATGGCCAAAATTCTTTTTACAGAAATAATAGCAGAAAAATTTTCAAATATATGAAAAGAATTAAACACACAGATAAGTGAGGTAGAGCCCCAAACAGCCATGATGAAAAAAGAACTCCCCCACATCATAGTCAAAATCTCAGAAGTCCAACAAAGAAGCAGAATCTTAAAAGTTGTTAGAGAAAACCAATGAATGAATTATAAAGGTAAGTTCATTAGAATCACAGAAGATTTCTCAACAAAAACCTTAAAGGCCAGAAGAGCTCCGAGTGAAGTGCTTCAGCTCCATCCCCCAGCCCCCCAAAACAAAAATAAATAAATATTTCAACCCAAGCTGATATATCCTGAAAATCTATCTTTCAAAGCTGATGAAGAAATAAGGTGTTTCCATGACAAAAAGCACCTTAAGAAATTCATGACTTGGGGCTGGGGATTTAGCTCAGTGGTTTCACTGCCTGCTGTGCAAGCTCAAGGATCCGAGTTCAATCTCAGGTACTAAAAAAAAAAAAGAAAAAAAAGAAAAAAAAAAGAAATTCATGACCACTAAACTAGCATTGGGAAAAAATTCTCAAGGATATCCTAGAAAAAGATACTGAAGCTAACAATGCCAAAAGGCCTAATAGAATGAATACACCAGGCAGGATGAGCAGCTAAGCAGAATGGAGAAGAAAAGGAAATCAGCAACAAGAAAATAAGGCAATGACTGGAATAAGTCAATACCTATCAGTGACAACTCTCACTGTAAATGGTCTCAGTTCCCCAGTCAAAAGACACAGACAGGCAGAATGAATCAAGAAACAAAATCCAATGGTATGCTGAATACAAGAAACACATTTAATCCAAAAAGAAATTCACAGGCTAAAAATCAAAGGATGGAAGACAATATTCCATGAAATAGGAACCTGAAAACAAGCAGGATGGCTATCTTATTTTCAGACAAACTGAACTTCAAGCCAAAACTGATCCAAATTGGCATAAAAGGTCACTACATATTGATTAAGGTACCAATTTAACAGGAAAGAGATAATAGTTATAAACAAATACCCAGCACACCCAACTTCATTAAACAAACACTACTGTACATAAAATATCAGATAAACACCAACAAAATATAGTGGGGGATCACAAGTAGATCAATTAGTGGAGAAAAAATCAACAAAGAAACATCAGAGTTGAACCAAACCTTCAAACAAATGAACTTAATAGATATCTACAGAGTGTTCCACCCAATAACAGACTACCCATTCTTCTCAGTTGCACATGAGATTTTTTCTCCAAAACAGACCACATGCTGGCCCATAAAGTATGCTTAAGTAAATGCAGAAGAATCTAAATTATTCCATGCATACTATCAGATCATAATGCAATAAAACTAGAAATTAAAGGCAAAAGAAGCCACAGAAGTTATGCAAATGAATAGAAATTAATACTCTATTGAATTATCAATGGATCACAGAATATATCAAGGAAGAAATTTGATTCCTAAAATCAAATGATAATGCTAGTACAACTTACCAGAACCTGTGGAACACAATGAAATCAGTTTTTTCCTAAGAGAAAATTTATAGCTGTAAATTCCCACATCAGAAAATCAGAGTGAGCCCAAATAAATAACCTAATGTTGCACCTCAAGATCCTGGAAAAACAAGAACAATCCAAATTCAAAGCTAGTACAAGGAAGGAAATTATAAAGACCAGAGCTGAAATTGATACAAACAATCAGTGAACTGAAGATGTTCTTTGAAAGGATAAAGTAGACAAACCCTTAGCCAATCTTAACAAAAACAGAAAGAAAATACCCAAATTAATGCAATTAGAAATGAAACAGGTGAAGTCATAATGGACATTGCTGAAATCTACAAGATTATTAGCAACTACTTTGAATACCTATACTCCAATAAATCAGAGAATTAGAAAGAAATGGATAGATTCCTAAATGCATATGAACTACCAAAACGGAAGAAGATATAAAAACCCTGAATAATCCAATAAAAAGCTATGAAATTAAAGCAGCAATTTAAAAAACAAAACAAAGCACTACCAACTAAGAAAAGCCCAGGACCCCAGTGGGTTTACTGATGAATTCCATAAGAATTTTAGAGAAAAACCTAATGGTAATATTCCTGAAATTCTTTAATGAAATAGAAAGGGAAGCAGTACTCTCAAAGTCATTCCTAGAAGCTAGCATTACCCTAATTCCAAAACCAGAAAAGGACAGAGCCAAAAAAAGAGAACTACAGGTCAATCTCTTTAATGAATATAGATGCAAAAATCCTCATTAATTCATGAGAAAAGGAAAAAATGGAAACAAAGTCTTTGTAAATAGGGAAGAGTGGAGGGGGTGAAGGGAGCACAGGGAATGGGGAAAAAATAAGAACCAAGATACATCATGTACAGGTACAAGTACCCAATGATAAATGTAAATGTATGGTATACCTAACATGTACCAATAAAAGAATTTAAGCCAAAAAAAAAAAATCATTAAGATACTGGCAAACATGGACCAGGGATTTAGCTCAGTGGTTCCCTCGCCTGCCCCACAAGCTCAAGGACCCAAGTTCAATCCCCAGTACCAAAAAAAAAAAAAAAGATATTGGCAAACAAAATGCAACAAATCATCAAAAAGATCATATGTCGGCTGGGGATTTAGCTTAGTGGTTCTGACAACTGCCTCGAAAGCTCAAGGTCCCAAGTTTGATCCCTGGGATCAAAAAAACCCAAACAAACAAACAATAAGATCATATGTCATGACCAAGTAAGATTCATCCCAGGAACGTAGGAATGGTTTAACATATATAAATAAATAAATGTAATATATCACATAAACAGAAGCAAGTACAAAAATCACATGATCATCTCATAGACAGAAAAAGTCTTTGATAAAAATCTAATATTTCACTCATGATAAAAAAAAACTGAAGAAAATAGAAGGACCTTATCTCAATTTGATAAAAAGTCACTTGTGAAAAATGAAATGCCAAAATCATATTAAATGGGAAAAAACTGAATCCTTGTCCTCTAAAATTGGGAACAAGACAAGGATGTCCACTGTCACCACTCCTGTTCATTGTAGTTTTGAAACATTAGCCAGAGTAATCAGACAAGAGAAAGAAAGACAGGGGGTATGTATAGGAAATGAAGAAGTCAAATTATCTGTATTTGCAGATAACATACAGGATCCTCTATACAGAAGATCCAAAAAATTCCACCTAAAGAGTCCTACCATTAATAACCAAGTTCAGAGGCACAGCAGGATATAAAATCAACATACAAAAATCAAAAATCAATAGCATTCCTGTACACCAATAATGAACTAACTGAGAAAGAAATTAGGAAACAATATTATTTACAATAGCATCAAGAAAAATTAAGTACTTAGGAATTAACCTAATCAAGAAAGTGAAATACTTCTACAACAAAAACTACAGCACTCTGAAAAGGAGATTGAAGAGGACATCAGAAAATGAAAAGATAGTCCTTGTTCCTGGACAGGAAAAACCAACATTGTCAAAATGGCCATATATCCAAAACTGGTATACAGATTTTTTTTTTTTTTGTACCAGAGATCAAACTCCAGACCTTGTGCTTGTGAGGCAGGCAGCAGAACCACTGAGCTAAATCCCTAGCCCTGGTATACAGATTTAATGCAATCCCAATCAAAATGCCAATAGCATTCCTCACAGAACTAGAGAAAACAATCCTAAAATTCATATAGAACAAGAAGAGAACCAGAATAGCATAAATAAATAAATAAATACTGGCCAACAAGAGCAAAGCAGGAGACATCACAATCTCAGACTTCAAGTTATACTACAAAAAAATTTTTTTTTTAAAACTTCCTTGTGTTGGCACAGAAACAGATATGTAGATCAACAGAATAGAGGATGCAGAAAGAAGTCCAAGCATATGCAGCTACTGGATCTTTGACAAAGGGACTGAAATCATGCTGGAGGAAAGATAGCCTGTTTATGGGCATTTGGACTGTTTCCAAGATTTAGCTATTACAAACTGTGCTGCTATAAACATGGGTGTGCATATATTGCTGTGGTATGATGCTTTTAATTCTTTTAGGAAGATCCCCAGCAGGAGCAGAGCTGGGTCAAATGGCGTCTCTAATTCTAGTTTTTTGAGGTATCTCCATACTGATTTCCACAGTGGTTGCACATGACTGGGTAAAGAAGTTGTGTTGTCCCCCCCCCCCCAAATAGAGTACTACTCAGCCATAAAGAATGAGAAAGTAGAGACATTTATAGTGAAATGGAAGCACATTGAGGCCATACTCAAGTGAAATAAATAGAACACACAAGTGTAAATACTGAATAGTTTCTCTGGTGTGAGGAACTGAAAGTGTAAATGAGAATAAAAATGTATAATAAATAAGGTAAAATAGGAAGAAAAGGTCCAAAGGGGAAGAGAAAGGGAAAGTGGGAGGGGTAGGGTAAACAAAAGAAGGGAAAGGAAAAAATATGAGAAAAGGAAAAAATCGAAACAAAGTCTTTGTAAATAGGGAGGGGTGGTGGGGTTGAAGGGAGGGCAAGCAATGGGGAAAAAATAAGAAACAAGATGCATCATGTAAAGGTACAAATTCCCAATGATGAATGTCATCATACTGTATACCTAAAATGTACCAATAAACTTAATGAATAAAAAAAGATAGCCCTTCTAACAAACAGTGCTGAGAAAACTGGCTATACACTTGCAGCAGGTTGAATCTAGACCCATATCTTTCACCATGTTGAAACAGAAACACTTAACCTATTGGAAAATAAAATAGGTAAAACTCTTGAAGTCATAGGTGTAAGAAAGGACTCTCTGAATAGAAACCTGGTTGCACAGAAAATAGTACTGAAAATCAACAAATGGGATCATACCAAATTAAAAAGTTTCTGCACAGCAAAAGAAACAATCAACAGAGTGAAAAAACAGCCTACCGAGTGGGAAAAAATTTTTGCCAGCTGTACCTCAGAGGACTAATATCTAGAATTTATATATATAGAACTCAAAATATTGGACTCCTCCAAAAGAAAAGAATTAATCAAAAACTGGGCAACTGAAATGAGGCACTTTCAGAAGAAGAAATATAAATATCCACTACATACATGAAAAAGTGTTCATTGTCTCTGGCCATTAGGGAAATGAAAATTAAAACAACACTGAGATTACATCTTACTCTAGAAAAAATGGCTATCATCAAGAAATCAAATAATAAGAAATGCTGGGAAGGCTGAGGAAAAAAAGGAACCTTTCTACATTGTTGGTGGGAGTGTAAACGTGTACATCTATTATGCAAATCAGTGTGGAATGCCTCAAAACACTATAACTAGAAATTCCATTTGACCCAGATATTCCCTTTCCAGGTATCTTCCCAAAAGAGTTAAAGACATCATATTACAATGATACATGCATACCCATGTTTATAGCCACACAACTCATAATAGCTGAATCTTGGAAGTAGCCTATATGTCCTTAAACAGATGAACAAATTAAAAAAATATGACATTTATGCACACTACCCTGCCATAAAGAAGGGTAAATTTGAGACATTTGTAGGAAAATGGATGTACCTCGAGACCATAATGTTAAGTGAAATAAATCAGAAACACAAGCTCAAATGTCACATAGTTTCTCTTACATGAGAAACACAAAATATAAATAAAGGGCAAAATACCAAATAATAGGAAATAAGGAGATAGGTCTTTTTCAGTCTTTTTTTGGTACTGGGGATGGAACTCGGAACCTTGTGCTTGTGAGGCAGGCCGTGGAGCCACTGAGCTAAATCCCCAGTCTTTTTCAAATGAGAAGGGAACCAAGAGATGGAGGGATGGAAAGGGATAGAAAAAAAGAATTAAGATATGTTGAGTACAGGTACTAACTCCCCAAGGAGAACAAATCATTATGTGCTGCAAACAATCAGTACTCTTACTACATGGAAGTAAAGTACTACAACACAAGATAGTGCTTTTTGAAATCAAAGTAAGTGCATTTTAAATTCCTTAGCCTTCTCCTTCCTTTAATGCATGTGTAGCCATAATCCATAAAGCAATAGAAAAACATCAGTGCACACAATTGAGAGAGTAATGACTTTTAAATGATGTTTTAGGGAGTTAAAAATGTAAGAGCAGGAGGATACGGTGGTAAGTCTATCAGGAGGTGGTGAGAGTTTGAGAAGAGATTTCTTTGCTTGACTTAGGGAGGATAAAACATCAGCTAGCCCCTTTAATGTCTGAAGTCTTCACTGATCCTTTGAAGGGGACTAAATGACATGTTGGAAAACAGCCCTAGGACAGAAAAAAGAAAACCTCTATAGTCCAATGGGCTGGAGTTTTCTCTCTTTTAACAAAATGGGAGAGGCCTATAGCTCAGTGATAGTGTCCTTGGGTAGCACGTGCAAGGCTCTGGGTTTGATCCCCAGCACAAGGCTTGTGGTGGTGGAGGAAGAATTAAAACTGATGATACTACATATTAGTTTCATTTCCCTGTTATATAAAAAATGTAATAATTTCTTATAAACAGGGCATAACACTACGAAGGTAAGTGAAAAGATGAACAAAGGCCAGTTCAGCCTCAGGCCCTGCGGTGGGAAAGAAGAGTATATGTCTCCCCGAAGTCACCTGCACATCATATGGGTAAGGAGATGGAAACCAGAGGCCCCTGGAAACCACAGGGGCCTCTTGCTCCTGATGAGCAAGGTCCAGATGTGCAGGCTTTTAGCGTGGTGTTTCATCTGTTAGGAGAGTCCTAAAAAGTAAATATTTGTAATTGTTAATCCTGATATATCAACTTCATTGGGTTAAGAAACACCTAAGAGATTAGTAAAGCATGCTCCTGGGTGTGTCTGCATGGGCCATGGTGGCATGGGCTTGGGTACTAAATATGGCTCCCGGCCCCTTCCTCTCTGGCACTGTTTCCTTGCTGAGCTTCCCTGACACCATGAACTAAGCAGCTTTGCTCCACCACACCCTTCCACCATGGAAGATACCTAGACGAGGAATAGCTAGGTCAAATGGATTTCTATTTTTAGGTTTTTGAGGCATTTCCACAGTGCTTTTTATAGTGGTTGTTCTAGTTCACATTCCCACCAGCAGTGTAGAAGCGTTCCTCTTCCCCTCAGTCTTGCCAACATTTGTGGGGGTTTTCTGTTTGTTTTTTTTTTTTGGTACCAGGGATTGAACTCGGGTCCTTGTGCTTGCGCAGCAGTTGGCGAAACCACTGAGCTAAATCCCCAGCTTGCCAACATTTGTTATTTGATTTCTTGATAATGGCCATTCTTTTTCTAGTAAGATATACAAGCTTAAATATTGCATGGTTCCTCTTATATGAGAAATCCAAAATACAAATAAACTAAAGAGCAAAATAAAAGATGGATAATACGGAACAGGGAGACAGACCTTTTGCAAAAGGGATGGGGACCAAGAGAGGGTAAGGGTGGGAAGAAAAGGGAGGGGAAAGAGATGAAAAAAGCATTCATATGTGTTATATACCAACTCCCATGACGAATACAGCCATTATGTGCTTCAGACACATACTAATAAAAATAAAAATTGTAAAAATGGCAAAAAACCTCTAAGAAATGTAGAACTTAAAGTTTTAAAAGTCTAATGTAACAATATATAACTGGCTTTAATTTATTTCATTATTTTTCTCGTGGGAAAAAACAGGAGGTTTATGAAATCTACCCAAGAGATTAACCAGACATCCACTGATCCATCTGTGATGTAGATCAGAGAGCTCTATGACTCCCATCTGGTTACAATAAAAATAAAAGTTTAGAACCTGGAGTTTTATTGTTAGTTAAAAGAATAAAATCTTTCATTTGAACTAAGAAAACTGAAAGCTAATCTAGAGAGGCAATGTGAGTTGCTTTTAGTTTCGAAATAATAATGAACCGTAGTATCTGACTGATGAAAATGCATCTATTCTTCTTTCATAGAAACTGTGTCTGGGGGTCTTGAAGCTCAGACCTGCTGTCCTGCCCTAGAATCTCAAATTTACCATTCATGGGGCCGTTTGCAGTTATCTTTTGACTTCACCTTCTGAAATTGGCTTGGAAGTCTTCATCTTGTCCAAGATGTGAGATGTGAGGACATATGTGGTTTGCTTGTTTTAGAGGATTTTTAAAAATTAACTATCGCCAATTTTTTTCAGTGGTACTGGTGGTTGGATGTAGTATAGCCTTACACTGAGCCACATACCCAGGCCTTTATTTTCTTATTTTGAGCAAAGGGCTCACTAATTTTCTCAAGCTGGCCTCAAACTTTTGATCCTCCTGCTTCAGCCTCTGGAGTAGCTGGGTGTTACGGTTTATATTTTGAAAATCCCCCCAAAATCTCATGTGTTTGGGAGGGCTTGGATCATGGGGCACTATATTCATCAGTGGATTCATGGATAGATGAGTTCAGGAGCTAAACCTGTTGTTAAGAGGTGAGCCTGGTTGGAAGGGGGATCCCATGTATTCTCGTCCCTGTGTCCTCCTTTCTGTTTCCTGGTTGCCATGGGTGACACCTTTCCTCCACCATGACCTTCTGTCACACTGTTTCTGCCTTGGAACCAGAAAAAACAAACTTCTTCTCCTTTAAATTGCAGATGTTGGGTTATTTTGTTTGAGCAACCGAAACGTGACTGATACACTGGGATTACAGGCATTCACCAGTATGCCTAGGTAAGAGGAATTTTTCATGTCGCTCAATGAACAATTACATAATCATTCTTTAAATTTTACTGCATATATCTGAAGCTGATGCTTTTTTTTTAACTTAACAGTGTTGAATTTATTTTTATATGATTTTGCATGTATAACAATATTTAGGGAAAAACAGAAACACTGGATAGGACAACAAACACTAGATAAAAATCAGATAAAAAGGAAAAAAATTTGCATTAACATAATTCTGCTCAAGTTTATTCCATGATCACTAGATAACTCAGTCAAAATCTTGGCTGGAGTGTCGTACCCTGTGTTCAATCCCTCTAAAAGCCAGTCTAGAAGTATCGACCTCCTCTGTGGTTCTAGGTCACAATGCAGAACTTGGAAATTCTTGTCATGAATATATGTGCTTTCCTTTTTTAACATGTTTAGCCCAACCTCTTTGGAACATCCCCAGCTTAAATCTGGCAAAGGTGAAGGATTAATAAAAAGATTTTTAAATCTGTAGTTTGTAAATCTAGAGAAGTCAGTTGTTCCTATGACTCTGTGGGGTATTTCAATGAGAATGCAAGGACTGACTCCCCCAGATAGTACAGGTGGCCAACAGTTCCTTATCTCATATTGATGTTTCCTGGTGACTTTTTCTTCTTTTCTTTTTTTGACATCCTGTGCGGTTTTTCTCTTCTTGGCCTGGATTTTCTGGGCGTCTTG
Source organism: Heterocephalus glaber (assembly GCF_053883595.1). NCBI lineage: Eukaryota > Metazoa > Chordata > Mammalia > Rodentia > Bathyergidae > Heterocephalus > Heterocephalus glaber. The sequence continues at coordinate 32,690,068 of NW_028258153.1, read as the reverse complement.
GGGGGAGTCTGGCTGGCTGGGCTGGGCATGCTGCTTAGCTTGTAAACGGCTACTGCGTGTTGTCATTTTCTTCTTTCAGGTGTATGAAACTCGCCAGACCCGCTACCGCTCGGCTCAGCTGGCGCCGGCGCCAACCCAATATATAGGCCGGGCTGGGCCCTCCCGCACCCATGCGCCTCAGCTGACACCTCCGCCGGCGCGCGCTCTGCACTCCGCGCTCCCGCCCGCGCTCCGCCCCGCCCTGCCCGCAGTGCGCGCCACGCTGGTCCCCGGGGTGAGCTCGGTGGGCGCGGGAGGCTGCAGCGGCTCCTCCAAGGTCGTCTCCTTGCTACACAGCTCCCGCAGCTCCCGCAGCTCCCGCAGCTCCCGCACCTCCCGGCAGCTCCCGCACCTCCCGCACCTTCCGCCAGCTCGCTCCTGTCGCCTCCCGCGGTAACACCACTGTAACGCCCCGGCAGCGGGGATGTCAGGCTGCAGCGCCGCCCTGGCGTCCGGCCAAGGGAGGCCACTGCGGCGCATGCAGCCGCGGGGAAGCAGCGGTGGTGGAGCGACCCGGGTCCCGCCAAGGCCGGGGAAGCTGGTCTTCCAGAGAGGCGCGGGGAGCTGGTGCTGATGCTTTTGAGGGAGTTTGTACATTTAACCAAGATTCCATTTCACGCATCTTCTTATGCTGAAGTGCTCAGTCTTTTCGCATTAATTTATTAATACTAGAATACAAACGATCAAAACTAAATTATTACCTCTGAAAAAGATTTATAAATTGAGGGTGGTGGGAGTCATTCATTCTTTGAAAAATACCTGAGAAGCTGTAACAAATGCTGTGCTATGCCAGTTTTAGAAACTGCATACATAATACAAGTTCTGTGAAATGACATGCAAAGTATCATAAGACATTTTCCGCCACTGATCAATTAGGATGTGAAAGAGTGGATTAAAAAAGAAGATAAAAGCTTCTTTTTCTGTTTTGTTTTGCAGTGATGGGGATAACACCTAGAACTTCACACAAGGTAGGCAAGCACCGTACCATTGAGCTTCACTTCCAGCCCCCAAAGTTTTCCTCATCAGAAATTTTTCAGATTCCTTCTGCACCCAGTCCCACCTATACCTACCAAAGCTGTAATCAAGTATGGAGTGCAGGAATCTGAATGTTCACCCCAAGGTCAGAAGATGAAAACATAGTGATCAAAGATCACAGGGTTCAATCTCCAGCACTAGTAATAATAATAATAATAATAATTAATAATAATAATAATATTTTAAAAGAAAATGTTAAAAGAATCTGTAGTTCCAGCAAAATAAAAACTAACCAAGACGGGCCGGAGATTTAGCTCAGTGGTTTCATCACCTGCTGCGCAAGCACAAGGACCCGAGTTCGATCCCTGGTACCAAAAAAAAAAAAAAAAAGCTAACCAAGAAAGAAAAGTAGATGATAACAAGAAAGAGCAGTAAACAGAAAAATCAGTAAAATATCAAAGATGATCACAATAAAATAAAAAGTCCACCTTAATATGCTGATTGAAAAAATGTCCAGTAATAGGCAAGAACATTTTGAAAAAGAAATTCAATAAATGGCAAATTTCTTTAACAATATTAAACTATTAAACTACTAAAAACAGCACAGAGTGGAATTGGCACAAGAATAAACTAATAAGTAGAACAGAAATAGCCATGTTTTTTGAAAATGTGTTATACTTATTCACATATTTTACATGTTTATTGGATGACAGGCATGGTACATTAAAGCCAAATGGTCAGACCCCTTGAGTTCATGGAGGTTATAGTCTCGTGATGGAGAGTGAGACAACAAGCCAGTATTGATAAATTAGCATTCTAGTGGGTTAGAGGCTAAGGAGCATTGTGGAAAAACTTGGGAAAAGGTGGACATTCAGTTTTAAGCAGGTGCTGTGTATGGTCCTCTCTGGTCAGGAAGCTTCCATGTCAAGACTTTAAGGAGAGTGGAGAATATACTAAGCAATAACTTTGGATTAGAGCAGGCCAGGCAACAGCACCGACAGTGACATGTCCCCAAATGGACTGGTGCTTGGGATGCACACTGAGAACAGCATGTCTGGGTGTAATGAAGGTAGTGCTCCCTGTCAGTATGGAGAGATGAAACAACTCAATAAATGCTGTGGGGACAAATAACTTCTACCCCTCCCTATACCACATGCACACCAAAATAAGTTCCAAATGGAGCGGATCTAAATGCAGTGACTTCCCATTACAGGTAGTGGGTAGATAGTCTGTCCACATTGGCTTCTTCTCCAAACCTCAGTCAAATGATGTAAGGAATTTTCAGACATAAACCTACAGAGAGACAACACTGCAATTTGGGGGGAAGCTAGAAAGCAGTACGATAGGTTAAAACTGATTCAGCAAAACTCAACTAAAGCTGAATCTGAAGGCAGCCGTGGGAAGCACTACTATCTAAACCCTCGGAGCCTTAGAAATTGTGGATCTTCTGGAGTAGAGGAAAGGACGGACTATAGATCAAAGCTCGGGTTCAGATCTGTGGCAGAGAAGTGAGACACATATCCAGTCCATTGTTCCTTACAGATGGAAACTTCTTCCCTTCTCTAAAAGAAAATCAGCTTGTTCTCAGGAGAGGATAAAGCACAGGACTCCAGCCAGTTTGAACCAGAGACAGCCATTGTTTATGCCCAAGAAGACAACAATATTCTTTAGTGAACCTGAACCAGTCTAAGATGAATGACCTCAATACATTAAAAACCAAGATTTCCCTCATAAGCCAGCACTTGGGAGGCTGAAGCAAGAGGATCACTGCAAGTTCTAGGCCAGCCTGGGCTACATAGTGAGTTCAAGGCCCTGTCTCCTAGGTATACACGTAATAGAAATCCACACATCTGACAATCAAAACACACGTGCACAACTATGCATAGAAACCAGAAAAGCTTGTCTACCCTAGTAGAATTAACCCAGTAGACTGTCATACAGAAAGGAGAACAAGCATAAAATAAGTACATTTTATAGCCATACCATGGACTGAAAGAAGCCACACACAAAAGAATTTGCTTCAGTGTGGTTCCACTTGGATGAAGCTCGACAACATGCAAAACTGGTTTTTAATGTTAGAAAGAAGGGTAGTTTTTTCCTGCTATAGTCTGGACCTAGAGTGTTCCCCAAAGGCCGTGTGTTAGAGGCTTGGTTGCCACCCTGTGGCACTACTGAGAGGTGATGCAATCATTAGCAGGTTGTGTCTAGGGGGAAGAAGTCAGGTCATTGGGGACATGACTTTAAAGAGACATGGGGACTCTGACCCCTTCCTGTCTGTCTGTACTTCCCAGCTGCCATGAGATGAGCAGTTCTACTCCACCATGTGCTTCCCACTGTGATAGTCTGCCTTCCCCAAAAGCAACAGAGCCAACCAAGAATGGACTGAAACCTCTTAAACCATGAACAAACTAAAGCTTTACTTTTTTAAGATGATTATCTCAGGTATTTTTTCACAGTGATGGAAAACTATCACATTTCCCTTAGGAAGGAAGTAGCTAAGGGTACAAGGGCATGTTAGTCAATGCTTACTAGAGTCAGACGTTGAAGAGTGCAAATATCTGTCTGCATGCTGGTGATCCAAAGGATCCAGTCAAGGGCTTGGAGCCCACATCGGTATCCCATGCAAGTCTGTATCAGGTGGCTGAAGGATCCTTGATAAGAGACCAAAGGATCTGTGGTTCATTAAAAGAACAAAATAAGAAAAAAAATGTTTTCCAGATGGGTCAGAGCAGTTGCCACAGTAGACACATATCACCTTGCTGTTACCTTGCTTTTTACATCCCTGGACCTGATTGTCCTTCTCATTCTTACTAACAATTGACCTCAGGTTCCTACTTATCTGAAAAAGGCCTGGTCATCCTGACCCTGCTGTGGGCCCAGTGCCTCTCCGGCTGCTTACTGTCTCACACCTAACTTGTCAGTCTATAATAATGGGAAAGCTGTGACTACTTGAGGGTGTGGGAACTATATGCTAAGGTGGGTACAAGGCTGCATGCCAGTAATCCTAACTAGTTGGGGGGATGAGCCAAGAGGATCACAAGTTTGAGGCCAGTCTTTTGAGACCTTGTCTCAAAATAAAAAATAAAAAGTTTTGGGACTGTAACTCAGGGAGGAGCACCTCTGGGTTCAATCTACATCATCGCACACAAACGCATACACACACATCATACACACACAGAGCCACATATTCATAAATGCATTTTCCAGTTAGTGAACTGATTCAGTGAGCAGGTATTTTCTGAGTTTCCAGACACCCCATCCTCCTTGGAATGAAGCTGGGAAGCCTAGGAGCTGGGAAGCCTAGCAGCAGGCTCCCTCATCCTTTCATTGGGCTCAGCCTGGGGGAAGGGACACCACTGATGGACAGAGACTGCAGAGGTCACACTGCTAGCCTGAGAGGAGGCAGCAAAAGGGCCACCTGCCTCTACTTAGAGGAGCAAGGCTGGATTCACACAAGCGATGGCATTTCAGGGCCTCTCAGCCCATCTAGACCTCAGGGTGGGAAGGAAAGGTAGACGAGGATAGAAGGAAACTGATAAGTTCATGGAGCCAAAAAGTGGGGGTAGAGTCAACCAATTTTTTTTTTTTTGAGACAAGGTTTCATGTAGTCCAGGCTGGCCCGGAACTTGTGGTGATCCTTCTGCCTCAGCCTCCCATGTACTGGGATTACATGCATGCGGCATCACACCCAGCTAAAACCAAATACATCTTATCTCTGAACCAAATGGGGATCATTGCAGTTCATGCCCTTGTTCATATATGTGATCTGTCTTCCCCAAAACAGATGCAAAGAGGTCACCTGCTGTCATCCTGACAGACACCACAGGACTCACCCCCAGTTGTTGTGCCCACTGACCTCCACCAGTGATGGATGGCCTTGATCCTGCTGCACCAGGCTCATGCTGGAATCCAGGTTTGCTGGGTCTTTCTCCGGCTTCTGCAGATATGGGGTCCCCAGCAGGCGAGGGTGGCCTCTCCCGGGCAGCTCAGGGATTCAGCAGCCCTGTGTGTCCTGCCAGGCCTCCAACCAGTCACAGTGTTGATCAACTCATGCTCAGTGCCAAAGCTCGTACAGGCCAGCTGGATTCAGAGAGAAGGGACACACACCAACTTGCTGTGAAAGAAGTGTTAAGTGTCAGCAGCCTCCATTTATTCACCATATGCAGTCTATTTTTAAATAAACAAGATTGGACAGGCACTGGTGGGAAACTTTGTGTATAAATGTCCGAGGAGGTTTATTCTACTAGGAAAATCACAAATGTTTCTTTCTGAGTACTCCTATTGACAGCAAGCCTGCATGTGGACAATTTGTTTTTGATGTTTGTTTCACTAGAAAAGCAGAACTTCAGTTGGTTGCTGTGGAATAGATTCAAAGTCTCAGGGACCAAAGCCTGCCCAGTTTGCCTCATGGTTTCAAGGCCCCTGTGTCAGGGTGGAACATTATTCAGAATCCTCGGAAATGTGAGGTAGTAGGGTGTTAGAAATGTGACTCAGGGCTGGGGATTTAGCTCAGTGGCACAGCACCTTCCTCCCAAGCACAAGGTCCTGAATTTGATCCCCAGTACTGAATTTAAAAAAAACAAAAGAAATGTGACTCAGATGAAGTGTGTAAGGTGAATGGACCAGGGCCTGGGGTTACTCACATAGAGTGAGGAATCAGTAGACTATGCCATTGCTTGTTTTATAGATTTTTTTTTTCTGGTTATACAATTAAGATATGCTCAATAAACACTTTGAGTAATGTTTTGTTTGTTTGTTTGTTTGTTTGTTTGTGGAGGAGCCATTGGGGATTGAATCCAGGGCATTCACACTGAGTTATAGCCGAGCTCTTTATTTTTTATCTTGAGACAGGCTTTCCCTAAGTCACTAAGTTGGCCAGATAGCCTTGAATTTGTGATCCTCCTGCCTCAGCTTCCCAGAGTGCTGGGATTATGTTTGGCTGAATAATGTTTAAAAGCAAAAAAATCTGATATCTATCAAATTGATAAACACATTATTGTATTAGTTTCCATCCTTGCCTATAGATCTTTCCACATTGATACACATACACCTAATTTTACAAATTGGTTTCCTATCATGGTTGCTATTTCTATCAAAGACATTGTTTCTTTTCTGGGCAAATTTTTGGATCCTTCTTTATTATTTATTTATTTATATATATATTTATTGGTACATTTTTAGGTATACAATACATTTACATTTATCGTTGGGTGTTTGTACCTGTACATGATGTATCTTAGTTCTTATTTTTTCCCCATTACCTGTGTGCCCTTCACCCCCTCCACCCTTCCCTATTTACACAGAGTTTGCTTCCATTTTTTTTTCTTTCTCATAATTTTTCCTTTCCCTTCTTCCCTTTCCCCTTCCCCTCCCACTACCCCTACACCTTTGTGCCTTTTCCTATTTCAAATTATTAATTATTCATTTTAATCATTTTCATCCTTATTTACACTTTCAGTTTCTCACACTAGAGAAACTATTCCATATTTATACTTGTGTCCTATTTATTTCACTGAACAATATGGCCTCAATATGCATCCATTTAGCTATAAATGTCTCTAGTTTCTCATTCTTTATGGTTGAGTAGTACTCCATTTTATAAAAAAAAAACCCACATCTTCTTTATCCAGTTTCCAGTTGATGGGCACTTGGGCTGTTTCCAAGCTCTAGCTATTACAAACTGTGCCGCTATAAACATAGGTGCACATATATTGCTGTGGTATGATTCTTTCAATTCTTTGGGGATACTTCTTTTCAAAGTATTTACACTCCACTTCCACCAAGTAAACCCATTTCTTCCATGTGCATATAATTTCCTACTAACTTCTTAAAACATTCCCAGCAGTTTCTGTTTTTCATAAAGGATTCATATTTTACAAATTTTGTGCACCTTGCCTTTTGCACGTACAGTGTGGCAATCCCTCCACTCCCAGCACAGCCTCTCACTGCTTGTTGTGGAAGCTAAAGGCCACAATAATCAAGCCTAGTGAGTGCAAAACTGCTTTGTTTTCAGGAACTTCACCATGTAGTCTTTGTAGAAAGATGCTGCAGTACAAATTCCTATGTAGATATAGATGTCTATTTTCCTATTTCTGTTGCCTAAATTCTCCAATGTGGGCCAACTGCATTACAGTATGCATATTTTAAATTTTAATACACATTACTGGATTATTCTCCAAAGAGTTACCTTAATTCAAAATTATACCAGCAATAAATGAAGGGCCTCTCCACACATTTTTACCAACAATAGAAGATATCAATTTTTGGTAATTTTTGTGAATTTGCATAACCAATGGTGATTATTTCCATAGCTTTTCTTATATCTTGCCAACTTTCTCATTAATGCTTAAGTGTGCTTTATATATTATTGCACTAATTGTTTATCTTCCATAATGATTGCACATATTTTTCCAATGTAATATTAGTCTTTTGATTTCTTTGGTAGTATCTTTATTTATGTGTACATCATTTGTTCATATAGATGTATGTGTATGCTACATATAGATATATGCATATGTACATATTATAGAAATCTTTATAATCAAAATTATAAAAATCTTTTATGGAATTATCCTTGCCTATCCAGAGTTTCTGGTTTTTAGCTTCTAAAGACTTTTAAAAGATCTTTCTGGGCCGTGGAAAAACACATTATAATATTTAGCTCAGTGGTACTGTGCCTGCCTCACAAGCGCAAAGTCCTGAGTTTGATCCCCAGTACCAAAAAAAAAAAGATCTTTCTGACTCTGAGTTTAAATATTATACTCATATTTTCTTAGGATTTTTTTCTGTAGATTGGATTATTTCACTGTTTACATTATTCAACCTGTGACTTGTACATGTGCTGGAAGAGTAGGACACAGCTGTATTTTTTCCAAAGTTTGTTGTGTGAAAACCATTTACCAAATAAACCACTGTTGCCTCTGAGCTGACATAGACTGGGTATGATGCAATGGTCACCCAGAGCACAAGCTCTCTCTGCCCCGTGTCTGCGCCATTACACTGTTGGTCCCAGTCTCGTGACCATGCTCTCCTGATTATACACTGTCCTCTCTTCCTTTTGTGAGTTCCGCATTGTAGCAAGGCCTGTAGTCCTTTCCTGCAGAAACAAGTTGGTGTGGCCACAGGGCAGGGTCATATGGAGGGCCTGACTGACACAGCCTTGCTCTGCTCCTTCCTCTCCATTTTCACGACCTCCCTCCAATCTTACCCTTTCAGAATGGCAAGGGTGAGAGGACTTGGGCCACTTGATGGTGATGGCACCAGAGGATGCTCCTCCTGAACTCCCACCTGCCCTTTCTCCATGAGAAGGAAGTGCACTTCTTGTTCCTCAACCCCTGAATCCTGAGTCTCTGTTACTATAACCAGCTTCCACCCACCAAATACAAAGGAAACAAACCAACTGCCTGCTGGCCACAGGTGACATATGACACCTCTTCCACTGGGAACCACACTCCCTGGAGCTTGGCTGCTCAATGGTAATTCCCCAGGAACAGGACCAGAACATCACACCCTAGACCTATTGAGCCTGAATCTCTGGTTTACAAGCTCACAGTTACCTGGATGCCTCACCTCACTTCTATCCTCTTGTTTATTTACCTCTAGGTCTACAGACAATATTCTTGCTTGATTTAGAGCCCTGAATACCATCTGTTGGCCTTGGGTGGTAAACAACTAGACTCTTCTGTCTTAATCAATTTCCTGTTGCTATATCTGAACACTACTGTGTTAGTCAGCTTTCAGTCACTATACCAAGTACTACAGACAATCAGCTTTAAGGGAAGGTCTATTTGGGCTCTTGGTTTCAGGGGTTCCAGTCCATGATCAGCTGCACCCATTGTTCTTAGGCCTGTTGTGGCACAGGTGGCAGAACAAAATCACTCACCTCGTGGCCAGGAATCCAAATAGAGGAAGAGGAGGAAAGGTTGGGGTCCCACAATCTCTTTCAAGGCCAGGCCCCCAGTGGCCTAGACCCTGCCTCTAAAAGGTTCCAGTAGTGACAGCAGGCTAGGAACCAGTATTTAACACATGGACATTTGCGGGACAACAGAGATCCAAAGCACAGCAGCCACAGACTGATTGATAAGGAATCAAGATCAGGACCATCAGGAGCTGCTGCTAGTGAGGGCTCTGCTGGCAGATTCTCTGCTCAGTGCTGAGATGGTGCAGGGATCCCAGGGTGAGAAAGACTAAGTGTGCATACCACCCCTCACCCAGTGCCAAGGGGAAAAGCTGCCCCCATTGCTGAAGAGGTGGGCCACGCAGGTGCAAGTAGCACAACCTCCCACCATTGAAATGGGAAGACAGGTAAACAAGTCTCAAAACAGACTTCCAGATCACCTAAAACAACCCTGAAGGGAAACAAGATGGAACACTCTGATACTCAGCGACCTGGACTCCCTGAACTGGCAACAAAAGAGTATCTGGGGAAAATGAAATCAGAAATACTTTCACACATAACAGCAGAGATTGTGTCCATAGTGCAAGACATGATTAATAAATCTAGAGAGAACACATAAAAAAGTGGAGGAGCTGAGGAACATGATGGAATCCTAACATATGAAACAGTTGGAATCTATAAAACAGACAAAAAGAGATTTTCAGGAGATTAAAAAATTCATTAAAAGTTTACCCAGCAGAATGAGCCAATGTGAGAACAGGATTTCAGATATAAAAGATAAGATTGCAATTAGCAACCAGGAAAAGAAAAATTACTTCAAAATTGTAAGGGACCATGAGAAATCAATCCAGCAGCTGCTAGATGAGGCAAAGAAGAATAACATAAAAATAATTGGAGTCAACGAAGAAACAGGAGAGAGTGCAGATGACATAAAAAAACTCTTCACAGAAATGATGGCAGAAAACTTCCCAAGCAGGGGAAAAGAACTTGACATACAGGTAAGTGAGGCATATGGGACTCCAACTAGCCTTGATCAAAAAAAATCTACACATAGGCAAATAATTGTTAAGATTCCAGAAACGCAACAGAAGAACTCTACAAGCAGGTAGGGAAAAAAAACAAATCACATACAAAGGAAACTCCATCAGAATCACAGCAGACTTCTCAATGCAAACCTTCAAGGCAAGAAGAACTTGGAGTGATGTATTGCAAGCCCTAAAGGAAAACAACCTCCAGCCCAGACTGATGCACCCTGCAAAACTATCTTTCAAAATTGATGGAGAAATAAGATACTTTCATGACAAAGAGCACCTTAGGAACTTCATGAATACCAAACCAGCACTCCAAAAAATTTTAGGCAATATCCTAGGAAAAGACAATAAGGATCACAACCCCAGAAAGCACATCAGAATGAATCCATAGGGCATGACAAGAAATTAAACGCAAAGGGGAAGAATCCAACAAAAAGAAAAATTCATGACAATGATAACTCAATACATATCAGTTATAACCATCAATGTTAATGGTCTCAAATCACCAATCAAAAGAAATAGACCGGCAGAATGGTCAAGAAGCAAGATCCAACAATATCCTGCATACAAGAAACAGACTTAATTCAAAAAGAAACTCATAGACTGAAAGGGTGGAAAACAATACTCCATGTTACAGGAATCAGAAAAAAAGCACGAGTAACTAGCCTTTTTGCATATCAAGTGGATTTCAAACCAACAATGATTAAGAGAGACAAAGAAGACACTACACCCTTGTAAAGGAAATGCTCCAAGAGGAGGAGATGACAATCATAAATATATATGCACCAAACATTAGTGTGCCAAACTATATAAAACAAATACTAATGGACATGAAAAATCAAATAAGTACTAACATAATAGTAGTGTCACAAATAGATCAACTAGACAAAAAAAATAAGCAATGGAATACTAGAACTCAATCAAACTCTTGAACAAATGAACTTGACAGATGTTTACAGTGTTCCACTCCCACAAAATCAGAATACACGTTCTTTTCAGCTGCACATGGGTCATTCTCCAAAATAGACCACATACTTGCTCATAGAACATGTTTTAGTAAGTGCAAAGGAACTGAAGTTATCTCCTGTATATTATCAGACCAGAGTGTGATGAAATTGGAGATCAATAGCAAAAGAATCTGCAAGAATTTCATAAACACATGGAAATTGAACAACACATTTCTGAATAACCAACGAGAGGGCTGGGGATTTAGCTTAGTGGTTTCGCTGCCTGCTGCGCAAGCACAAGGACCCGAGTTCGATCCCAAGTACCAAAAAAACCCCCCCAAAAACCCAATGAGACACAGAGGAAGTTAAAGAAGAAATCAAACAGTTCCTTTAATTAAATGACAATGACAATAAAACATATTGGAATCTATGTGACACAATGAAAGCAATCTTACAAGGGAAATTCATAACAATGAATACTCATAGTAACAAAACAGAGCAAACCCAATTAAACAACCTGATGCTGAACTTCAAGCTTCTAGAAAAAGAAGAACAGGACAAACCCAAAGCTCATACAAGGGAGGAAATTATAAAGATCAGAGGAGAAATCAATGCTATGGAGACCAAGAATGATTTTAAAAAATCAAAGAAGCCAAGAGTTCGTTCTTTGAAAGAATAAACAAAACTGGCCAACCCTTAGCCAACCTTATCAGAAAAAGGAAAGAAAAGGCCCAAATCCATGCAATTAGGAATGAAAAGGGTGAAATTACAACCGACCCAGCAGAAATCCAGAGGATCAGCAATACCTACTTCGACAACCTATACGCCAATAAGATGGAAAACACAGAAGAAATGGACAGATTCCTAGATACAAATGAATTACCAAAGTTGAACGAAGAAGACTTAAAAATTCTAAACAACCCAATATCAATCAATGAAATTGAAAACATAATTAAAACCTTACCAACTAAGAAAAGCTCAGGTCCTGATGGCTTCACTGCTGAAATCTACAAGACATTTAGAGAGGAACTACTGCCACTCCTGTTTAAACTCTTCAATGAAATTGAAAGGGAAGCAGTACTCCTGAATTCATTCCTGGAAGCAAGTATCACCTTGATTCCCAAAGCAGAGAAAGACGCAATCGAAAAAGAGAACTATAGGCCAATCTCACTAATGAACATAGATGCAAAAATCCTTAATAAGATACTGGCAAATAGAATACAGAAGATCATCAAGAAGATCATACATCCTGAGAAAGAGGGATTCGTCCCAGGGATGCAGGGATGGTTCAACATACGCAAATCAATCGATGTAGTACACTGTATCAATAGAGCCAAGGACAAAAACCATATGATCATCTCAATAGATGCAAAAAAAGCATTTGACAAAATCCAACATGGATTTATGATAAAAACCCTACAAAAAGTTGAAATAGATGGTCTATACCTTAATCTGATAAAAGCCATCTATGAAAAACAAATAGCCAATATCATACTAAATGGTCAAAAACTGAAATCCTTCACACTAAAATCAGGAACAAGGCAAGAATGTCCACTATCATCATTCCTGTTCAATATAGTTTTGGAAACATTAGCCACAGCAATTAGACAAAATAAAGAAATAAAAGGACTAAAGATAGGAAATGAAGAAGTCAAATTGTCATTATTTGCAGATGACATGGTACTCTATCTAGAAGTCCCCAAGAACTCCACCAAAAGTCTTCTAGACCTAATAACCAAATTCAGTCAAGTACCTGGATACAAGGTCAACACACAAAAACAATAGCCTTCCTCCACAAGAACAACAGACTCACAGAGAGAAACAGAGCAAACAATTCCTTTCACAATAGCATCCAAGAAACTGGAATATCTAGGAATCAACCTAACAAAAGAAATGAAAGACCTCTTCTCTGAAAAATATAGTGGTCTGAAAAGAGAGATTGAAGATGATATCAGAAAATGGACAGACATCCCTTGCTCCTGGGTAGGAAGGATGAATATAGTGAAAATGGCCATACTTCCAAAACTGCTATATAGATTCAATGCAACCCCAATTGGAATCCTAGCAGCATACTTCACAGACCTTGAGAAAACAATCCAAAAATTCATTTGGAACAAGAAGAGACCCAGAATAGCAAAAGCAATTCTAGGTAACAGAGACATGGCAGGGAGTATCGCAATCCCCAACTTGAAACTATACTACAAAGCTTCTGTGATAAAAACCAGCACAGTACTGGCAAAAAAACAGACCTGAGGACCAGTGGAACAGATTAGAAGATGCAGAAGGAACTCCAGGCACACTCAGCCACCTCATCTTCAACAAAGGAGCCAAACACCCTCACTGGAGCAAAGATAGCCTCTTTAATAAATGGTGCTGGAAAAATTGGGTTTCAACTTGCCAAAGATTAAAACTAGACCTACATCTCTCACCATGCACTAAACTAAAATTGAAATGAATTAAAGATCTTAATATTAAAAAGAAATGCTGAACCAGCTGAAACAGAGGTGAGGTAGAACTCTTGAAGACATTGGGGTAGGAAAAGACTTTATGAACAAAACCTCAGTTGCCCATGAACCACCACAAACAATCAACAAGTGGGATCTCTTCTTACTAAAAAGCTTCTGCACAGCAAGAGAAACCACCAACAGTGTGAAGAGACAACCCACAATGTGGTAAAAAATTTTCACCAGCGGTCCCTCAAACAAAGGTCTACTATCTCAAATCTATAAAGAACTTAACTGCCGTTCCAAGGTTCCTAGGGCAGAGGAGGTGAGCCAATCCCAGTGCCCAGGAGGAGTCTCCCCCGCAGCCGTTCTATGGCTTCTACAGCAGAGGAGGTGAGCTGCACAGGCATCAGCAGCACCCCCCACCCCAGACATGAGAAGACACGTGAACAAGGCTCAAAAACAGACTTCCAGATAACCTATATCAACCCCAAAGGGAAATGAGATGGAACACTCTTTTGATACTCAACCACCTGGACTCCCTGAACTGGCAACAAAAGAGGACCTGGAAAAAATGAAATCAGAAATAATTTCTCAGATAACAGCAAAGATTGTGCCCATAGCGCAAGACATGATTAATAAATCTAGAGAGGACACAGATTAAAAAAAAAATAGAGGCTCTGAGGAACATGATGGAATCCCAACATAGCAAACAAATGGAATCTGTAAAACACATGCAAATAGATTTCCAGGAAACTAAAAACTCCATTGAAAGTCTACACAGCAGAATGAACCAATGTGAGGACAGAATTTCAGATATAGAAGATAAGATTGCAATTAGTGACCAGGAAAAGAAAAATTGCTTCAAAATTGTAAGAGACCATGAGAAAACAATCCAGCAGCTGCTAGATGAGGCAAAGAAGAATAACATAAAAATGATTGGAGTCAACGAAGAAACAGGAGAGAGTGCAGATGACATAAAAAAAACTGTTCACAGAAATGATGGCAGAAAACTTCCCAAGCAGGGGAAAAGAACTTGACATACAGATAAGTGAAGCATATAGGACTCGGGCTAGTCTTGATCAAAAAAAATTTACACATAGGCATATAATTGTTAAGATTCCAGAAACCCAACAGAAGAATAAAATTCTACAAGCAGTGAGAGAAAAGAAGCAAATCACATACAAAGGAAAACCATTCAGAATCACAGCAGACTTCTCAATGCAAACCCTCAAGGCAAGAAGAGCTTGGAGTGATGTATTTCAAGCCCTAAAGGGAAACAGCCTCCAACCCAGATTGATGTACCCTGCAAAACTATCTTTCAAAATTGATGGAGAAATAAGATACTTTCATGATAAAGAGAATCTTAAGAACTTCGTAAGTACCAAACCAGCACTCCAAAAAATTTTAGACAATATCCTAGGAAAAGACAATGAGGATCACAACCCCAGGAAGCCCAGCAGAATGAATCCATTGGGTGTGACAAATTAAATGCAAAGGGGGAGAATCCAACAAAAAGAAAAAGTCATGACAAGGCTTTTAAAACTTTTAACTTCCTCTCCTTAATGAGTGTATAATTCAATCTTGTTATTGTACTGATTAGTATTTTTCTGATTCTAGTGTTGCACACCTTTCCTTGTGCTGCCCTGGCTATTTATCATCTTCTTGTGTCTAGTTTTTAATTGGGTTGTCTATTAATGAGCTGTAAGAGTTCTTTATATGTTCTGGTCATAGGTTATATGCATTTTAAATATGGTCTGTTTAAGGACTACTTTTCATTTAGACGATGTCATTTAAAGTTCTAAATTTTGATGGCATCTCACTTATCCATTTTTTTCTTTTATACATCATGTTTTTTGTATCCTAGGAAGTTCTTGCCTACCCTAAATTCATAAACATTTTCCATTACAATTTCTTCTTAAAGTTTTATAGTTTTAGTCTTTCATATTTAGGTTCATAGATCCCTTCAAGTTATTTTCATGTATGGAAATAAAGGGTTGAGGTTAATTTTTTATATACAAATACCAGGTGTTCTAGTGCCATTTGCTGAAAACACTGTCTTTTCCTCGGCTTTTGAATTGAGTTTATATTCTACAAAATGTTAATGTTAAATAATCTTTCAAAACTCAGTGGATCATATATGTGTGGTTCTGTTTCTAGATTCTCTGTTTTATTCCAATGATCTATATGTCTTTCCTTACATCAACACTGTCTTGATTACTGTAGCTTTAGAGGAAGTCTTCAAATTAGGTAATAAATGTTTTCCAACACTGTTTTTTTATTTCTTTTTACTTTTCTCGGTCCTTTGTACTCTTACGTAACTTTTAAATTTCAATATCCAATTCTTCATTTATAGCAAGTATACATAGACCTGAATTTTTCTACATACCTTGTGTTTTCTAATCCTGCAAAATTCAAATACAAGTTCTAGGGGCTCCTAGAGATTTCTTAGTATTTTTCTCTGTAGATGATCATTTCATCTACATATAAAGATTTTAATTCTACCTTCCCAATCTTATCCTAATTGTGTCATTTTATTGCCAGGCTATTTTGGTTTAGGCCTATGTTTCAAAGTTTAATGGACAGATGAAGAGTAGGCATATCTGCCCTTGTTACCCACCTTAGGGAGAAAGCATTGTATCTTCTCCATTCATATAAGACATTTTTGCTGGAAGTATGGAGTACATGTCTTTGCTCTGTTGAGAAGGTTCTGTTCTACTTCTTTTCTCCTGATAGCTTTTACCATGAACAGCTGTAGGATTTAGTCCAATACTTTTTCTCCAACTAGTGACAAGATCATTTGGCTTTTTCCTTTCCTCTGTTAAAATGATGACTTTTGGGGGTGGATCTTCCAGTGCTGAACCAACACTGCCATCCCTATAATAAAACCACTTTCTACATCCTGCCAGATCTCACTTCTAATAGTTTGTTTTGTTAAACAAATTTCTATCTATGTTCATACTTTTTTCTTCCATTATCTTTATCCAGTTTTAGGATTAGCACAATGTTGATTTCCTAAAATGAGGGGAGAAGTGTTCCTTTCTTTTTCTGCTTTAAATGTTTGATATAATTTATGAGTTAAAATGTATATGATTCTGTTGTTGTCATATAGGTAGGTTTTCAAGCTAGGAATATACTTTCTTTAATAGGTGCTATTCAAATTTTATATTTCCTCCAGAGTTAGTTTCATTAATTTGTCTTCCAAGGTACTTCTTAGAAGTTGTCAAATTTATTTCAAAAAAGATTTTTGTAATATACTTTCTATATCCTTTTAAATTCTGTAAAATCTGTGGTAATGACTGCTAGATCTTGATATTATAATTTTAAAAATGTATAATTGATATTGTGTAATAGGAAGTAAAGGTCTAAAGGAGCAGGGGAAGTGGGAGGGGTAGGGGAAAGGAAAGAAGGGAAAAGAAGAAATATGAGAAGAGGAAAAAAATGGAAACAAATAGGGAAGGGTGGAGGGGGTGAAGGGAGGGCAAGGGAAGGGGAAAAAAATAAGAACCAAGATACTCATGTAATGGTACAAGATCCCAATGATGAATGTAACAGTATTTTACACCTAAAATATACCAATAAACTTAATGGGGGGGAGAACTTAAAAAAATCAGACCTCGCAAATTTAAAGACCCAATCCAAAAATGGGCATCTGAAATCAACAGACATTTCTCACACAAAGAAGTAGAAATGGCAAATAAACATATGATAAAATGTTCAACATCACTGGTCATTTGAGAGATGCAAATGAAAACAATGTGAGATTCCACCTCACTCCAGAAAGAATGGCTGCTATCATGAAATCAACCAATAACAAATGCTGGTGGGGCTGTGGGGAAAGAGGAACCCTGCTCCACTGCTGGTGGGAGTGTAGACTGGTGCAACCACTGTGGAAATCAGTATGGAGATACCTCAAAGAACTAGGACTGGAAGTCCCATTTGACCCCGCTATTCCACTGCTGGGGATCTTCCCCAAAGAATTAAAAGAATCATACCACAGTGATAAATGTGCACCCATGTTCATAGCAATACAGTTTGTTTTTTGTTTTTTTGGGTTTTTTTGTATATAAAGGATTACAAAATTCCAATTTAATACATTTTGGAAAAGCAAATGTAAAATAACTTGGGCTTATAAAACCAGAATTTACAATTATCTGTGAATAGTTAAAGACAAATCATAGAACCATTTTAACTACAAATCCAAAGTAACTAATGTTGGTTACAGAATCACCGTTCCACTCCCCCAGTAAGAGTCCAGGTGTTGAACTGTACATCCCACTCTACTCACATTCCTTCATGCCTTCTAAAACAGTCATAGCAGCACAGTTTGTAATAGCTAAAATTGGCAAGAAGCCCAAATGCCCATCAACTGGAGACTGGATAAAGAAAATGTGGAGTTTTTTTATAAAATGGAGTACTACTCAGCCATAAAAAATGATAAATTAGAGACATTTATAGCTAAGTGGATGCACATTGAGGCGATACTCTTAAGTGAAATAAACAGGACACACATGTGTAAATACCAAATAGTTTCTCTGGTGTGAGAAACTGAAAGTGTAAGTAAGGACTAAAAGGTGTAATAGATAATGTGAAATAGAAAGAAAAGGGGCAAAGGGGAAGGGGCAATGGGAGGGGTAAGGGAAAGGAAAGAAGGGAGTGGAATTAATATGAGAAAATGGAAAAATGGAAACAAAGTCTTTGTAAATAGGGAGGGATGGAGGGGTTGAAGAGAGGGCAGGGGAAGGGGGAAAAATAAGAACCACGAGAGATTACATAAAGGTACAAATTTCCAATGATGAATGTCATTATATTGTACACCTAAAATGTACCAATAAAATAAAATTTTAAAAAAATAAATTAATAAATAAAAGGGTAAGTGTGCTGACTCAAGTCTCCCTCTCTCTCTCCTTATAAAGCCACTGGTGCTATCATGGGGTCTCTTCCCTTGTGCCCTCAGCTAACATGATTCCTTCCCAAGAGCCCCGCCTTAACATACCATCAACATAAGAATTTGGAGATGAAGTTCCCAGGGGACACATTCAAACCACAGTGCCTCCCACCCTGACTTTGATTAGCTGAAGGCCCTCAAGTCCTTTCCTCCTGCTCACCTGCACCCAAACCTGCTGTCTCTATCCCATAGGCAGAGCTGGGTGGGAGAGTGGAGGTGGAGGTAGAAGAGGCTTCTCTCCCCTTAGTTCCCTCTTCTTTTCTCCCCACTTTAACTGCTCCACCGCTGCTGCCTGGGTGTCCAGCAGGGCCTCTCTCCCTGCCCTTCAGCCCTCCATGGGCATT
This sequence comes from Heterocephalus glaber, assembly GCF_053883595.1. Taxonomy (NCBI): domain Eukaryota; kingdom Metazoa; phylum Chordata; class Mammalia; order Rodentia; family Bathyergidae; genus Heterocephalus; species Heterocephalus glaber. The sequence goes on along the minus strand of NW_028258153.1, from coordinate 32,671,443 downwards.
AGAGGCTGTCACTCTCCATTCTTTCTTCTCCAGCAATGCTTGTGATGTGTCTTCCAGCTTCCAAAATTAAGTGAAGTGTCCCCCTCTACTGTGCACTTCCCCTCCCAATCTGTGCAATCCAAGTCAATTTTTTTCTACAGAATGATTTTTCCCTGCATTCTAATTGCCCTGAACAATTTTGGTGACTAGATCAGGTCAGCCAAGCAGTGTTCAAGACAGTTTCCCAAACATCAGCCCAGGGGACTTAGTAAAATCTCAGACCCCCAGAACCCTCTTTATCAGGTCCAGAGTGGGCTCTGGAAATAGAGTTCTAAATCTCTCCTGGGTGACTCAAAGCACCTGCATCCCTGAGGACCTCAATGCGAAGGATCAGAATTGGTGATCAACACTTGTTGTGGGCTGAACTGTGTCCCCTACAAATTCATGTGCTGAAATCCTAACCCCTGGGACCTCAGAATGTGCCTGTGTTTGGAGACAGGGTCTCTGACAAGCTGACTAAATTAGGAATGCTGGCTTGGATAGGACCTAGTCCAGTGTGACTGATATTCTTATGAGAAGAGGAAATCAGGACACAGACACACATAGAGGGATGCCCTGCTGAGGACACAGGGAGAAGACGCCATCTACAAGCCAAGATGAATGGCCACAGGAGAAACCAGCCCTGCTGACACATTGGTCTCAGACCTCCAGCCTCCAGAACTGAGAAAAAAGTAAACTTTTGTTGCTTATGCTGCCCAGTGTGTGGTATTTTGGTACAGTAGCCTGAGCTGACTGACCCACTCCCTGACCAAGTGTTCTTTACAACATGCATAGCACTGCAGGGTGGGGCATTGGCCCTGAGATGTTTAATCCTCAGATTGGGAGACCAGACTTCCAGATTCTAGTGAGTTATTAAGCTGAAAACCCCCAGCTAAACAGCACTTGCTTTTGCTTGTAGTTACAAAGCATTTGTGTCAATGATACTTGGAAACACTTGTTCCTCATAGACTAAGTAGACACTCTACAGACGAATACGTTTGCTTTAACCTCGAATCAGATTATATTCAGAATCAGCAGCTTTATTAGATTCCTAGCCTTCAAGGGCTTTTTTATGAAGTGCTTTTCAGGCTTCCACTCACCTTAGCAATTCAGTTCCATGAGTGGATGCAGGGCTCTGCCAGCTTTTTTAATCACGCCACTCAGTACTGAAGCAGTTTCAATGAAGCTGTCACTGTGGTTGCTTGGCACAGAGTCATCAGACCAATGAGAGCACTGTGCACAGAAGCAGGAGAGATGGGAGGGCAGGTGTTCTGAGACCTGTCCCATGGGAGGTCCGGCAGAGGTGGGACTGGGGGCAGAGTGCAAGCCTCTGTCCTCGGCAAAACCATGGAGCGTGGGTTGCTTGGAGGCAGTGAGCACAGGGAGGCTGGCGACAAGGGCATGAAAGAGAGAGGAGAGGAGGCTCTGTTTTGATCCCTGCTTGTTTTGATTGCAGGACGCCCTGCGGGTGTCCTGAGGACAGAAGCACCTGAAGCTTCCTCCACTTCCCTTAGATGGAGAGGAGGAGATTAGATGGAGAACTGAGCAGTGTTGGGACCAGTAAGTGCTTGGTAAAGAGAAGCTCTTTATCTGAGCCCTAACTTATAACCACAGTGAGCACATGTGGGCTTCAAGTGAGGCCGGCAACCTGAAAGTCACCTTGGTGGAATGAATGCCAATTCTCTGACCAGAAGGAGCAGCTCCAACCTCTCTGTGCTGAGGGCGTGCTTTGGGAAAGTGCCATTCTGTGTCATAAACATGCCACACTGGCCAGGCTGGCATTTTCATTCCAAATGAAATGAGATACATTGTTTCTTACTATGTGGCCCAGAGCACTGGGCCTTTTTAAATTTTATCTATCTATTTATGCATTTATTTATTTATTTGTTTGTTTATTTATTTATTTATTTTGGTGCCGGTGATCGAACTCAGGACCTTACACTTTCCAGGCAGGTGCAGTGCACTGAGCTAAATTCCCAGCCCTGAGCCTTTTCACTGTGGTGCTGGAGAGAAAGACCAGGGCCTCGGTTCTCAGCCATGCCAGATGGGCTGCAGCCCCATCCCCACCACTGTTGCAGCTGGGAAGAGAAACCAGGGAGGGACAAGTAGAGCGGAGGCTGCCTCTGGACATCCCCTGGCCCAGGTCCACCAGATAAGCAAGGGGTTCCTCTCTTTGCTGAATGCGATTCTAGGTGAGTTTCACTCACATAGGACTTTGCAGCTGGCATGGGCTGTGCTATGTGACAGAACATAAAATTCAGAAGAGACTGGGGTTCAGAGACCCAAATGGGTGAAGGCAAGGCTCCCAGGACTTACCCTCCTCCTGGGGGAATCAAACCTCTAACAGCACTTGCCTACCACCATTGGGATGGGTTCCACTTCCTCTGAGTTTTATTCAGAAGCCTGGGAAGAAAATGCTAGGTGAAGGGGGCAGCCTCCTGCCTTCCATCAGAGACAAGCTTCCCTCCAAACTGGCAGAGAAGGCTGGAATTCAGTATGTTTAAATTGACAAAACCTAAAACAGAGAAGAGCCTTTGTGATGACACCAGAGGTTCAGGACGGCTAAAGATCAGGTACTTGTGCCCTCTTGTGGGTTATGAAAGGCAAATTCTGTCCTTATCTGGAATCAGCACGAGCAAGCTACATGATGGCTAGGATGCTGGGGGCTGAGAAGACCTTAGAAACTGAAGTGACTGGAAGCTGACAAGGGCTCGGCCATCAGATGAGCTGGTAGGAGCATGGAGGGCGGGAGGAGGTGAGACTAGGATTTCGCTAAGGTTTCCAGGCTGGGCTCGAACTTGCCTCAGCCTCTGAGAGTGCTGGGATTACATGTGTGTGCCACAACATTTGGCTCCTAGGTCACTCTTGTATCAAAAGTTGCATACAGCTCCTGTCGTACACTGCCACCTACAAATGTTGCTTCCCCTGGGCCTCTTTCAGGCCCCAGAGGGTATAAAGCAGCTCCCAGTCTTGTTCCTAATCCTCAGAGGCTGTGGCACCCTGCTTGGCTCCCTCTTGTGAATTATCCCACCACAACCAGGATCCTCACTGTCACATGGGTGTGCTGGAGACCTTGGGAGCATTTTTGTCGCCTAAGATAGTTATGCCTGAGCACTCACATAATGAAATATAAATCATTTTATTTCTCTTGTATTTTCCATCATAGAATAATGTTGATTATTTTGGACCAGGTGCATTAATTGGTGATAACAGCAACGAATTTCATTTTCGGAGAGTGTATAGTGTTTCAAAATATCTTTATACTGGGCTATAGAGGGGCAGGTGTCTAGCTCCCACTGAACTGGAGATTTGGCCCCTTCCTTTCCCATAAGGTCCTAGGATTTTATAAATTATTTACACCATCGCTTCTCGGCCTTTTGGCTAAGATCAAGTGTAAATTATTTACACCTTCCTAAATTCCAGCTGTCCACACTAAGGAATAAAGTGACTTTGCTTAGGACCTGAGGTAGCCAAAGTTTTTTTTTTACCTTCTCCCTGGGGAAGCCCCATGCATAACCCATTCCTGCTCAAAGATGACCTGTACCAACACAGGAACAATGCACTTTCTGGCAGGGTAAAGACAGTCCTGTATTTCTTACATTATGGCTATGGGAAAGGAGGAAGGAAGGCCATGTTTAACCACCTACAGGATGCTCAGTTCTGGGCTCTCCCCTTTGCATACATCCTCTCATCCATTCCTCTGCTATTTCTTCCCAGCTCATGCCAATACCTAACAGCTTGTGTGGTAACAAAACAATGTCCCTCACTGCCCACCTCCCAGTGTCAGCTCCAGCCAGCAAGGGCCACAGTGCTCACTGCCATGTCTCAAGCAACAAGGCCTTCCTGGACCACCAAGGATAGGGAGAAATGTTTAAACTGATGCATGGTCAGTGCCATTTGGTGTGTGAGAAACTGAATATCAGAGAAGTCATAAAACTGTTTGTGACAGCCAATTGTGTATCCCAATGTGGCTGGGTCATGGTATACAGTTGTTTGACCAAACCCTTGTCCTGATATTGCTATGACAATATTAAAAGACATGACCAATATTTATAATCAGTAAACTTTGTTGAGAACAATGGGGGTGGGCAATGTGCAATTAATTAGTTGAAGGCTTTGAGAACAAAATATGAGATTTCCTTTATTCTGTCTGTCTTTTTATTTTTGTTTCTTTTTCCAGAACTGGGGATTGAACCTAGGGCCACTGAACTATACTCCCAACCATTTTCAATTTTTTTTTTTGAAGTACATGCGATACTTTTATTTTAGACATGAAAGAAAAGCTATTTCAGAATCTACTAATTTAAAGCAAGCAGCTTTATACAGATAATAAAAGCAACATTTTGTTACAACTTAGCACACAGCATCCAAAGCAAACAAGCATGAGACAATGCATATTTATGCAGCATTAAAACCAGATGAACAACATAGTGCAGGGCAGGGGGAGGGATGGAGGGGGAGAAAAGGAAATGAAAGACCCATGTTTCCCAGTGCTTTGAATGTAGTGTTTTACAAGCAAGAATGGGAAGAATGGAAATAACTGATTTGTATACCTGCTTAACACTAAGCTTGTTCACAATGCATTTTTGTAGGTCTTCCAGTGGCAAACCAGTGTGAGTAATTTCTGAAGCTACTGTTTAATGACAGCTTACTTAACTCAGGCCTTAAATTCTATAGATACAAACAATGAATTACTTGGTACTTTTTCTTTTACAATAAAATATGCTATAAGTTTCACAATAGTGATCGATGGTAAAGGTTTTAGTATTCAGAAATATAAAACTATAGTTAAAGCATTAAATAACATCAACTTATATAGACTATAAGGTAACCACACTAAATACAGTTGTTTTCTTCCACAGTTGAACAACAAGCCACTCTCAGTATTACGGCATTGTTTATTTTGATGGAGCACTTCAGCTATATTTTCTTTGGTAACATTAACAATTGCTGTGTTTTTCTCTTATAAGATTAATCACAGATGTGTGTGTATGTGTCTGAGATAAAAGTACATAGGACATATTTTGTCAAGAAGAAATTAAACCAGTTGTGGGCAGGAATAAGTTATGTCAAGATGACATATAGACTGAAAACAGGAAAGAAAATTATGAACGAAAAAACACAATTGTCAAGATATTAGTTCTGAAATGTTGTATGATTATTTTACATGACAACCAGTCACCATGCTGAGGACATTTTCTTTCATAAGTATATCAGCTCTCTTATTTCCTCTGGGAAATTCTGCATACTTGATGAGTAGTCATTTATTACACGGGGACATTAAAATATTCGTGACGGGGCTCCTGCAGGAGATCGGCCTGTTCAATTGCTTTAAGAACATTTTTCTTGGATGTTTCCTGAACTTCCCCTCCCAAAAGAAATTCATCCAAAATAAAATAGGCCTTCTCAAAATTAAAGATGATATTAAGTTCACACACACTGACAAAATACTTGTCAAGTAATTCCACGTAACGATGAATTATTTCCAGGGTAATTAGTTCATTGTCCTGATCCTCAATAGCACAGCAAAAATACACGCTGGCATGTATTATTTTGTAAACAATCTTCAGATCTCGCCACTCAAGGAAGCTGCGCATTTTAGGTTTCCTTGCTAAAACCATTTGAACAAGTTCTCTTGTGATCTTTTTCTTCTCTTTGTCTGACAGTGGGACATGGCATTTCTGCAATCGAAGCTTTCCCTGAGTACTAAAACGCAACATGAATTGCATGGCGGCCGCGGGCTGCGGACGCAGTGAGGATATACCAGCGGCGGCGGTGGCCCGAGGGGGAGCCCCTGCCGCCGAGCTGAGGAAGAGAAGCCGTGTTCAATTTTTTTTTTTTTTTTTGATAGGGTCTCTTTAAGTCACTAAGTTGCCCAGTCTGGACTCACACTTGTGATCATCTTTCCTCAGCCTCAAAGACTGCTGGGATCATAGGCTTGCAACTGTGCCTGTGCCTGACTTATTTTATTTATTTTTTTATCTTGTATTTAATTAACTAATTTATTTTGGGCACTTCTGGGTATTGAACCTAAGACCGTTGCACCAAGCTACATCCCGAAATCTTTAAAAATACATTTTTTTAAAAATTTTGAGACAGGGTCTCATTAAGTCACTAAGTTGCCCAGGTTGGACCCAAACTTGTAATCTTCCTGCCTCAGCCTCCCAGAGTACTAGGATTGCAGCTTGGGCCACAAGCTTGCCTGTTCTTGGTTTATTTTACTTTTAATCTTATTTTTAATTAACTAACTTATTTTTGACACTCCTGGGGAATGAACTCAAGATCTTCCATTTGCCAGACAATAGCTCTACCATCAAACTACACCCCTCAGCTCCCAAACCTGAGATATTCCTACCCCTCAAAAAAAGAGAAATTCTGCATCAGGATTGTAGCTGAGAACCCTCCCTGCAGCTCTGGCCTGCTGACTTGTGGAAATCTGACTTAGCACTAAAATACGGACTCTTACCTGAGTGTTCAGCCTGTGGTAGTCTGATGCTGGACTTGCCTGTGCCCACAACTGTGTCGACTGAGTTCTTAAAATAAATCTACACAAGTAGGTAGCTGATAGATAGGACAGACACATAGAAGTAGATGATAAGTAGATAGATGGTAGACACAGGTAGATGGCAGGTAGATGAATGATAGATAGACGATAGGTGGATGAAAGGTAGGTAGACAGATGAGAGACAGATGACAGGCTAGATCTGACTCCTCTCTCTCTCTCTCTCTTCCCCCCCCATCCTATCCTATCACTGTTTCCCTGGATAACCATGACCAATGTGCTCTCCAAGCTCACCCACATGCTCAGGGTCAAGGGAGGTGCATGGCTGGTATTTACTAGGAGATTCAATTCTCATAACTATCATTCATCAGTCATCATATTTCACAGAGAAAGAAGGACGCTGTGACTCAGAGGATAAGACTGGGTCTGGGCTGTGAGCTGGAGTGAGTTCTGCCCACAGCAGGCATGAGCCTCTGGGCCCCATCTCCTCTTCACTGCTTCTGAGAGGAGCCTTGTGAGCCCTGCTGGTGCCATCACTGTCACTCTCCTGGAGACGTCCTCCAGGCCACCTCCGGGTTGAGGCAGCAGTCCTCACAACCACAGCTGCCATGCCCTAGAGCAAGCATTTCCCAACCTCAGTGCCTCCCAGGCTTCTTTCTACCCCTTCCTCCACATGCTCTCTCCTCCTGCACAGCAGGAAGCAGGTGCTGCTTCCATCAGACAGGGACCACGGCAGCCTACAGGCTTTGCTATATAGAGAGACGGCTGCACACAGGCAAGGGTAACATGGAGTCTGAGTTTTTGGAATTATTGTTCAGTGCTTGCAGGAACCACAGATACTCATTACCATAAGCAGGAACTTTAGCTGCCATCAGCTGTCTAGGACCCATGGGTCCCTGGCCCATCTCTGTAGAGCCATCACAACCTGCTCTCCACTCACCTGATTGCCTGTAGTGGGTGGTGAGGAGTGAGGAACAGGGCCTTTCTCATGCCCACTGCTATCAGTGACCCAAGGTCACAGAAGGCGGCATCCCTCTCTGGGGGCCATGCTGTTGGGCCAGCCTTGAGCTCAACCTTCAGGCTGCTGCTGTTCATATATCACAAGGGCATGTCATGTGGGAGGCTGAGGACTTCAGACTGAGAGTCACAGAGCCCTGGACTTCACTCTTCACTCAACAACTGTTTCCCAGGTCCCCACTAATTGTTCTGCACAAAGCCAGGGCCATCAGGGAGGACGGAGTGTGCATCCCTGCTGAAATCTTCTGCAGCACCTTCTGCCCTGGAGGTCCTCATTTGAGTATCGACAGGCTCTGCACCAGACACAAGACTGAGTTTCTTGAGAGTCACCAATCAGCTCAGAGAGTGGGGTTAGGAGAAAGTTTAATTTTCTTACTCAGAGTATTCTACAGTGAGTGGATAGCACTTTTATAATCAGGAAAGACATGTAAGGATCCTTTCCTAGCTGCCCTCCCAAAGCAAGTATTGCATTCTATTTAAATTTTATCTGATAGATCAAGAGAGAGACAGGTCGAGAGAGACAGAGGGACTCGGACAGAGAGAAACAGTGATAGAGGATTCCTTTTGCTTAACATATCTTTGATTACTAGTGATACTGATGTTTGCAGCACAGGGTTATTACCTCTTTGCATTTCTTCTTTGGTGACTTAGCTTTTCCTGGGTTTCATCACCTTCTCCCTTGTGTTGTGCTTCTTTTTTCAAATGATGTATAAGGCCTACTCATACGTTGATGTTTTCAGTCCCTTGTCTATTGCATTATTCCAAGGTGTCTTTGTCTTCAGACTAAACTGTTTTATACCAAGGAAGGCAGAATGATGGAGACCAATCCAGCAGTCTTCCTGTCTGTGACTTTTGCCTTTGTGATTAGCCTCGGGAAGTTCTGTACCCTGGAAGATTGATCTGCTGTTTCATAGTTTTGTATTTTACTTTTGTGATTTAATTTTTAAGCCACTGGGATTCATTTTTAAGTAAGCTATGAAAGCAGGACCTAACTCTTCCTTTCCCTAGCAGCTGGCTATTGCAACAGCCACAGTGGCACAATTTCCCCGCTCGTATGAAGTGCCCGTGGGACACTGAATAAAGCCATGTAGATTTGTTGTGATCTTGGACTTCTTTCTTTTGTTCCACTATTTGTTGGTCCAAAGTGTCATACTATTTTAATTATTGTAAATTTTATAATATATATTAAAATTCACTAGAAAAAGTGATCCTCACTATTTTTCATAATTTCTAAGCTATCTGTCTATATTTTTCTAATTGAACTTTGGAAGCTTTTGGTAAATTCCACCTTAAGCAAGCTTTGGTATGAATTTTGTTAAATCTTCAAAAAAATTTTTTTCTGGTACCAGAAATCAAATTCAGGACCTTGCATTTGGCAGGCAGGCACAGTGCTGCTGAGCTACATCCCAGGCCCTAAATCTTCAAATTTACAAAACAATAGTTAGGACTAAAAAGATGACACAAATTCCCACTTCAGTGAAAAAGTAATGCTTAAGAACATGGGCTTTTGTGGTAGATGTGAGTTCAAATCCCAGTTTGGAAACTTTCTGTATGGCATTGGGGAGAAGATAGTAAACTTCTGGTGCCTCAGCTCCTACATATATGAAGTGTGGGTAATAAGAGCCGCTGCATAGGAGAATGTAAAACTTAAGTGAATTAGTGCTTTTCTATGTAGTTAGACTAAGGCCTGGCACATTTTTAATAGATACCAACTTTTCTTATGTGTTATGATTTTCTTTTTGTTCACTCACTAATATCTTGTGGTCTGTTCCTTGTTGATTCCACACAAGAATACTGGGAGGATTATATGAGTTGACACACAGAAAATACAGAACAGTAGATGTCCCTGGGGAAACAGTTATATGGGGGAGTCACCTCTTTTTTACTCCACCTGTGATCTTTCAAGATCAGTCCAGCTCCAGTATACGGGATCTGCTGAATAAGAAAATAAGGATAAGGCCGGGCATTTAGCTCAGTGGTTTTGCCGCCTGCTGTGCAAGCCCAAGGACCCAAGTTTGATCCCCGGTACTAAAACAAAAAAGAAAAAAAAAAAAAGGCTAAAACACTCATTGTGGACCATAGTCCATATTTTATCCACTAAAAATCACCCATTTTGTGCTCCGTATAATTCAAGCCAGACATCAAGTCTGTCTGAGACTATATAGTCCTGGTGGGTGAGGGAAGAGAACAAGCTTTCAGATATTTTATTTTGTTTTAAATTTCATTCTCAGGCTAAGACTCTGTTTTATAGGTTTCAGCTGCAACAGGGATTTCCTGGCTCATTATGAATTCTTGATTGTGAGTGGTTTTAGCAGAAACACTCAAAGACTTTGATATACAGCTGTAGCTACAGGTCTTTTCACAATAGGAAAATTGCAACATTAACCTGACTCCCTTGTTCACCAAGATCAACAAACCACAGTGTTTGAAGAGTGAATACTTTCAGTTAGTGCAAGAAGCCACTATCAGCATGTGTGTGCTACATGTTCACCCACTCACTGCCACTGAAGGAGGCTTCCACTCCAGGGTCTCCATAGTATGATCTTTAGCAATATTTCCTGCTCATGCTCATTTCTGGCTTTTAAGGATTTTTTTGCTTTGTTTTGTTACCAGGGATTGAACATGGTTGGGAACTTGCACTTTCGAGGCAGGTGGCAGAACCACTGAGCTAAATCCCCAGCCCTTTTAAGGAATTTTTAAAAATATAGTTTAATGAGCAATAGCAGGCACAGGCACCTGGACTGCCATGAATAAAAGGTTCCATAGATGCTAAAACCTGAAAGCTCAAATTTCTAATGACAGTTGCCTCATGGAACATGGACTTGTTTAAATCGTTCTTCTTGAACTTACTTTGCTCTCTCTGCAAAGGATCATAGCAATGTCAAGGTAATTTTGATACTTCATAAATGCACGTAAGTCTGCAAGCCTCTATGCTTTTCCATAAGGACTGTATTAACTCCATATGATTGCATAACAAATTCCCCTAAGACCCACATAATCTAGGAGGTCAAGAACCTAGATCTTTTGGCTGTGAGTCTCTCATGGAGCTGCTGTCAAGCTATGAGTTTGGCTGTGTAGGTCTTATGTGAAGGCTGGACTGGGGCTGGAGAATCTGCATCTCAACTTATACCTGTCTGTCACCAGGCATCAGCTCCTCCCTGACTATTGGCTGCAGACTTCTTCCTCCCTGAGTAGACCAGCCCACAGGGCTTCTCACAGAATGACAGCCACCTTCCCCCACAAGAAATGATTCAAGAAAGATGGGAGCAAGCACCAAGACAGAAGTCAGATTTCTGTTAGTGCCATCGCTATACAATGGTCCCAGAGACCTGCCTGACACCATGTTGGAAGAGGCTCTACAAATGTGTGAAAACCAGGAAGAGATATTTGGGGTAGGGTGGGGGATCTTTGAAGTTGGGTATCTCTAGCACCAAAAAGAACAATGCTAAATAGGAAAATGCAGAGTACACTAGTTAGTGTTCAAGAAGTCAGAATAACTCTCTCCCATCACTTTGTACATATCAAACATCACTTATAATTCACCCTGGAAACTTGTTCAGTAGCCCAAATTATCACTGGTGACTTGTTTCCTTCCCAGCTGGGGGAATTTGCCAGCTGCTACAGAGCCACACTCTCTGCAGTACAGAAATGATAGAAACACACCCATATTTCACCAAGAATACACTAGGCCCCCTAGAGTCTGCTGGGTTTTGTTGAACAAGATAAAATGATCTAAGAATTCCAGAGAAAGGATTTTTTTAAAGTATTAAATTATCAATTACTAATTATTAAATTGTTAATTGGGAAGATTTACTTAATCCTACCAATCCTAACCGTTGTGGTCAACAGTGTGGTGGGACCCAAAGAGAAAAAATACAGCCCCATGGTAAGGATCTAGATTTAAAAATATCAACAGGTCAGGAATCCATGCTCTCAATGCCATGATATGCGCAGTAATGTCACCAGGAAGCTGGGTCCTAAATCAAGAGGTCCTAACATCAGGAGGAGCCAGTGACACACCTCAGTTCTTTGTGTATTTTACAAAAGATTTCAGATAAGACTAGGCATTTGTGTTTAGGCACAGTTTATTCCAATGTCCTTTCCTCCCTCTGAGGTCTCTGTTCTTTTAGAAAAAAAAATCTGGGTTTTGTGGACCAACCAGGTCCTTGTTCACTTCCTAGGTGGATTTCTCTGTTTAGTTCATTTTAAGACCTTGGGGTTTTTCTAACCCCTCACCATGGTTTGGACTTTGTATGGGGCCTGGACCTTATCAGCACACTCTGAGGATGTTACTTTCTCTTGAGCTAAATAAAGTTTGAAATCACAAGCTTTTGTGGATTTTATCTAGAGCTAATGATTAAGAAAAAGCATGGGAAAAAAGAAAAAATCAAGTCTTCTTTGCCTTTCAAGTAGTCCCAGCTGCCTATCCATAGCCAATTAATGTCTTCCATATATATATATATATATACAATTTCCATAATTCTGGTTGCAAACTGAATTGGTCATGAACCAAATAAAATCTCCCTATAAGGTTAACGTTGAACCCAACCATTGAATTTGCAACCAATTCTATATATGTATAGAGTCTTCCAAAAAAATGTAAAAACATCTTCAGGAAAAGAAAAATAGTATGATGTTTTTTCAACAGATGGTGTTACACTCATATGGGCGACCCTAGAGGATGTCATATATTGCAGAAAACTCACTCCCCTACTGGCCCTTAGAGAAGAAATTGAAAGTGCATGTGCGGTAATTATGATGACCAGGGTTACCCAAGCAGCAGCTCACCACACTAACACATGTCTGGAAACTAATGGCCATCACTTTGAGCACCCTTTATAATTGTAGAGGAACAGGAAACTTGTATGAATCTCACTATGTCTCAATAATAATATTAAAATATTTATGCAAGTTTTTCTTTCCTGAAATGTGTATACATTTTTTTGGTGGACTCTCTATATATTTGGTCTTTGTAGTTGATTCCTAGAGTGCATCTCCTAAAATTCTTGGACTTCAAAATAATAAATGCCTTTTGTATGCTGGCTGGCAATCAGGTTCAGAATAGGGGCTGGTCACAGGAAAGACCAAAGCAGGATTCCAGGGCTGTGACCTTCAGCTCCAACCCCAGTCTCCAGGGAGGAGAGAGTGGCTGAAGTTTGACTAAATCACCAATGGCCAATGATGTCATAAATCATAGTTACTTTCTCATTGCTGGGACAAAATACCCAGTATCCACAAGTTAAAGGAGGAAAGGTATATTTTAGCTCACAGTTTGTAGAGGTTGAAGTCCATAGCCAGCTAGCTCCAAGGCAGTGCTGAGGAAAAACAGTCCATGGCAGGGAAGGCAGGAAGCAGGAAGCAGCAAGCAGCAAACTTGCCTTCTTTATATCCCTTTATATTCCACCAAGCCTATTGGTTGGTGCCACTCATACCCAGGGTGGGGCTTCTGTCTTCTGAACAACATGGTAATATCATCAGTGGACTAATCCAGTTATCATGTGGCCATAATCCATATTTGTGCACCTTAGATCCACCCACCTGTGAAAAGCCCCTCCTATGAGCACATGAGGCTATGGGGGGAAAAATCTAGATAAAACCCATAACACCTGCATAATAAAGCTTCCATAAAATCCCAAAGGACAGGATTTGGATGAGCTTTTAGGTAGCTGGATAGGTGGATGCTCAGGGAAGGTTTTACCCTATTCTGTCCCTAGACATGGAAGCTTCATGTACTTTCTTACACAACTTGCTCTATGCATCTCTTCCATCTGACTGTTCTTCTGTAGTCTTTGTAATAAATGTGTTTTCTGAAGTGCTGTGAGCAGGTGTGGCAAATTAATCGATCCCAGGGTGTGGTGTGTGGGAACCCTAACTTACAGCAGGTCAGTTAAAACCATAGGTAAAGCAAGTTGGGACTTGTGACAGGGGACTGGGGGCCAGTCTCAGGAACTGAGCCCTCAACTTGTGGGATCTGACATCTCTTCCAGTAGACAGTGTTACAGCAGCATTAAATTAGAGGACACCCAGTTGATGTCCACTGCAGAACTGACTGCTTGCTTGGTGTGGGGGGCAAAACTGGCACATTTGGCCACAGATATCTTCTGTGCTGATTGTTGAATGAGTGTATAGGAGAACTTGAGGATGGTTTTTCCTGTGTCTTCACTAGCTTTATAGAATGCAATGGAGGAAATGAGGCAGCGGACACCCATGCTGTGTATGGGCTTGTGCACACAGGAAGTGTTGTGGGCTTTCACTCTAAGCAGTAGGCCTCAGCTGGGGCCTCTTTGAGAATCCAGAGTTAAGGCTACATCCCTTGCAATGATGCACACATGGATAAGACTGTGTCTGCCATCCAGGGGTTCTGTGAAGCTCCTGATTCCCCTAGGGACATCCCAGGATGTGAGGCTAAGGACTCCCTGACTCAGTCGTAGGGACCACTACTAGAGTTCTGGTGGAACGGGATGCTCAGTCACTTCAGAGCCTTGTTGGAAGCAGCAGAATGGAGGGTGTGTCTACAGGACAAAGCAGAGACAGGAGATTATTGAATGCATCTTAAAATATGATCTGGAGCCTCCAGCTCAACCTGTGTCTACCAATCCTGCATTTGCTCACTTCCTGCCTGTAGAACACCTCATCAATTTAATAACAGCTATTTAGGAGAAAAGAGATGTTATGGGTTAGATCATGAATGTCCCCTAAAGGCCTCAAGCACTTATAGGTGGGGCTTTTGAAAGGTGACTGACTCATGGTGGCCCTATAGCTAGCTTGCTGTTAGGAGGTGTGGCCTGGTCTGGGGAGGTGGGTCACTGGCACATGACCCAAAGGGTACATCCTCAACCCTGTTCATCCCTTCTTTCTCAGCTTCCTGACCGCCATGACATGAATAGCTTTCCTTTTCCCAGGCCCTTCCATCATGTGGAAGAACATGGACTGGAACTTCTGAACTGTGAGCCAAAATAAACATTTCTTCCCTATGTTGTGGGTGTGAGGGTATGGTGGCTCAATGATGAGAAGGTGCCTAAGACAGGAGAACTCCACTGTAAGTTTATACTCTGTTGTAATTTTTTTCCGCTTGGAATGTTATGGTTTGGGCAGAGGAAACTGACTGGTTAAGTTAACATGACAAGAGCGGTTGCTTATCCCAAGAACACTGGGTGTGTTATAGGACCAGTGGAGAGGTGGGAACACCCAGCCTGAGTCAAGAAGGGACAGGGCAGGAGCCTGGGCACTGCAGGTGGCTTCATCACCCGTGGGGAACTTCCCTCAGGTTGCTTCAGATGACAGCCGCCTGAGGGCCCACCCATGACTCTTTCTCCAGAAAGAGCATCTCGCTGGCATATTCTGGTCTAATTCCCACCCCTTGGAAGGACAGCCCCACCAAAGCTACATGGAATAGTATAGTGTTGGAAGAGTAATGCTATCATCAGAAAAAATAAAATTAAATTTAAAATAAGCTGGGGATGTAGCTCAGGTAGAGTGTTTACCTAGGATGTGTGAGGCCCTGGGCTCAAGCCCCAGCACCAAAACCAAATTTTAAACAATTTTTATTTTAAAAATAAATAAGAAGGAAAGAATGATAGATAGTAAAAAACAACAGATTTGTACTAAACTGTCAAGAGCATATATTTCTCTAGATGCTACATTTTCTTCTTTATTAACAGATGTTCACTCATTCAATACATATTGATTTGAGTACCTGCTATTTTCCAGGCATTAGGAAGTATGAGAAAAGAAAACAGACAAAAATCTTGCCTCTCACAGGCTTGATATTGTGGTAAAAGTTTAACTTGGAGGGGGATACTGGAGAGCAAATACGGAGCATTCACTCTGAGCTACATCCCCAGCCCTTTTAGATGATGATGATGATGATGATGATGATGATGATGATGATGATGATGGTGGTGGTGGTGGTGGTGGTGGTGGTGGTGATGATTTTGACATAAGGTCTCACAAAATTGCTGAGTTGCCCAGGCTGGGTGTGAACTTGCAGTACTCCTGCCTCAGCCACCCTGAATGCTGGGATTACAGGTGTGTGTCACCGCGCTCAGCTAGAGGTCTCATTCTTGGACTTCTTCAAGGGAAACTCTAAACAGGCTGATTGCTTTTGTCCTTGGGAGCTGCGACTGGAGCTAAATGCTCCAGTCACAATCTCCTGAGTCCTTGACCTCTTTGCCACCATAAGGACCGATAGTATGGTTTTGAAGAATGAGTTTTTGAAGAAAACATCACCTTATCCATTTTTTCACATTCAGTTGTATTCAAAGTCTTTATTGTTTTACAGAATTGCCTCTTGTTGGAAGTGATCTGGCTCTTTTGAGTAAAAGAAATTCCATACTAGAGTCGGGCACAGGAGATATGCCGTATCCTCTACCTTTAATTCATCACTGGGCACTGTACACCCAGGCAAGCTTATATGTGCAAAACAATTCTTCCCTTCAATGTCCTATCACCGTGTGACTTTTCAGAGAGACAACTAAGTATCAATCAAATTATACCTACTAGAGTCCCCAGTACAAAGGACAGAGCCATTGCTCCTACAGTGATGCCACAATCAGCCTTTTGGCTGTTGGTGGTGTCTGGATGGCACAGCATTAGGTTGTTAGGAATTCTGTGTCTCAGAACAGATGATACAGGTCAGTCAGCAGGCAAGGAGAAGAAAACCAGAGCAGGCAGACAGCAACATCTGGGATGGCTTTCTTGAGTCATTACTCAGTGGCCCTTTGAACAGTCTCAGATGGAACCTTCACTTTGAGCTCCTCCCATCAGACCAGAGTCCAGTGGCCGATTTCCCACATTTCCAGGTTGACACAGCTGCAGGCATCTGAGAGGGGGAAGTGACGCTCCAATAAGAAACAGTCTCAGGCCCAGAGCTGCTGGTGACAGCCAATCCCACAGGCAAAGGTGAGTTTGTGGTGACTCAGCCCTGTGTGGGAGCAACCAGAATCAACAGCATCTCCTACCCCCAGAGCCTAATGGGCCCTCCAGCTCTATGCACAGGCTGAGGCAGCTTCAAGGGCACCAGGCATGAGGTGGTGGCAGATATGAATAGCCAAGACCAGGAGGTAGCTGTGCAGGCTGCACAGCAGATTCTGTGGAAAACACAGAAATCCATCCCCTCCCAGAGTGAAGGTGCATTGCTGAGTGGCTAGAAGTGGTAGCAAGGTTGACATGCAGGGACATTCCTCTGTGGGCTCCCATGGTGAGCTCTGCTGGGCTGGAAGAGAGCCATAAATATTTGTCCAGTTGCATAGTTTAGGCTTGTGGAAATCAGAACTAAGAAGTAAGCTCTTGAATCTCTTTCCAAAATGCTGCTCGCCCTCTGACTTTGACCTGTGTGCACCCCCACCTCTCTGCCTCATTTCCAATCTGTTCTCTAGTATTTCACTTCACATCTTTAGGTGGACTTTGCTGGAAATGCGGTGAGCCCAGGGTAATCATTGATCAAATGTCTTATCCTGAACTAGCCAAATCACTCCCTAGTCTTTTGAAAATCTATTCATCTGGGGACTGATGTGAGGCCAGTCCTACCTGGCTGTGAGGCTCCACCTGCCTAGCAGAGGAAAGCTGGCTTTTCAGAGCTTGACCTACCTGGCCTCTCATTTACCCACACAGCCCTAAGGAGGCCTTGTCTGCAGGGCCAGAATGTGGCAGCTCATCTCCCTCGGCTGAGAGGGCCACCTCCCTTCTTGCCTCCCTCTCTTTCTATTCAGCCCTCTGCACAGTGTCCACATGTGCCTTCGCTCTTCCCCAAAACAGAGTGTTTCCCACAGTGCTGGAATTTTTGATTCTGCATGCATCTGGTGTGAGGCCAACCAAGCGGCCTGGTATGTTTCACATGCTTCCAACCAGCTGTTTCTAATCAGTCAGAGTTTCGGCCGTGTGAGCCGCTCCTTCTCTCCTGGACCTGCAGTGCAGCCTGTGCTGTCCACACCCTGTGTCCGCTGGTTCCATCAAGGCTGGGGATTCGAGAAAGGCATGATGGGGCCTGGACAGTCAGGAAGTATGAGCATCACTAGGACCTCAGGAGGAGGCTGAGTCTTCAGGGAAATGGGGAGGGTGGACCTGCCCAGCAGTGTCCTTCCCCTCTGGGAGCACCAGGTGGAGCGCCAGGTGTAAGCTGCCACTTGTGCGAGATGTCTCACCTGTACATTGCAACTGCAATCCCTTGTCGCTTCCACGTGCACCAGAGAGTCCCATCCTGAGTTTGGTGAGAAAATTTCTGACCTCCAAGAACTGGGAAAGGAAAAATCGTGAATCTTCATTTTCACCAACTTCTAACTACAGTTGTGCATTTCTTCCCACTACGAATGTGAGTAACAAACAACAGTAGTGCCAGCATCACCTCTGTAGCCTTGTCAATAGATGAAATCTTAGTTGCTTTCATTTTTCTTGAGTTAGGTTTTGTGGCATGACTATTTCAGGAGTACAGTTATCATTGGACCCCATAAGGCTTTTTCACTATGTAAATAAAGAAACACATATTAACACACTGCAAATATATTTTTATGCTCTAATATTGGTTTTCAATACAATGGATTTTCTTTATATAAATACTCCTCAACTTGTGATGGGTTTACATCCCCATAAACCCACTAGGAGGCCGGGCATGATGGTGTAGGCCTGTAATCCCAGCATTCTGGGAGGCTAAGGCAGAAGGATTGCTGCCAGAGACTCCTGCAGTAAGTCTCTAGTCCCCACCTGCCCAGTGTGTGATGCAGGCCTGAGGAAAAGCAAGTAAAAAGTAAGAGACGGGACTAAAGAGAGAAAGCGGGGGGCCAGGACGACCAGTGCCGGTGCGACCGACCAAACTGCTGGCCAGGCCCAGGCACGGACTTCTATTGGTCATCCACTGAGGTAAAGGCGGTGTGTGGTTTCTATGGAAATTAATGTAAACAAGGCTCATAAAGGACAAGACCAAGCCTTCTCAAATTAGGAACAGAATAGACGAAATATGTGATTGCAATCAGAACATTGTCCTTCTAGTCTGAAGGTTTTAGTTGTGGGAACAGAATGTGGGTGCGAGTTATTCTGACCTCAGCACATAGGCTTCAGCCAGAACCACGTCTATGAACAAACCAATTGTGGGGTTAACTCTTTCCAGCCTGCCTTGGGCATAATCAATATTACGGTCCTCTGCAGATTGCAAGTTCAGGCCTAGCTTGGGCCACTTAAGGAGACCTTTTCTCAAAATAAAAGGGATGGGAGGTCCCGCAGTATAGTTCAGTCTGAACATCCTGGGTTCAATCCCCAGTACCAGAAAACACACAAAAACCCATTATGAGTTGAAAATATTGTAAACTGAAAACACATTTAATATACTTAACCTACTGAACACAGTATCTTAGCACAGGGCACCTTAAACAGGCTCAGAATACTTATATTAGCCTGGGGTTGGGCAAAGTCATCTAACTAAAGCTATTTTATGATAAAGTATTGAACATCTAATACAGTTTATTAAATATCGGCACCCAAAAAGTTCTGGCCACTCAGTACACTGTGGAATTTGTTGTCTCCCCTCATGATCATAGGGGTAATAGGGAGCTGGGGCACCTGCCACCAGCCAGCACCATGAGAGAGGGGGATTATACTGTATACCATTAGCCTAGGAAGGAATCAACATTCAGAATTCAAAGTCCAGTTTCTACTGAATGCTTCTTGTTTTCTCACCATTATAAAGTTGGAAAATTGTAAGTCGAATCATCATAAGATGGGAACAATCTGTGATCCATCATTTGTTGACCTCTGACCATAGAAGCCTCTAACCCTGCCCACCATTAAAGTGCTTCTGGTATATTAACTGCAAACTTTTATCTACAACATAATTGTAGACTTGAAAGAAGAGTTTGCAAATTATAAAGTTTTAGTTACAACATACTTGCCTATGTAGAAAACCCCAAGGAATCTTAAACACCAAACCGAACCAAAACAACAACAAAAACCACCAGCAAAACTCCTGTACTAGTAATGAGTTTGGTAAATTCATATGATACAAAATTAACAGGCACACACACACACACACACACACACACACAAATCCTGCATTTCTATGTATAGTACTAAAAAAAAAACTATGGGCTGAGGATTTAGCTCAGTGGTGCCGCTGCCTGCCTCAAAAGCACAAGGTCCTGAGTTCAATCCCCAGTACCAAAAAAAGAATCTATATACAGTACTGACAACAAAAAGATAAAGACCGAAATTTTTAAAAAAACACAATATTATTTACCATTGATTCAAAGAAAAGAAAGTACTTAGACTTAAATCTAACAAAATGTACGTATGATATGTGTAATAAAAAATTATAGTGTTGATGGAAGACTAAAAGAAGACCTAAATACTTAAAGAGATATACTGTATTCAGGGATTGGAAAAATCAATATAGTATAGATGTTAATTCTCCCTAAATTGATTTATACATTTAATGCAATTCCTATAAAAATCTTAGCTAGTTTTTTTATACAAATAATTTCATTCTATCAATTATATGAAAAGGGAGAGACCTCAATAAAATAATTTTGAACAATAAAAAAAATAAAGTAGAAAGAATCACCATTCCCAGTGTTAGAGCCTAATACAGTTGCAATAATCAAGGCAATGTGGTATTCACAGAGGGATAGACACATGAGCCAATGGAGCAACACCAAGAAACCCTAAAGAGACCTATACAAATCTGCCTAGTTAATTGTCAACAAAGGAACAAAATCGATTCAACAGAGGAAAGACAGACATCAATAAATGGTGCTGGAATAAATGGATAGACAGAGGCAAGGAGGAGGAGAAGGAAGTTCGACTTAAACTTCATACTTTATACAAAACTGACTCAAAATGGATCATGGAATTAAATTTAAAAATGCAAAGCTATGAAACATTGGAGAAAATATTTGGGACCTAGAGCTAGGCACAAAAATCTTAAAACTAACACAAAAGCATGATTTTTAAGAAAAATAATCATAAATTTCATCTCATCAAAATAAAAAACTTTTTTCTGTGAAAGACACTGTCAAAAGAATGAAAACACAAATTACATACAGATATGAAATACCTGTAATCACGTATCTGACAAAGTCTTTGTATTTAGCACACATAAAAACTCTGAAATCCTTACAGTAAAAAGAAAGATGCATTTAGAAGATGAACAAAAGGCACACAGAGCAATTTTACCAGAGATGATACCCAGACAGTAAATAAGCAATGGAAAAAGGCTCAGTATCACTAGGAATTAGAAAAATCCAAATTCAAACCACAGAGAAATTTCATTACATATATCAGAATGACTAAAATGAAAAAATCATGATAACATCAAATGCTGGCAAGGACGGGAGGAAATTGGATCACTGATACATTGCCAGGGATAATGAAAAATGGCCCAAGCATTCTGGAAACCAATTTGTCAGTTTCCTATCAAATTAAACATGCATCTATTGTGTGACTCAGACATTGTACTCTGGAGTATTTATTCCAGAGAAATGAAGACTTTTTTTTCCCAGATCTTGTAAACAAATATCCATAGCAGCTTTATTGACAATAATTAAAAGCTAGAAAGTACCCAGGTATCCTTCAAGAACTGAATGTTTAAGCAAACTGCAGTAATTTATATAAAGGAATACCAGTCAGCATTAAAGAGGAATGAATTATTGATAAACACAACTTAGAAAAATGGGATGGACATCATGTAGAGTGAAAAAAGCCACAATCTCAAAAGAAGGCACACTGCAAGAGTCCACTTGTACAATGGTCATGAAAGAATCAGGGATTTTTTTGGGGGGGTTTGTTGTTGTTGGTTTTTGTTTTGGGTTTTTTTTTGGTACTGGGGATTGAACTCCAGACCTTGGGCTTGCAAGGCAGGAGGCGGAACCACTGAGCTAAATCCCCGGCCCTGTCAAATTTTTAAAATGTATTCCAGTAAAAGATATTATGATTACTTCCCTCAAAATGTTCCCCCTCATTGGGAATACACTTATCCTATCATTTTGGCCACTTTCAGAAGCAGTTCTGGAAGTTCTTTCACTGGTGTCTTCATGAGGTATGATTAAAATTTTGGTGAATGCTGCTACCAAAACCACCCAATGGAAAGGCAGGCTGATAAAACAAAAATAAAAACATTATGTTATGTCCTCATGCACATCATTCTCTGGATTTGGAACTGCACAACTGATGGCTCTTGCCTGAAGTCAAAACGAGCATGAAAGGTGAATGTTTTGCATCAGTTCAAGACATCAAGGCAATCAGCACAGTGAAACTAAATGTATTCATGAAAAAAGACTTCAGAACTGCTTTAGAAAGAGGAAAAGAACAATAGGCTGAATGTATTCGCTATAAGGGGGGAATGTTTTTAGGACGATTAATGCCTTAGTGTAATAAATTTTTTTAAATTTAAACTTGCACCATAGTTTGACTCCCATCTCATAAAGAGAAATAATTAGTGAGTTGCCAGGTATCAGGGATGGAAATGGTGATAGGTAGGTGCGGCTCTAAAGAAGTAAACAGGGAATCTTATGATGATACAGTGGAGCATCTTGATTGCAGTATTAGTTATGCAGTATACAGGACAAAATTGGACAGAGCTACACACACAAAAATTGCATGCATAACTGATGGAGTATAAATTATACAGATTGCGCCAAAGTTAAAAAAATGTAAATTTTAAGATCTACAGGAAGGAGCTAAGTAATTTTTGTTATCTTCTTTCCCTTGAACCTGACTGTTAGAAACAGCTCTTGGGGAAAGTAAAATAGGTGCACAAGTGAAGGTCCAGGGCCATTTTGTAAACTGGAGGAATGTGATGTCATCAGGAAATATACTTTTGGTCTCTGCCACAGGTTCCTAACTCAGAACTCCTAAAACTCTCATAATTGCCATCGTGATAGGAGTGTCAATGAAGTGACTCCTGGTGGGCTCCCAGATAGGAAGGTCACCAGAAAGAGCAAGCCATGTACAGAGGCTTGGAACTTCCAAGTGCTACCTCCATCCTCCCTGGAGAAGAGAGAGCCTGGAGACTGAGTGAATAATCAATTGTGCCAAGATGAGGAGGTCACCCTAAGAGCCACTGTATTACAGGAGCCTCCCAGACTTCATTCTGTGCCCCTCTTCATCTGGTTGTTTATTTTTATCCTTTGTAACATGTCTTTTATACTAAATCAATAAATGTAAAAAAATGTTTCCGTGAGTTCTGTGAACCATTGTGACAGTCCAAGCAGGAGATCATGGGAACCCCTGATTTATCGTCACTTGGTGACAACTGGGACTTGTCACTGTCATCCTATGGGAGGTATTCATGTGGGACAGAACCCTTAACTTGTGGGGTCTGCGTGAACTCCAAGGAAACAGTGTCAGAACTGAGTTAAATTGCAGGACATCCATTGATTTCAGAGAATTGGTTGATGGAGGGAAAATCCCCACATTTTTGCTAGGGGTGAAAATTGTGCAGAGCAGTGAACACTGGGTCCCATAGTGCCTAGCCCGGACTGGACAGGGCAAGGCAAGAAGCAAAGGGCATGGAGGGAAAAGGTATCTAGAGGTCTTGGCTGCTAGCACCTGGATGGAACAAGAAGAATGAGGCCTTAGATGGCCATCGAGCAGCCACACAGATTTGGCTGGGCTTCCTGAGAAGGGGCAGAGTGGAGCCAGGGAGGGGCGTGCACTCAAGTAGAGAGTTAGGGAGAGACATCGAAATGGAGTCTTTTCCTGCAACAAGGGACAAATCTATTGGGCCAAAGCTGAAAAGGATATTTTTGATATGAGACAAAAGGTGAGGAAGAAATCAATGATACAGCAGAGAAAGAGGAGGATGGCAGGAGACAAGTGCAGAATTTGATCAAGGGGCTCAAACACAGTATAGGTTCATTTGATGGGAACTCAGAAAATTCCAGAAGAGCAATCTGAGGGAAGGGAGGGAGGTAGCCCAGAGGTGGAAAGAGGTGACAGAGTAAGGATAGATAGAGCAAGTGACCATCTCTAAGGCTTCTGCTTTGTCAGTGAAAGAGAAAGGAAGTTATCTGAGGAACTGTAGATAACAGGATCCCCAAGGGCACTTGGGGCTGCTGGAGGGTCCTGGTTATGATCTCAATGAGACCAGCTGGTGGCCATACATTTCCCCATCCAGGGCCAAGAGGTGGGAGTTTTGGCAGGGGAGAATGACGAATGAGATGAGACAGCATCTGAGGAGCATGTCTGTCCAGTGCCTGACCTACTGTCATGTTTTAGAAGCACATAATATATGTAGTGTTTTGGTTCTGGGCAGGAGGGGAATCAGTCTCAGGACAAATGATGTTTGGAATCTTACCCACATCGGATGGACCTTAGATTGGAGAGTTCATGTTGGAACATGTTAAGCTTTTGGGGCTGGTTGGAATGGAATGGATGTAATTTGCGTGTGAGAAGGACATGAATTTAGGGGGCAGAGAGAATATTAGGTCTCAGTTTGTGCCCCGCCTCATGCATATGTTGAAATTCTATCCCTTAATGTCATGGTTTCAGGAGGTGGGGCCATTGGGAGGTGATTAGGGTTAGATAAGGTCATGAGAATGGAACCTTCATGAATAAGGTTAATGTCCTTATAGAAGAGACCCCAAAGAGCTCTTTTGCCCTATGACACAGTGAGAAGCAACCATCCATGAACCAGGAAGTGGAACCTCACCAGACACAGAATCTGCCAGCACCTTGATCCTAATCATCCAAGCCTCGAGGCCTGTGAGTAGCAGGTGTCTGCTGTCTACATGGTTCCCTGTCCTTGGTGTTGTGTTACGGCAGCCAGAGTGGACCAAGACAGTCAGGGGTGATTGAGTCATGACCCAAGGATACCAAACTGGATGAGACATTCTTTCTTAGGCCCTGAGTGAGGTCATCAGCAGCTGAGGGTGGTAAAAACATAGGAGGATGGTTGGTAGAACATGAGGTCAGGGTGACATGTGACAGGTGATGTCCCAGAGTTGTGCTCAGCCTCTGAACCTGGGCAGAGTTGCAGTCATAGGAGGAGAGGACATCTGGAACTGAGGCCAGGCCTTCCATGGGAATAGTGAAGCCACAACACCAGGACAGAAGTTGTATTGGCAGGCATGAGCCTGTGACAAGGATGAGACACTGGCATTTGGGTTACTAAGAGTTAAAAAATCTTATTAATATAAGTAATCCTATGTGCAAAGAATATAAGAAGATAAAGTGTGGTGGGTTTTTTTTTTTAGAAAACCTATACAAAAGGTTTGTAATGTATGTCACATTATCTCCTTTATTGAGAAAAAGACTAATTTTGTTTAGTCTGGAGATTTTTTTAAAAGGTGATTTACCAGGTGTAGTGGTGCACACTTGTAATCCCAGCACTCTGAGAGGCTGAGGCAGCAGGATGATCACAGCCTGAACAATTTAGTGATCTATCAAGAGCATGTCTCAAAATAAAAACTAGAAAATGGGCTAGGGATGTAGCTGTGTGAAGGCCCTGGATTCAATACCAAGTACTGAAAAAAAAAAGAAAAAGGAAAGAAGGGGAGGTTGTTCCAAGATGTAAACTTAAGAAAGAAAATAAAAACAAGTAGAAAAACAGAAAAGAACCTTTTTGTAGTGGAGAGAGAAGAAAGAAATGTAAGTTTGATAAGGAAAATTGAAAAGAGAAGAATTTTGGGCGGTACAATAAAGTTTCTGTCTTAAAGTAGGAAGGACTGTTCCAAAATGGGAAGAAAGAAATATAGAGCAACCCAGGTGTGATAGCACACTCCTATTATCCCAATACTCAGGAGGCTGAGGGAGGAGGATCACTAGGAGTTGGAGACCATCCTGGGCTACATAGGGAGTTCAAGGCCAGCCTGACTATGTAGTAATCAATACCCTGTCAAAAAAATGGAAATATAGGGTAAACAAGATTTAACCAGCTCCTAAGTGGCCTGACTCTTGGCTGATCTCATCTATTTGTATTTCCTGCTTAGCCTCTTAATGTACTTTATCCGTCGCTCTGCTGTGCTGTGTCAGGTCTAGAAGCAAAGTGGCATGTGACGTTGAAATGATCTCACGTGCAGCATGACTCCAGCAGATAACATTGTCACTAAAGCTGTGATTACCTAGTAAGAAGAGGTGGAAAGGACTGCATCACATTTTGCCGGCTCCAGAGCCGAACTAAGAACGGTGATAGAGGCTGCAAGCAGGCAGATTGGAGTGCATCCTGAGGCAGAGCTTGCTCATAGCTGTCTCTGGAAACTTGATTTCAGTGCTGAGTGTTCTCCAAAGGCCCGTGGGTTAAGCTTTGGTTGCCAGGGGGTACACCGGGGTGGTGACGGTGCCTGTAGTAGTTGGGCTCGGAGGGTGTTCATCGGTCCCTGGAGAAGTGCCCTTGAAGGGGAACACAGGACCCAGGTCTTTTCCTCCCTCCTTTGCTCCCTGGCTCATGATAAAGTGAAGAGTTTTACTCCACTATGTGCTCCCTGCCTTTTGACACAGGCCCCAAACAATGTGGGCAATCAACCATGGACTGGACCCCCCAAAACTGTGAGCCAAAATAAACTTTTCCTCTTTGTAAGTTAATTATCTTTCAGTGTTTCATATAGTGACAGAAAGGTGACTGATCCAGCTGCCTCAGGAGGCTGAGGCACTGGGCACTGGAGGGACAGAAGCTGAGCAGCCGCCTGCTGCAGGAGCTAGAGAAGAGGTGACTGTTAGGAAGGGAGATGGTGTTAGTGTTAAGATCATGTTAATGCTGAGATTCTTGGGATCTTAAACTGGAATCTAAAGGATGGTGTTGTGGCGGGGTGGGCATGTGCTATATGTATTGGCTTACTTAATCCTCATGACAGCAATCTGCCGTAGATACCATTATTCAGCCCATTTAACAGCAAATGCAACCTCTCAGAGGCCAAACAATGTGCCCAACTCACCTACTGAATTACTCAGTGTGAATCGAACTTCTATCTGTTTGGCTTCAAAGTGCTGCTCTTTCTAGTACATCACACTGCCACCCACCAAAGCAAGCTTTTAAAAACATTTTAGTAGATTGCTTTCATTATATCCTTAATATATAACAAATTGGCCCTATTAGTGGAGATCTTGTTTCTGAAGCTGGATAACTCTTATATCTTAATTTATCAACCTGCTGTACCGACCCTTCTTCAGAAACATAAACACCATCCTTGAATTGCTGCATGTTTATTTTTCACTGATGTTGCTTGCTGAATCAAAACATCTGGATTTGAAACAAGTTCAATGCCTTTGCTTCACTGATTAACTTATCTTTCTTGGCTTGAGATAATGAATGAACAATACCAGTCCTCATCCAAACCTTGCATATTATATATGTGGCGTGAATCCAAAAATATGGTGGTCTAAATAAAAATAAATTATTACATTCTAAGACACATTGCCACTAGTCCCCTTCAAAATATTCCCCCTTGCTTTAAATATGCTTATCTCATTGTTCTCGTCACTTTCAGAAACAGTTCTGGAAGTCTTCCTTTGTATCTTTTTATGACTGTCTTGATGTTCTGGACCGATTCAAAATATTTACATTGATTTTTGTCAAATAAAAACATTATGGTGCATTCTTGTCCACCTTATTCATTGAATCTGGCACTGTGTGACTTCTGGCTCTTTCTCAAATGCAAACTGTCCATGAAAGGTAAACTAGACCCCTCCACAGATAGAGTCCTCCAAGAGGAGCCATGTATCTCCTTGCAAAATGGAGGGTTCCTCTGCCTTTCAAAACTAGAAGTCTTGCTTTCCAAAACCAAGAGGCAGAACATTGTTGGAGAAAATCCTCCCTAGATGAGCTCTCTGTAAGCAGCAAGCTCTGGTGCCTGCATGCTGGTGCATGGGCAGTAGTGGGTCCTCTTAAGGCTTGTATCTGGACGTCTCCCCAAAGCTTCATGTGTTCATAGTGGGACTTTTGGAAGCAGGGTGGATCTAAAATGTGATGCTAGGATTAAGGGTGTGTGGTACTAGCTGGGTGTGGTGGTGCACATCTTTAATTCTAACACTTGGGAGGATGAGGCAGGAGGATTGCCACAAGTTCAAGGCCAACCTGGGCTACATAGTAAGTTCAAGGCCAGCCTGAATTAGAGCGAGACTTTGTCTCAAAAAAGAGAGGGGGAGGTATGTGGTACTAAATTAGTCAATTGATTGGAAATAGCATAGTTCTGGGTGCAGCTGAATGGATTTACCGAAGACAGAAGCCTCACCCTGGATATGGGTGGCACCACCCAAAAGGCTTGAAGCCTGGATGGGATAAAAGGGAAAGGCAGGCTCACTGCTTGCTGTTTCCTGCCTGACCTGCCATGGACGACTTCTCCTCGGCCATTCCCCTCTGATGTGCTGCCCTGCCTTGGAGCCAGCCCACTATGAACTGAAATCTCTACAAACTGTGAACTGAAATAAACCTTTCCTCTTTTAACTTTTGGATGTTGGGTATTTTGTCCCAACAATGAGAGAATAACTAAGACAGACCCCACACTGTTCTTTGTTGTTTTGTTTTGAGACAGGATCTCACCATGTAGTCCAGGCTGATCTTGACCTCATGGTGATTCTCCTGCCCCAGTTTCCCAAGTGCTGAAATTACAGGTGTGTACCACCATGCCTGGCTAAGGCTCCGCAATGCTCTACACAGTATCAGTCCACATCTTGATGTCCTCATCCTGTTGCACAAGAGAAAATGCAGCTCCATGTGGCTGCTCAGCCCCCAGTTCTCACCTTCTTTCCCTGAGCCTCGACTCTAACATCTTCTAGCACACAACCATCTCCCATGAGAAGCAGTGGCTCAGTTAATTCTCTGTGAAAGAAAAGGCTAGAGCATATGCCTAGACAGGGGCAGTAGAGTTTCAACCATTCACATCTATAAGGGTTAAGAAGACTTGTTAGTTTGAGAGCTGTGAAGTCATTTTTTAAAAAATAGAACCAATTCAAGGGTTTACTAAAACATTGTCAACAAGAAAATTAAAGCTAAAAAGATTGATGAAGATATTTTCTTAATACATGTATAATAATAACTTAATGTGTATCAAATTGCCAATTTAAACTCAAGGATGAAACATGAATGGCGAGGAAGAAAGAGATAAGGACAGAAGCAGGGAGGTGGAGGAAAGAGGAGCACGAGGTTTCTACCTCTTTCTAGAGCTCCAGGGACCTGACTCCTGAGCATGCTCTGAAATCATGGAGGTAAAATTATGTTTCTGTGTTCACTGTCCTGTTCTGCATTGTTACAGTCATTGATTAGAAGCTATTAGAACAAGCCTTCCTGACCTTATTTTCCTCAAATCTGCCAAAGCCACTCAGGTCCATACATACAGCATGGCCCCAGTGTGCAAGAATAGATATGCTGGGCTGGGGATTTAGCTTAGTGGTTCCAGCGCCTGCCTTGCAAGCGCAAGGTCCCGAGTTCGATCTCTGGTACCAAAAAGAATAGATATGCTGGCAATTTTATTAGAGTCCAGTATTGTCACTGCTCAATGTGGTCATTAGTCATTGTTGTTGATCTCTCACTGTGCCTAATTTATGAATTGAACTTTATCATAGGTGTACGTGCAAGAGAAAAAAAAAACAGTCCAGATAGGGTTTGGTACCACCAATGATTCAGACATCCACTGAAGGGCTTGAAACTCATGTCTGTCCCTTGAAGAAGGGTAGACACCATATATTCTCTGGTGTGGTGGTTAAATGGGCACACGTACAATGTGTGCAGTTGTACATTAAAAGTTTGCATGGGCTGGGGATTTAGCTCAGTGGTTCCACCGCCTGCCTTGAAAGCCCAAGGTCCCGAGTTCCATCCCCGGTACTAAAAACAACAACGACAAAAAGTTTGCATGTATGTTATACTGCAGTTTAAAAAGTAAGTGAAGGAAGGTTGTCAAGCTATCCTTTTCCCTTAGGACCTTGGCCAGACTGTGGTCACCAATAGCTTCACAGTCTGTGGTGGGAGCTCACCTACCCACTGCTGTATGTCCAAGAGCACATGACGAGCAAACCTCCCAACCGTTCTAGTCGGGAGGGAAGGAAAATGTGGCACAAAGGCAATGGTCCCTGTGGGAGGGATCCAGATCTGAATTTTCTTGACTCCAAGTCTGAGTTCTCTCCATTTCACCCCCAACCCTTCCAGTGTTCAATGAAATTCTGCCACTTTGGCCAGTCTCAAATTACCATCCTTTAAGTATGATGTTCAATCTAAAATGCTTCTGACTTAAAGCCCTGGATAGATATCAGGTTTTGATCTGCTCAGAAGAATGAGGGCTGTGAAGCTGAGAAAACAATGATAAGGAAAGTCTGCTGCCCATGGAGGGTTTGGAGCTCCCTCAGGTCTTCAGTTCCCACTAGCTCTCCTCACTCAGCTCCTCCAGCATGGTAGGGTCCCTGGGGTGCCTACAACATCCCCAGGAGCTGCCATGGCTGTAACCCAATGGTCCCAAGCATCTCAGTGTTTCCAAAGCAGGTGCTGCAGAAGCCCCTTCTCACTGTGCAGATGAGGAAGGCAAGCTCCAGGGACTGGCACTTCTCCATTGGCACATGGCCAGTGGGAAATGGCAGAGCCTCCCAGCAAGATCTGGAAAACAGTGCCCTACCTGGAGAGGCAGAAGGGGCTGGAGGGTGACAGGGACCAGTGAGGAAGGTGTAAATGGAGGCAAAGGGGTATAGCTCAGGGGTGCAGTCCCTTTGACTCTACTGGGACACTAACCAGGAGGCAGCCCCTGAGCATCAGGCAAGATAGCTGGCTGTCCACACACTTTGTGGCACCCAACCTCCAAATGTTTCTGTGTGTGCCATCTCCTCACAGTGTGTTGAGGATTACAAGACAAGGTCTGAGTTTCCTTTTTTCCTTAGGTGTCCACGTGCTGTCTACAAGGCATGCCTGACTGCAAGGGCCAAGACCCTCTGCACACACAGCTGGCCATCGCGACTCACCCAGTGCGGCTTCCCAAGTCACCAGCATAACCTGGTGCTTTCTCTGTTTCTGCCAATGCAAACCACAGAGACTGGAAAACAGGACTCTCTGCAGCCACCGTCTTTATGGCTTGCTTGCTTTTCTGTCCAAAGGCTATTGCATGATTCCACAGCTTTTGAAATTCACCCTAAGGTTGAGATTCAGTAGACATTTGCATTCTTTGTGCTGATTTGGCACTTCCTGCTGAAACTGAGTTCCCGGCTTTGAGCAGGACCGAGGAGACCAGGACCAGCCATCCGGATTCCCTGACATCAGGAAATGGGAGCCAGACTCCCCTGCATGTCTCTGGACACAGGGTTGGTTTCCCTTCCCGGGCAGATGACAGGATGAGGTCATCACATGTGATTGATTGGTGGAGAAACTCGGCCTTCTAGAAACTAAGAGCAAGCATTTGTCTCACAAGAAACCAGTGTGGAAGCCAGGCTTTAATCAATGACATAAATAAATCACTGGTGGTTAGAGGCTGGTAAATTTGGATAGCAGTGTGTCTGGATTTCTTCTCAAATGTAAAGCATACATTTCTGCATTGAGGAGAACATCCTGGAATTCCAGTACAAGAGGCAGCACAGACTCCTTCTTAGTAATAAGAATTACACAAAGGAAAAAATGTTTTTTAAAAATAAACAAGACCTTTCATTTTTATTATGGCAATCTGTGTTTAATACAAAACAGTGCTCCACAGGAGGGTGCATCTTCAGCCTCTAGACAGGCTCCAGGTGAGGGAAGTCTAGTCCACCCCTGGGGGATGCAGTGAAAACTGGCCTGAGGCTTCCCTGCCTGTGTGGCCCATCTGAGAACATAGCACTGACATCAGAGGCTAGAGAGGTGGGGAGAGAGGTGCCTGATGGTGACCTCTAGTCCTGTCTGGCAGGCATCGGGTGTGAGCATTTACACACTGGGCCCAGGACCCTTCACACTGCCATCCCAGACCCTCACTGGTGTACTCCCGTATTTTTATAATAGGTTGCATTTTTAATTTATTCTTTTAAAAATTCTATTTTGGACTGTATATTTACAGCATTTCTGTGTTCACAGTAAAATTGAAAAGGAAGTATAGAGGCGTCCTGTATGTCCCACATACACAGTCCCACATCAGCACCATCCCCACCAGGTGGTGGGTCCCCACATGGATACATCATTAGCACTCAGAGCCCAGAGTTTACCTTGGGATTCTCTCTTGGTGTTGCACATCCTGTGTGTTTGGACAAATCCACCACCACAGAATCAAACCTACAGAATCGTTTCACGGCCCTTCACGGCTCTGTGCTCCGCCTGCTTATGCCTTCCTCCCTCTACACCCTGGAGATCACTGACCTTTTCACTCTCGCCATTTTCCAGAAAGTCGTGGAATGGGAGCCACACAATGCATAGCCTTTGCAGACTGGCTTCTTGCAGGGAATTATCATAGATGTGTTCCGTTCTTTTGAGACCATACTTCTGTCTCCTATGTAGCTACATAGCTTGTGTGACCCAGTTTTAGATGAGAACATGGGCCCCTTGTTCAAAATCATTAAGAATTTCCAGAGGGTGACGGTATAGAGCATCGGCTTAGGAAGGAACTTTGTGAAGTGCAGGTGTTGGCCCATGAAGCAGCCCCACTAAAGAACAAGGTATTAAGCAGGGACCCAATGCATGTCTGGGCCTTTGTCTTGCTCACGTTCCATAAAGCTGGAGCATGAAAACAAAAGAGTGTTTTTGTCTGTTTCCAGGCTTGCCAATGACTTCTGTGCTTGAGTGCTTTCTCAAATAACACAGCTCAAAGCACAAAGGAGGACAAAGGCAGGATCTCTACTGGTTCCTTCCTTGGCGTCACTGAAACCCCAGCACAATGGAGCCTGTGCAGTCACTGGCTCTGTAGCATGAGGCCCCTAGGATGCCCAGCAACTGATGACAACATCGTGAATTCTCTTTTTGATGATGAGGCAGCCAATGTATTTCCAAGCAGCGTGATAGGAATTCAGAGAGCCTGCAGCTGCCTGGCTCTGCAGGATCACAGGGGAGGTGGCAGCAGCATGGTGCATGTCACTGCACCTCAGGGACATGTTTGTTCTGGCTCCCGCTTATTACTGTAAACTAAGCAGTGGACATCATAGTGGTCACACCCTACCTCCTCCAAAATGCTGGTGCTTAAGATTGCACACGCGGTGAGCCTGTTGCACAAGGTAAGGGTGAAAGGGGATGAGGAGATTCAGGAACTGCCCTTCAGTGGCCCTGGGCCTCACCAGCACACACGGATCCAAGGTGTATTAGTGTCCTGGGGCTGCTGTCACAGAACTCCACAGGAGGTGGCTTCAACTATAAATGTTTACTTTCTCACAGCACTGGTGGCTGACGTCCAAGATCAAGGACTCAGCAGGGTTGGTTCATCCTGACGTTTTTCTGCTCAGCTTGTAGGTGGTTTCTTCTCCCATTTGTGTGCACCTGTTCCTGACCTCTTTTTCCTAGAATACACCAGTCTTCTGGTGGATGGGGGCCCAGCCTAGCGACCTTGCTTTACCTTAAGGACCTCTGTAAAGGCTCTGTCTTCACACACAGTCCCACTCGGAGGTCCTAGGGCTTAGGATTTCAACATAGGAATCTTAGGGACACACAATTCAGCACATCACACAAGGTAATTTAAATTCTCCCCAAGAGTGAGAGCAATAGTGACCAAGATCACAGAGTGTTGTTAGTAATATAATTCAGTATATCTGTAATTGTGCATTTCATAACATCCCTCTTTTAATTATGCAGTTTTTTATCTTCCACTCATTTAGATTCCCAAGTGGAGTGAGATTGTTTTATACCACCCCTAGGAGGCCTCTTGCCTCTTTCCCGTCACTTTATGTTTTCTTTTTCTCCCACGATAATAACATTTTGGGTTCTTTCATATAGGCAAATGATCAAACTATGCCAGTTTTTTGGTTAGTTTTAGTCTTAAGTGGTTCTGAACATAGATAAAGCTGAATACAGTTGGTAGTCAAAATTCTCCATGAGTTCAAATCCCAAGTCCACCTTCACTAACTGTGTGGTCTTGGGCTCATAACTTAACCTCTCTGAGCCTCATCTATAAAATGGGACACATAAGGGTACTCCTCTCGTGGCATCATTGTGAAAATTAAGTGAAATAATACACATAAAAGCACTTATCTTAGATTATTATACAATAATAATGATTAATAATTATTATACAACAAACTGTATTATAAAAGATACTTATTGTTGAATTACTTTGCAAGTGGTCCTGCTAAGTTGCCAATAGCAACAAGAGTTTTAATGCCACATCAACGGGGAATATGACTCTTCATGAGGCATAAACAAGACAGTGTGGAACAGTATATTTATGTACCCACCATGCCTTTGTGTACTTTTCTAGTTGTTATTATTTACTTTCATGGGGAGATGCAATTCTTTTCCATATTTTCTGGGAGTTTTACTGATGATAGTTCTCTTTCTGTTCATTGTTTTCTCTTGTTTATGTTTTCCTTCACCACAAAAGGAAAACATTAAAACCTTTTTCTCTCCATCAGAAACACTACTTACATCACATAGGAATCTCTTACTCCAGCCTTCTGTGGATCAGAACAAGCACCTCTGTGGTTTATGTATCATTGCACAGTAAAGCATTTGGAGATCTTCAGCCAGGAGCCCCAGCTAGTGCAGGAGGTCTGCAAGTCGCCTTTGAAATCACAGCCTGTCACACAGAGGTGATGGCACTACTCCTGCAGTAACTACCACCAGGGACCACTGAAGCCAGGGCCACCTCCCCAAGGTGCACAGCCAGGTGCATGTCACAGGGCTGCCTATGGGACACAGTGGAATTACACCAAGTACACCCTACCTATGGAAATGTGATGGCATGCACTGAGCATAAAACTAAAATGCTAAATTGAGGAATGCCTTTTTTTGAGATCCTGTGGATTATTACTTTCCCCACAGATGCCAAAATCCATGGATATTCAAGTCCTTTATCAGAATGGTGTTATATTTGCATATAACTTATGCAATTCTTCCACATCCTTTAAATCACCTTTAGATTACTTATAATCCCCAATGCAATGTAAATACTATGTAAATAGTTGCAATACTATACTTTTAGGGAATTATTACAAGGAAAAAATATTCTGTGTGTTCAGTACAGATGAAATTTTTTCAGATATTTTCAATCCACAAGTTGGTTGAATCTGTGGATTTGGAACCTGTAGATACAAAGGGGTGATTACTTCCCTGGCTTTGGCGCACCAAGGGGGGATCTTGGTGTTTTAAGCCTGCTATCGAGGTTTTCTGCAGTTATTTTAGTCCACTCATTTTCTAATTGCATGCTCAAATTAGACCCAGATCTACAAGGTGTTACTCTGTTGAGACTCCTGTGTTTATTCTTCAAGATAAGGATGGGATTATTTTTGTCAACTTCTTTAAAAAAATCTCCCAGTGGGTGCAGAGACCACAGTGAGTAAAGGTGGCTCTATAAGCAGGGACACAAGTGTAGGGACACAAATGGTGCCCACTTCACAGAGGCTCCACCATCAAGACCTTACACAAGCTGGCATGGCTGCACAGGTCTGCAATCCCAGTGGCTCTGGAGGCTGAAGCAGGAGGGTGGCAAGTCAGAGGCCAGCCTGAGCAACTTAGTGAGACACAAAATAAAAAATGCTGGGCATACAGCTCTTTTCAGTGATGCTGGCCCACAAGGGGAGGGGTGCTCTAGGCAGAGGGAGTTCGGCAGGCAGGACAGGCTGGCAAAAACCAAGCCCAGAGGGAGTCAGGTGACCCAGTGAAGGACAAGATAAGATGAAGCCTGAAGTGAAGGGTTAACAAAAAGCCAAGCCTCGGGATGCTGACCTGATGGCCACAGCCAGGGCTCCAGTGGCTAAACAAAGAGTCCCATGTTAAACTAGTGGGATTCTCCTCTCCAGGAATGTGATTAAAAACAAGGTGATAGATAACCAGTATCTCTATTCATACCCCTCTGAAGGGTGCCTTTGTTCTGCTTGTACTGATAATTTTAGAAAAGTTATAATTAATGGTTCTTGTAAAAGTAGCTTGCCACATACCCCAAGTTCCTATAAGCCCACTTCTCATCAAACTTTCCTGCTTGTCACTGTGGAAATCAGTATGGAGATACCTCAAAGAACTAGGACTGGAAGTCCCATTTGACCCCGCTATTCCACTGCTGGGGATCTTCCCCAAAGAATTAAAAGAATCATACCACAGTGATTTATGTGCACCCATGTTCACAGCAGCGCAGTTTGTAATAGCTAAAACTTGGAAACAGCCCAAATGCCCATCAACTGGAGACTGGATAAAGAAAATGTGTTTTTTTTTTTATAAAATGGAGTACTACTCAGCCATAAACAATGACAAATTAGAGACATTTATAGCTAAGTGGATGCACATTGAGGCCATACTCTTAAGTGAAATAAATAGGACACACATGTATAAATACTGAATAGTTTCTCTGGTGTGAGAAACTGAAAGTGTAAATAAGGACTAAATGTATAATAGGTAATGTGGAATAGGAAGAAAAGGGGCAAAGGGGAAGGAAGTGGGAGGGCTAGGGGAAAGGATAGAAGGGAATGGGATTAATATGAGAAAATGGAAAAATAGGAACAAAATCTTTGTAAATAGGGAGGACTGGAGGGGTTGAAGGGAGGGCTGGGCAAGGGTGAAAAATAAGAACTAAGAGAGACTATGTAAAGGTGCAAATTTCCAATGATGAATGTCATTATATTGTATACCTAAAATGTACCAATGATTAGAATGAATAATCGATAATGTAAAATAGGAAGAAAAGGTCCGAAGGGGTAGGGGTAGTGGGAGGGGCAGAGGAAAGGAAAGAAGGGAAAGGAAAAAATGATGAGAAATGGAAATAAAGTCTTTGTAAATAGGGAAGGGTGGAGGGGGTGAAGGGAGGGCTAGGAATGGGGAAAAAATAAGAACCAAGATGCATTATGTAAAGGTACAATTCCCAATGAGAAAGGTAATTGTGTTGTATACCTACAATGTACCAATAAAAGAATTTAATACAAAAACAAAACAAAACAAAACAAAAAATAGGTCGACCTCAACTTAGCCCGGAATGGCCAGAGATGTAATCATTTTTGTATATAAAACACCTAGACAAAGAGTCCCTGCGGCAACCCACCTGAGTTTCCTTCTGGTATTGAGAGCTTTCTGCTTTCACTCTCCAATAAATGCTTTTTCCCACTTCTCCCTTGACTCTCTGCCTTGTAATTCTTTTGGGGCTGAGAGAAAAACTCACCAGCTCGGTGGTAACATGTAATCAGAGCGAACTCTGAAACAGGCATACTTGTTAAAAGCCCCTAACTCAGGATGACTCAGCACTGTTAATCATTCCTGTAAGTCTTCCCTAGAGACCCAATGAGAGGCACCCAGGCTGCCGTGCACTTCCTTAGAAGTCTGAAAGCCTTACTTATCTGTGTGCTTTTTGCTTTCCCTATCATCCCAGCACCACTTTTCTGTTTGTGCCACATTTTTGGTTTTTTGCTGGCATGGCTCTGCCCTGAGCACATTTTCCTGTTGCCTTCAGTAAATGTAATTGCTTTTCTTTCACCATTGGATGTCCTCTTACAATTCTTTGCTCACTGTGCGCAAGAGTTTAAATCTGTCTGTTGGATCCATCCCACGGAAACACTTCCAGTTCACTGCCTCCAGATTCTTCAGGACACAGCACCCCCAAGGCTTCTGTGAGGTCCCCCTTTCCCACAGGAAGCTCTCCTACATCTCACCTGTCTGAGAGGCTCTGCCAAGTTTAAGTGACAGTGGGTGACCCCTTGCTACAACAAACTTTAATCAAGAGACTTTGCTTATTCTCATTGGAGTGATATTTATGCATTTCCACAATAAATATTTTACCATTTTAAGAAACATCTTTCCTTTATTTGGATTTTGCTTCTAAAATCAGTTATAAATTATGACATGTTTTTACAGCAGCTATGAAGATGATAGTACAGATTTTCCCTTTGCTTGCTAATGTGATGAATGGTGAAAGAGAGCTGTCATTGTTCACATTTACTTTAAGAGGATTTTTTTCTTTCAGCCTAGGTACCATACTTCACATTTTTTAAATGAATGATGTTTATTTTGGCTCATATTTTCTGACTGATTATTGAAAGTGTATCAGAAAGTTACTGATTATTAAATATATAATCTCTCAAATGCTCTAATTTACTGTTGATTTTCACTGATTTTGTTGTTTACAATTTTAGGCAGACCTTAATATGATCTTCAGGTGGTGATAGTTTTGTTTGCACTTCTCATCTTGCTTCTGGCTCAGTAAATTATAACAGTCATGGTCAGAGTTCCCTGATTTTGGCCCCACTGTGAGAGGCCCCTTGAGTGCTTCCTTGTCAGGAATAAAAACACTGTGTGGCAATGAGCAGGGCTGCCAGATCAAGGAGCTGCCTGGGATTGGAAGCCCTTCTTCCTTCTTCTCCCAGCAGGGTTTCCCACACACTGGAGCTCCCTCCCCACTCTGTTTTCTCCAGGAAGGGAGGTGGATTTGCTGATCTCAGAAAGGAAATTTGAGTCCTGACAATGTGCATTCCCCTTGCCTTCTGCTTGAGACTGTTAGAATGATCTTGGGTCTGATGTTGGATGAAGCAAGAGAGAACCAAAGTAACCACTCCTGGAAGAACTGACCTGAAACAACAGAAAATATCCTGACCATGGCTGGGAGCAAAGGTGCATGTTGTAATGACAGCACTCTGGGAGGCTGAGCCAGGAGGATCACAAGTTTAAGCCCCATCTGAGAAATTTGTTGAGCCCCTGTTTCAAAATAAAATATTTTTTTAAAGGGCTGGGGATATTGCTCAGTGCAAAGGCCCAGAGTTCAACGTCAAGTGCTGGAAAAAAAGATGAAGAAAGAGAAGGAGGAGGAGGAGAAGATGATGATGACTGACTGAATGAAAAACCCTTGGTAATCGGTCTGCATTGTATTCTTTTGAGACAGGAAGGTAAGGCATAGCTAAAATTAGCTGAAAAAGGAAGCATGACAAGATCCCAAAGCACATTTGCAGAACAGCTCCCAAAGTTCCACACATGGACTTCTCAGGAGAACTCAAGCAGGATAGGATGACCTAAACCTGACGTCAGCCTGAGGAGTGGGTGATACAAAAAGGACAGTCCATGTTTAGTTTTTGCCACTGTGTTCCCTGTTTCACGGTGGCCTCTCCTCATGCTGGCGGGTGCACTTTTTTCCTATTTTTACTTGGCTCAATCTCACTCTGCAGCCTGTTTCTTTTCCTACCTTTAATGAAACTGTGCTACTGTTTGTGCTTGTCTTGACCAATTCTTTGCTCAAGACAGACAGAACCTAGAAACCACCTTTAGGAGGAGATTCCAACACCCAAATCCTGGCAACATTTGAACCCAGTATAATTTCCAAACCCTGAAGGGATTCAGGGTTTAGAGACTGGCCCAGGTCTGATCTACTTCAGCAAGCCCACATCGAACGGACAAGCCAAGAACTTGTTTCCGTGGCTCATCACTTTTCATTGTGTAATTTCAGTCATTGCCTTTGAGTCCCACTTGCTCTGGAAGAGGGTCTTCCCAGGGACTGCCTTCCCATGATTATAGCCAGAATGGTGTCCTTCAGCCCGCAATAAAATTTATATACTAAAGCCCTAATGCCCAGGACCTCAGAATGTCAATACATTTGCAGACAGAGTCTTCACAGAGATGATTAAATTAAAATGGAGCCATTAGAAGCCAAGCATCGTGGCACACACCTGTGATCCCAACACTCAAGAGGCTGAAGCGGGAGGATCATGAGCTACATAGTAAGACAGTGTTTTAAAACAACAACAAAAATAAACCAAAAAAACCACAAAAGCCAAAACCAAAAAAAATGGGGCTATTAGAGTGGGTCTTAATCCAGTCTGACTGGGAAGGTAGGGATACTGGCACATGCCTGAGATCCTAGCACT
The DNA here is from genome assembly GCF_053883595.1 of Heterocephalus glaber. Lineage (NCBI taxonomy): Eukaryota > Metazoa > Chordata > Mammalia > Rodentia > Bathyergidae > Heterocephalus > Heterocephalus glaber. Next base: position 32,632,079 of record NW_028258153.1, on the reverse strand, counting down.
CTGGGAGACTGAGGAGAGTCAAGCCCAGCCCAGGCAATTTATTGATTTAGCAAGACCCTGTCTCAAAAAATAAACAGTGCTGCGAGTGTATGTCAGTGTGAAGGCTGAGAGAGAGAGAGAGAGAGAGAGAGAGAGAGAGAGAGCGAGCGCAGGGAGGGCGGACACACACAGAGGAATGACCACAGGAAGATGTAGTGAGAAGATAGCCATCCATGAGCCAAAACTCGCAGGGGACCAACGACGCATGGCCACACTGCTGGCCCACAGAAACTGTGAGATAGCACACATGTGTTGCTTTAAGCCACTAAGTTTGGGGGTAATTATTTGAGACTTTCTGTTTTATTTATTTTTATTTTTTTATTAGTATATGCTTGCAGTACATAGTGATTGCATTCATTGTGGTGAGTGGGTCCATGTACATAATATATCTTCATTCTTTTTCCATTCCTTTCTTTCCTTCCCTCCCCACTGGGGGTAGTTTTTTAGGTAAAAATTGATGATAAGGGCCAGGGATTTAGCTCAGTGGTTCCACTGCCTGCCTCACAAGCGGAAGGACCCGAGTTCGATCCCTGGTACCTGCCCCCCAAATTGATGATAAATACAATTATCTTAACTAAAATTGAAAAGTTTTTTGAAGCTGAGTAACTAATTTATTTGTTCTGGTAAATACATTATGCATAATTAGCAGCTGGGCATGGTGGCATAAAGCTGTGATCCCAGGACTCAGAAGTCTGAGGCAGGAAGATTACTTCTAATTCAAGGCCAACCTGAACTACATAGGGAGACCCTGTCTCAAAAGAAACAAACAGAAAATATTATGCATCATTAAGGAGTTGGGGATTCAGGGTTTCAAAATCTTTTTCCATGATACTAATTTTTTTAGTCCTCTAAGGACTAAAAACTAAAGTTTTAAACTTTCAAATTAGCATGGATAAAATTTAGGAATGAATATATATATATATATATATATTTTTTTTTTTTTTTCTTTTTTGAGACAAGGTCTTACTAAATTGTTAAGGTGACATGGCTGGGCTCAAACTTGCAATCCTCCTGTCTCAGCTTCTCACAGTGTTGGGATTACTATGTGTACCATCACACCTGCCTAGAAATGGTAACTTTACAATAGTTTTTTCACTATTTAGAATAGTTTTTTCACCTATTTAGAATAGGTTTTCATTTGTTTGTTGTTGTTTTTCTGTGGTTGCTGTTGTTGTTTCCCATTAAGTTTATTGGTACATTTTAGGTATAAAATACTGTTACATTCATCATTGGGATCTTGTACCATTACATGAGTATCTTGGCTCTTACATTTTCCCCTTCCCCTGCCCTCCCTTCACCCCCTCCACCCTTCCCTATTTGCAAAGACCTTGTTTCCATTTTTTTTGCTTTTCTCATCTCTTCTTTCCTTTCCCCTACACCTCCCACTTCCCTTGCTCCTTTAGACCTTTTCTTCCTATTATACAATATCAATTACACATTTTTAAAATTACAATATCAAGATCTAGGAGTCACTACCACAGATTTTACAGAATTTAAAAGGATATGGAAACCATATTACAAAAATCTGTTTTGAAATAAATTTGACAACTTCTAAGAAGTACCTTGGAAGACAAATTAATGAAACTAACTCTGGAGGAAATATAAAATTTGAATAGCACCTATTAAAGAAAGTATATTCCTAGCTTGAAAACCTACCTATATGACAACAACAGAATCATATACATTTTAACTCATAAATTATATCAAACATTTAAAGCAGAAAAAGAAAGGAACACTTCTCCCCTCATTTTAAGAACTCAACATTGTGCTAATCCTAAAACTGGATAAAGATAATGGAAGAAAAAAGTATGAACATAGATAGAAATTTGTTTAACAAAACAAAATATTAGAAGTAAGATCTGGCAGGACGTAGAAAGTGGTTTTATTATAGGGATGGCAGTGTTGGTTCAGCACTGGAAGATCCACCCCCAAAAGTCATCATTTTAACAGAGGAAAGGAAAAAGCCATTTGATCCTGTCACTAGTTGGAGAAAAAGTATTGGACTAAATTCTACAGCTGTTCATGGTAAAAGCTATCAGGAGAAAAGAAGTAGAACAGAACCTTCTCAACAGAGCAAAGACATGTACTCCATACTTCCAGCAAAAATGCCTTATATGAATGGAGAAGATACAATGCTTTCTCCCTAAGGTGGGTAACAAGGGCAGATATACCTACTCTTTATCTGTCCAGTAAACTTTGAGACATAGGCCCAAATCAAAATAGCCTGGCAATAAAATGACACAATTAGGATAAGATTGGGAAGGTAGAATTAAAATCTTTATATGTAGATGAAATGATCATCTATAGAGAAAATACTAAGAAATCTCTAGTAGCCCCTAGAACTTGTATTTGAATTCAGCTGAATTAGAAAACACAAGGTGTATAGAAAAATTCAGGTCTATTCATACTTGCTGTAAATGAATAATTGGATATTGAAATTTAAAAGTTATGTAAGAGTACAAAGGACTTAAAAAAGTAAAAAGCAAAAGAAAAAAAAACAGTGTTGGAAGACATTTATTATCCAATATTAAGATTTCCTCTAAACCTACAGTAATCATGGCAGTGTTGTTGTAAGGAAAGACATATAGATCATTGGAATAAAACAGAGAATCTAGAAATAGAACCACACATATATGGTCCACTGAGTTTTGAAAGATTATTTAACATTAACATTTTATAGAACATAAACTCAATTCAAGAGCAGAGGAAAAGATAGTGTGTTTTCAGCAAACAGTACAGAACACCTGGTATCCGTATGTAAAAAATTAACCTCAATCCTTTATTTCCATACATAAAAATAACTTGAAAGGATCTATGAACCTAAATATGAAAGACTAAAACTGTAAAACTTTAAGAAGAAATTATAAGGGAAAATATTTATGAATTTAGGGTAGGCAAGAATTTCCTAGGATATAAAAAACATGATGTAAAAAGGAAAAAAAATGATAAATGAGATTCCATCAAAATTTAGAACTTTAAATGACATTGTTAAAATGAAAAGTAGTCCTTAAACAGACCATATTTACAATGCATATAACCTATGAGCAGAATATATAAAGAACTCTTACAGCTCATTTTTTTAGACAACCCAATTAAAAAGTAGGCACAAGAAGTTGATAAATAGCCAGTACAGCACAAGGAAAGGTGTGCAACACTAGAATCAGAAAAATACTAATCAGCACAATAACAAGATTGAATTACACACTCATTAGGGTGATGAAGTTAAAAGTTTTAAAAGAACAAATGTCAACTTAGGTGTGAACCAGTTAGAACTTTCTAATACTGCTAATGTGAATGTAAAATGATAAAACCATTTTGGAAAACAATATAGAAATTTCTTGTATTACTGTTAAGAATCAACAGTCCTGTTCATAAGTTTTTACTTGAGAGGAATGAAAACACATGTTCACCATAGAGTTGTACACACAAGTTGAGTATCCCTTATCTGAAATTCTTGGAAACAGAGTGTTTCAGATTTTTGTTTGCAACCCACTTGATCCACAAAGAGGATAGCTACTCCTGCTTATTTTTTTCAGGTTTCTGTCACATGGAGTATTGTTTTCCACCCTTTAACTTTCAGTCTATGAGTTCCTTTTTGAATTAAGTGTTCTTCTTGTATGCAGCATATTGTTGGATCTTGCATCTTGACCCATGCTGCCAGTCTATTTCTTTTGATTGGTGAATTGAGACCATTAACATTGATGGTTATAACTCATACCTATTGACTTATCATTGTCCTGACTTTTTCTGTTTGTTGGATTCTCCCCCTTTACATTTAACTTCTTGTCGCACCCAGTGGATTCATTCTGCTGGGCTTCCTGGGGTTTTGATCCTTGTTGTCTTTTCCTAGGATATTGTCTAAAATTTTTTGGAATGCTGGTTTGGTATTCATGAAGTTCCTGAGGTGCTCTTTGTCATGAAAGTATCTTATTTCTCCATCAATTTTGAAAGATAGTTTTGCAGAGTACATCAGTCTGGGTTGGAGGCTGTTTTCTTTCAGGGCTTGCAATACATCACTCCAAGCTCTTTTTGCCTTGAGGGTTTGCATTGAGAAGTCTGCTGTGATTCTGATGGGGTTTCCTTTGTATGTGATTTGTTTTTTTTCCCTACCTGCTTGTAGAGTTCTTCTGTTGGGTTTCTGGAATCTTAACTGTTATAAGCCTATGTGTAGATTTTTTTTTTTTGATCAAGGCTATTTGGAGTCCTATATGCCTCACTTATCTGTATGTCTAGTTCTTTTCCCCTGCTTGGGAAGTTTTCTTCCATCACTTCTGTGAACAGTTTTTTTTATGTCATATGCACTCTCTCCTGTTTCTTCGTTGACTCCAGTCATTCTTATGTAATTCTTCTTTGCATCATCTAGCAGGTGCTGGACTGATTTCTCATGGTCCCTTACAATTTTAAAGCAATTTTTCTTCTCCTGGTCACTAATTGCAATCTTATCTTCTATATCTGAAATTCTGTCCTCACGCTGGCTCATTCTGCTGCTTAGACTTTCAATGGAGTTTTTAGTCTCCTGGAAATCTGTTTTCACCTGTTTTATGGATTCCAATTATTTCCTATGTTGGGATTCCATCATGTTCCTCAGCTCCTCTATTTTTTTATCTGTGTCCTCTCTAAATTTATTAATCATGTCTTGCAGTATGGGCACAGTCTCTACTGCTATGTGAGAAATTATTTCTGATTTCATTTTTCCCAGATCTTCTTTTGTTACCAGTTCAGAGAGTCAGGTGGTTGAGTATCAGTGTTCCATCTCGTTTCCCTTTGGGGTTGCTGTAAGTGATCTGGAAGTCTGGTTTTGAGACTTGTTTATGTGTCTTCTCATTTTGATGCAGTGAGGGGGGGAGGTGTGCTGCCTGTACCTGCATGGCTCACCTCCTGTGTGCTGGCGGGGGTCCGTTGTCATTGTTTTTGAGACAGGGTCTTACTACATAGTTCAGCCTTTCCTTGAACTCACTGTGTAGTCAAGGCTGGCCTTGAACTTGGGAAGATCCTCCTGCCTCAGTCTCTCAAGTGCTGGGATTATAGGCATGTGCCACCATGCCCAGCTTTAGAATAATTTACTTTTATTTATTTATTTATTTTTATTTTTTAAAAATTTTATTGATCCATTTTAGATATACATAATAATCACACTCATCATAGGGAATTTGTCCTTGTACATGATATAGCTTGCTTCTTATTTTTTCCCCATTCTCCTTTTCTTCCTTCAACCCCTTTCCTTTCTTATTTACAAAAGCTTTGTTTCCATTTTTTTTCTTCTATTCTCTTTTTATTTGTCCCTTCCTTCCTTTCCCTCTCTCCTTCTCTAATTTCTCTTTCCTTTTGAACAATTTCTTCCTATTTCATGATATACATTTTGGTCCTTATTTACACTTTCAATTTCTCATACCAGTGAGATAATGCAATATTTTACACATATGTGTCCAATTTATTTCACTTAAGATTATAGTCTGGTGAAGCCCAACTGACCTCCATTGCTGCTTGACAAAGTTCCAGCTGGGGGAAAGAAAGGGTGGAACACATCGTACCCCCATGCTTTATTTTTTCTTGCCATAATGTTTATAATTGTTACTCTGATCACAGGAGTCATTGTGTTTGTGACTAACAACAAACTCTCCATGAGGCACATTGGTAATGATATATTGAAATCTGATCTGGCTCACAAGTCCCAAATTCCAGTTTCTCTTAGCTCTATTACCACATCCACTCCTAAAGAAACCTCTCCTAAAACCCCCTCTGTTTCCCCACTACTATGACTCCCCCTCTTATTGCTGACCTTCTATTTACTAAAGGGGTCTTATGAAGAGATTGAAAGGACAGACTTTAGATGTAAGAAATAGTGGAAAATGGGAAATAGAAAGAACGTTAAGACAGGTAAACGCGTTAAGGAGACAAGTTACTCAGTATTTCTCAAAGTGCTGTAAATATCTCCTGCTCATGGACTATGAAACCAAATGACATTTAGTTAAGATGAATAGAGGTATAGAAAAGTAGAGAGCTAATAGCAAACTATATTAACCATTGTGCAGTTTCTCAAGGGCCAGCTGGCGACCACAAGTTTGACACTTAGTTGATTAAATCTTGCTTGTACCCCCGCTGATATAAAGATTTTGATTAAGTTACTTTCTGTTCTGTTTAGGTGTGGGTAAATAAGGGGACAATTGTAATTTTTAAATATGTATTCGTGATGTTCAATGAAATGAAACAGCTTAGAGGAATTGTACTTTGTTTAACAAAAAAATAACCTTTACTTCAATAGAAATTGCTAAGGCAACTTAAAATGTAAACATGTTCCACCCAATGCCTCCTAGCTGTTGCTTAAAGATATAAAAATAAATCAGACCCTGAGACTTCTCAGAGGGAACCTGAACATCGATTGTGAAGGTTCTTTTCTCATCACCAGCCAAGGACATCTCCCCTTCCTACCCTACATCGACTGCAGCTGGTCTGTGGCAATAGTCTCAAGGTGCATCTGTTTACCCAGAAATGTCTTAAGCTTATACTTCTTTATGACTAAGCAGTACTCCATTGTATAAAAGATCATATCTTCTTTATCTGTTTATCAGTTGATGGACATTTGGGCTGTTTCCAAGAGTTAGCTATTACAAACTGTGCCACTATAAACATGGATGTGTATATATCACTGTGGTATGATGCTTTTAATAGAAGTTTACTTTTAAAAGATGTTTTCATTATCTATTTCCATTCTTCCATTTTTCTTAGTGCATTCAGGTTTTATTGAGGGAAAGAAGGTCAATTTGGGTCATTCATTCATTTTTTTTCCAGAAAATCATTCATCTTATTTAGATTTTATAAATATATTAGCATGGAATCTGGGTGTGGTGGTACACACCTGTAACCCTACCTCTACGGAGGCTGGAGCAAAAGGACCACCATGAATTTAATACAAGTTTGGGTCACATAGTGAGTTCAATGCCATCCTGACCCATAAGTTACTTAATCTTGTCTGTCTAGAGCAGTAATTTATTTTCAGACTTCATGGCATAGTGGGATCACATGTCTGTGATCCCAGCTGCTTGGAAGGCTCAGGCAGGAAGGCCAGGCAGGAAGTTCAAGGCCAGCCTTGGCCACTTAGAGAACTCTTGTCTCAAAATAAAATAAAAGCAGGGCTGGGGATGTAGCTCAGTTGTACAGCATTTGCCTACCATGTGTAAGACCCTAGGTTCTATCACAGTGAGAAAGAGAGAGAGAGAGAGAGAGAGAGAGAGAGAGAAACTGTTTACATGTGCCAATGTGCCAGCCAGGAATGTAGAATTTTAGCTTTTCCTAACCAGACTGAATTCATATTATTTTGATAAAAATAGTCTGATATGCAAAACTACATTTCTGGCTGTTACTCCACATTTTGAATTTGTGAAGTGGTAAGTAAACCCCCATAAAAACAGTGATGGTCAGTAATCAAGACAGCACATCTCAGGCCAGGGATTTAGCTCAGTGGTGCCATTGCCTGTCTCGAAAGCATAAGGTCCCGAATTCGACCCCTGGTACCAAAAAAAGGACAGCACTTCTCTAATTAATGCTCTGAAGCAAACAGAAATCCATTCCTCAGAAAAGCTCTGCATCCAACCTGATTTCTTCACAGACTCAAAGCAAGTCTGTTTTGTGGGGAAAAACAGGAATAAAATAAAATGAACCAAAAATCACTACAATGATGCCAAGCAGAATCACTCCATGCCCAGGTCTACATAAATGGCAAAAGTACAAAGGTTGCTCCTGCACCAGGCTGTCCACCAACCATGCCTGCCACTCTTGGACAGTCTGCTCTGGCAAGGGTGCCCCTTTGCCCTGCAGGCAGCCCCAGCCCCAGCTGGCCACCCTCATCCTTAGGAAAGAACACAGGCCTCCTCCTGCCCAGGAGCCTGTCTATGACCAAGGTCCACATCCTTCTTAGCAGTTCTGAAATGCAGACCACCTTCAAGCCATGTCTGTCCTTGGGTCTGGAGAAAACCCATTTCACAGCAAAACAACTGACCTGAGGATTCTTACATTCTTTACCCCACTTGATATGAATATTTATATGCTTGACTGCAGAAAAAATGTTAATGTGTTTGACTTGAGATTGTTCCCCAGACCCTGAACAAGGTGTTTACTATAAAGGAATGAATTCCTCATCATTCTAAAATCTGAAACCTGTACAGACACTAATGAAATCTTTCTAGCCCCACAGGTAAGAGGGGAATCATGGACACCCAATGTGGGTTTGACATGAACAGGCCACACCCTCTACTTATTGCAGATGCTTCCATGCTGTGGGCCCATCCCTTCCCACCCACACTGAGGGGCCACTCTTTCTGTCCCTTGTTCCCAGGTGGGGCCCTCTCTGATTCTAGCTAGATGTCCAGCTCTATCCCTACACTACCGACCTGGAGCTACCCCAACCCCTAAGGTAGCCCAGTCCCACTAGTCAGCCCCACGGATGCTAGTTCCATGTTACTGTTAGATTGAACAATTGAGAGGAAGTCTTCGTCCACCAGTGGCCAGGAATCTTGATGGTCATCTCAGAATTTTACCTACCACAGAAGTACTAAGGGTACAGGTTGAAGATTTCTTATCTGAAATGCTTGGGACTAGATTAGAATTTCTGGTCTTTGAATTATGGAATATTTGCATATATATCATGAGATACCTTGGGCTTGAGACCAAATCTAAACACAATTCATTTAATGTTTCATATCCACCTTATATATGAGGTAATTTTTATACAATATTTTAAGCAATTTTGTGAATGAAATAGTTTCATGGTGTGCCATTTTCTGCTTGTTGCATCATGTCAGTGCTCAAAAAGTTTCAGAGTTTGGCTATTTGGATTAGAGATGCTTAACTTGGAAACAGTTGGGTAAAAATGGAAGCTCTGAAGGAAGACAGAGCTTTGAAGAATTTGACTTAAGAAATTTTTCACCTGCTATCTTCTGAGTTAACAGTTTTACTCAAAGCTAGATGTTATTCATTATTTAGGGACTGTTTTAATGTCTTGTCTTTTAACTCAAAAATTGTCTTTTCTTTATAGCCTAATTAAGCCTAATCCCTAAATTAGGGCACCTCCATGAAGATTTGAGCCCCGGACAATTGCCTCAGAGGTGAGCAGGCTGGCTGTTTTCCTTTTACCCCCAGATTCATTCTTGGCCATGCCCCCCAATGCACACCAAGCTCCCCAGCTTCTGGCTACCCTGGGCTCAGCCTCTGAGAGGCAGCAGGGGCTGAGGGAGAGGAAGAGATGTAACGTGTTTCCAGTCCCTTTCCTCTGGTGACGGGCTGGCTTGGGATGTGCCCATGTGGCCCCTTGTCCCTGGGCCCCAGCCCTGGAAGTCTCTGACATCAGCATACATTCTTCTTGCCCTTGGAGCTGGGGTGTGTAACCACTTCCCACTCAGCTAGTTCCTGGGGTATCCCAATGTTTGTTGTTTTCTTTACCCAAGTTTGTAAAGAATTTTCATTAAACTCTGTATAGATAATTCATTTTGAGTGTGCTATGATACAGACAGATGACAAGTGGCTGTTTTCCCTCTACATTTTGATTCCTGGATGTTGTTTATATTTTTATGACTAGGAACAAAGGGCTGTGGTATAGCTCAGATGTAGAACACTTGGCTAGCATGGGCAAGGTCCTGGGTTTGATACACAGCGTCATGGGGGTGAGAGGTTCCCACAAATATATGTACTCACTTATATTTTAAAACCCTTAAAAATCTAGGGCTGGGGTGTAGCTCAGTGGCACCTTGCCCACCTTGCAAGCACAAGGACCTGAGTTCAATCCCCAGTACCAAAAAAAAAACCCCTTAAAAATCTAACAACAAAATGACTTCACCCAAAGCACTAAGAATGTTGCTGGCTGGGCTTGGTCAAAGGCCTAAATCTGGGCCCTGGGCCTCTGGATTCTTTTGCCTGTCCACTCCCAGGAGTGTGAAAAAAGCCCATAAAAATGGAAAATGGGAGGACACCTAGTCAGTCACCTCTCCCCCACTCCTGTGCACTCCAGTTTACAGAAGAGAAAGGAGAAATGCCAAGAAGTATGCATATATAGATGAGGCCAAGCTTGAGCCCAGAGGCTGGGAATTGACTTCTCCTTGATCTCAGGCCTGGTTATCCTCTCAGCCTAAGAAAGCTGGAGAAGCAGCTTGTCTCTAAAATGAATGAATGAATGAATGAACCTTTTTTTTTTTTTTTTTTTTTTTGCAGTACTAGGGATAAAATAATCCTAATTTCTAAAATTTCATTTTAGCCTCTCAGTTACAGGAATTTGCCAGGGAATTTGAGGTCTTGGAAATCAGATCCCTGAGGCTATGATAAGGATGTGAGAATCCCTTTTCTCTGTGCCCTGGCTCCTAGTCTCTAACACAAGTAGAAATGAGAATCTAAAAGACAAATAGAGATGCTCACATGCAACAGCCCCAAACAACAACCACTGGAGCTCACAGACCTGTGACTTGGGCAGGGGTCTCCGAGGATGAGGGACGATCTGGGGCTGGCACTGCCAGGCAGTTCTGGCCTCTCTGGATCCCCATGATGGCTCCTCATGAGCACGTGGAACTGCTGCTCCAGAGTAACTAGGTCCCTTAGACAGGGGTTCAGGGCTCCTGGGCAGGGATCCCAAGAGAAGACAAGGAGGAAGCTGAGTCACCTCTTCTCACCTGGCCTGGTAGCAATACAGGATCTTAATTCTGCTTCAGTCACAAAAGCTCCACCTGGTTAAGGAACAGAGAACACAGACCCAACCTCTCAGTGGGGAGTGACAAGGCTCCAGAAGGGCCTGTGGGAATGAAGTGTGGTTGTGGCCAATTGGAGGAAATAGAACTTGCCACATAGAAATTAAGGAGATCAATAGACCAGTGCATGAATTCCTTCCCCCACTGTGAGCCTCCCTGTTATGGCCTGGAAGGACACCCTCTTTCTCCTTCCCTTCCATATGCTAGTAAGACAGGGCAATAGGGACACTCCCTGTACAATGATGCCATCATCACTGTACACAGAACCAATCAGAAAAGTGGTACTTTAAATCCTTCAATTAGGGCTGGGAATTTAGCTCAGTGGTTCCACCGCCTGCCTCGAAAGCAGAAGGTCCCGAGTTTAACCCCCAGTAAAAAAAAAAAAATCCTTCATTTGAATCTGGCACCTTTCACAGAACTGATCAGAAGGTGCTCTTTTCAACTTCATTTGCATGTGGGCACAACAAAGCAAAGGATATGGTTCCTAAGCCTTTGCATATGTCAGGAAACCAAGCAAGGTTTTCAATAGGTCAGTCTACAGGTGGCTGAGGCAAAGTGGTTATTTGATAGGACAAGCATCCCAATGTTTTATTTGCATGAAAAAGAGATAAACTGAGAATTTTGGAAACAAAAGACCCCTTTCCTTCATGCTTGGGTGCTGCAGGCCAGCTGCAGTCAATGTCGATGTAGGGTAGGAAGGGGAGATGTCCTGGGCTGGCGATGAGAAAAGAACCTTCTCAAACAATGTTCTGATAAGTCTCAGGGTCTGATTTATTTTTATATCTTTAAGCAACAGCTAGGAGGCATTGGGCGGAACATGTTTACATTTTAGATTGCCTTAGCAATTTCTATTGAACTAAAGGTTATTTTTTGCTAAACAAAGTGCAATTCCTCTAAGCTGTTTCATTTCATTGAACATCATGAATACATATTTAAAAATTACAATTGTCCCCTTATTTACCCACACCTAAACAGAACAGAAAGTAACTTAATCAAAATCTTTATATCAGCGGGGGTACAAGCAAGATTTAATCAACTAAGTGTCAAACTTGTGGTCGCCAGCTGGCCCTTGAGAAACTGCACAATGGTTAATATAGTTTGCTATTAGCTCTCTACTTTCCTATACCTCTATTTATCTTACCTAAGTGTCATTTGGGTTCATGAGCAGGAGATATTTTCAGCACTGTGAGAAATACTGAGTAACTTGCCTCCTTAATGCATTTACCTGTCCCAACTTTCTCTCTGTTTCTTACTTCCCACTATTCCTTACATCTAAAGTCTGTCCTATCGACCTCTTCATAAGACCCCTTTAGTAATAAGAAGGTCAGCAAGAAGAGGGGGAGTCATAGTAGTGGGGAAACAGAGGGGGTTTTAGGAGAAGTTTCTTTAGGAGTGGATGTGGCAATAGAGCTAAGAGAAACTGGAATTTGGGACTTGTGAGCCAGATCGGATTTCAATATATCATTACCAATGTGCCTCATGGAGAGTTTGTTGTTAGTCACAAACACAATGACTCCTGTGATCAGAGTAACAATTATAAACATTATGGCAAGAAAATATAAAGCATGGGGGTAGGATGTGTTCCACCCTTTCTTTCCCCAGCTGGAACTTTGTCAAGCAGCAATGGAGGTCAGTTGGGCTTCGCCACTTGGGGCTGCTGTGAGCCTTTTCACCCACCTACTCCCACTCTGCAGAGCACACTCCTTTTCCATCTTCTGTGCACATACACTCTAGCAGTCTTTTCTGTGTGTCCTGTCCAATTCTTTGCTCAGGACACGAAGGACATGGAGAGAAGCCCCATAGGACCCTCCATCCAGTAACACCAGGAAGGCAGCTAGAATTCTGGTACCTCACACCAGCTGCTCTGCATTGTTCTGCCCTAAGTCCGAGGTGTCACCTAAGTCAGTGATGAACATACGTTAAATTGTGTTAAATTGCCTGTAGAAGACAGCAAAGTGAAGCTTTATTGTTTTCATTTGCTGGTGACAGATAATTTTCTTCAAAATTATGTTTCAAAATATGGGAGAATATGATTTTTTTCATTTTCAAATCATTGTAGCCATGATAAAAAGTAAATAAAGAAAGGATTTTGAGCTTCTCTCATGCTGGAAGTGGAATGCCACATTCAGTGTTACAGTTCATTTTCAGAATTGCTCTGTGTGTGTGTGTGTGTGTGTGTGTGTGTGTGTGTGTGTGGCCATAATAGCAGTCCATCTCAACATTACCTCACAGGCAAATCTTTCTTTCTCCCCCTCCCTCCATGAGTCTTTACTGACCCAGGCTTTGGAGTGACCTAACCTCTCACCATCCTGAGCAACTCTAGAACAAAGATTCGCCATAGTAAAGATGACAGAGGGCATCAGTGCCCCTCCCCATTAGAAATGCAGCCTGTGCTGGGTCCCACATCCAGTGGTATTGGTGGCTCTTAGTTCCACAAGTCCCATCGCTTCCACTCTACTCTCCTCCTGAGCTGCCAGTTTCTCCCCAGCCCACCTCTGTGACTCCAGGTTCCCTGGTTCTTGGAGATGTGGTGGTAACCTCTCCTGTACAACTCAGTCCCCCCTTAGTGACTCCCGTCCATCTTCTTCCTTCCTGGGCTCTCATCTCCCAACCTCTCCTTAGTTATCCCTCCTTTCTCCCCTTTTGATCTAATAATGAATAAATAGCTCTGCATTTTCTAGAGCAGGGAACAAAAGCCTTCTAATGGGAGGTCATGACTGAAACTTGGTTTTCCTTGAAGGTGACTCAAACCTTGAAGCCATCCCTAAGAGACTTTCTCCAATCTGCATCACTGGCTGTTGGTGATTAATTCAGCCTTCAACCCCTCTCTTTCCTGGAGGTCAAGAGTGGGGCTGAAAGTTTCATCCATCTAGTCCTTTCAGAAGTGGCCCCTAGCCAGCAGTCATCTCCTTAGCAAACAAAAGATGCTCTTATAAGCCTGGCAATTCCAAAGGTTTTAGGAGATTTGTGCCAGGAACCAGGAACAAAGGCCAAATTCTACCTCTGCCCTGTTTTCCTTGGCTCCACCTTAGGTTTGTAGACTAATGTAGGTGCAGGATGTCCATGGAATACTGTCCTCATGACATAAGAGATTAGGGTGTGACAAAGCTGGCTGGGAAAGCAGGTGTGACTTGTTAAATACAAGATCCCAGAACACATGCACAGAATGCTTCCTAAAGCCCTGCACATACACTTCTCAGAGAACTTGAGCAGGTTTTCAATAAGATGGCCTAGACCTGACAGCCTGAGGAGTCAGATCCCACCACCACCTCTCAGGCCCCATATGTAGAAGTTCTCATGGGATGCTTCAAGATTTGGTCAGTATAAAAGGACACAGACACCAAAAAGAGCTTGCTATCATGGCTTTCCTCATAATAGCCCACCCTGCTTCCTCCAGGCTGTATTATTATCTTGCCTTTTCCTCTTTTACTTGACCCAAGCTTGCTCCACAGAGCTAGTTTCTCCCTCACTCTTCACTTTTACTTTTCATATAAACTTTACCATTGCTTTTTGCTAATTTCATTTAATTCTTTATTTAAGATGAGAACCTGGACTCCAACTCCAAAAGGAGAGGCAAGCAACCCAGAACCTGGTAACCTTTATTTAGTGAGCCACTTTTAGAAGGAGCTACCTGATAACACTCCAGCCTGCGTACTGGAAATATGTCCATCTCCCCAAGTTCCCAGTCTGCCCTCTGTGAATCTGAGCCTTTTCCTCAGGGGCTGTTCTATATTTCCAGTACTTTCTTCCCTCTGGTGTAAAGGAGACCTATATAAGTCAGTGTTCACTAGAGAAACAGAATTTATTGCAAGATATATAAATAAATAAGGGGGAAAAAAGATGAGGAAATTAAGTGGAATGTTGTTTGGGCTGGGGATTTAGCTCAGTGGCTCTGCCGCCTGCCTCACAAGCACAAGGAGCTGAGTTCGATCCCTGGTACCAATAAATAAATAATAAATAAATAAGGGTTTACAAGGTTGGCTTACAATGGCCGTCTACAGAGTCAGGTACGGAGGAGTGCAAAAGGGCTGTCTGTGAGCTGGAGACCTGAAGGACCCACTCAGAGGTCAAAGGCTGGGAGCCCACCGTAATGCTCCATGTGACTTCGTATCAGAAGGCCAAAGGGTCTCAGATGGAAGGCTGAAGAGTCTGTGCCAAAAGCCAGGAGATGACATGCAGGGTGAAAATAAAGACTGGAGCTCCTCTGAAGAAAACAGAAGTGAACTTTCCTTTCTCATTTCCCTTTTATTCCATTCAGGCTACACGCCTGCCATTTGTACCACCCACACGCAAGATGGATCTTCTTGATACAGGAGAAATATAACTCCCAACCTGCTAGATGTCAAATGTGCCAAGTTTGTGTTCTCTGAAATTGAAGAATGAATTCCAAAGGACAAAGGAAGTTAAGAGTTGGAAAGATTTATTGGAGAATAGGAATAGCTCCTGAGAGACAGGAGAGGTCCTGGAAGTGGGTTGCCACTAAGCCCCTTTGTCAGGGGGTAATTTATACAGCAAAGTTACAATGTGGGTACAACATAGGTCAAACTGTAATCGACCAATAAGATTACAAGTGTAGCTACTTAGCAAATATTGATCCAATAGGGAAGCAGGGCATAGCAAGGGCACATAGCTGACACCATTAACCTTGGCTTATCTATGACTTCTAAAATAGGAATATTCTGAGAAGGGTGGGGTCCTGGTGTTCTGGTCACCCCCACCCAAGTGTCTGATGCATATTTGGATTTACTGAACCGTGTGGTACTAATTACAGTATAATCTCAAATTTCCATTCATCCCTTAGGGAAGTATGTAAGTCTGGCTATTGTGATAGCCACAGAATTAATTCTGTGTTCCAAGACCTGTGGCTTTAATTTACAGGTGCAGCAAGTGACAGAAGCAAACTGAAAAGAGAGCTCCATTCTTGGGATCATTGGCAAATGCACTGACTCTCTTTGGCTCCTCAGAGCTCCAGGGTGGCCTGACTCAGAGGGTCATTTGGGCTTAAGAATACCCTCCATATGGACCGGGGATTTAGCTCAGTGGTTCCGGTGCCTGCCTTGCAAGTGCAAGGTCCAGAGTTCGATCCCCAGTACAAAAAAAAAAAGAATGCCCTCCATAACCACTCATGAAAGGAAGAGATTCTGAATCCTCCACACCAGCCTGTCTATGGACCAAATATCAATGAATGACTTCTGTTGATGGCACAAGAAGTGCAAGGTCTGCCCTGCAGAACACAAGCCACCCCCATCCATAGGACCTTAAGCACAAGGAAATGTCTTGGTGACAAGGAGCTCCCTGTGGGGGTCTTCCACGAGCAACAGAAATTGGACCATTCAGCCCAGGGTTCTGGAAAAGCCAATACCTTACATCACCCAGAAGTTTGAAGATAGTGCATCTTTAGGGACTAGAGGTTTATTCAGTACCAGGACTTCATAGAGCAGGAAGTGGGAAGGGAAAGTGGGAGGAATAGGGATGATTTTCATCTGTTTTAATTATGTGTCTTCTGGAAATAAAAAATGTTCTCAAGAACAAGGAAATTCTCTTGAGTCCTGAGCATTCTTAGACCTAAGCAAAGCTGGACCACTCATCAGTTTATAGATGAGTAAACTGAGGCCCATCAAAAGGAGATCCCAGATCTGGGCCAAGCCAAAGGTAATGTAGCCAGTAGGATGTTCTGGTTCTCTCATATATCCACCTGCAATTCTGGTTATTTCATGACCAGGCCATGTATTTTAGGCCAAGGATCAAGAGAAGAAACAAGTTTTCTCTAACATTTAGGCCCTGCTCCTGTGCTCTGAATTCAGCCCTAATGCCACTCTTAGGCAGTCTCCAAGCAATACACCTGGGCTTCTCCTTGCATCTTTCACTTCGTTGTTTCAATACTTTGCCGCTTTCAGAGCCAGTTTCATTATCACATACAAATGACTTTAGTGGTGAACCAAAAATACAGCTGGGATATTCACACTTCAATATATACCATGCAGAATCTAATTTGGTTATTCTCATTGTATATAATCCTTCCCAACTAGTAAGGGTCAAATTATAATAGGCTCATGTAGACAAGTAATACCGCAGAGTAATAGAAACTCAAAAGGTCGTTACTAAGATAAAACATTACATTTAAAGCATATTGTAGTAAAGTTGACATGTGCAATTAATATGGGGGATATTTTAAAACTCAGAACTATTAAACTGCTCAGATGCCTGAAGCATACTGTCTTAGCTTGTTTTCAGTTGGTGTAACAAAAATACCTGGTACAGCATATTTCAAAAAGAATAGAGGTTTATTTAGCTCAACATATTAGATGCTGAGAAGTAAAAAAGCTTGGCACCAGCATCCGATGAAGGCTTTTTTCCTACATCATAACATAGCAAAAATTCTGGGTGGGGGGTGATGGAGAAGGGCAGGGTTAGGGTTAGGGTTAGGGTTAGGGTTAGGGTTAGGGTTAAGGTTAAGGTTAGGGTTAGGACGCCTTCCGGGAGAGCTGGAGGTGAGAGTGCTGAAAGATGATGAGCTGGACCCCAGCAAGGCAGTGTGGTGTTCAAGGTCCCCCACAAGCCATCTGGCCTGGTCATGGCCCAAAAGTTCATCCACCCAGAGATCAAGCTGGCCCTCCAGAACCAGATCACCTGTGAACTGCAGGTGCCGCATGAGAACAACTTGCCATACTTCATGGACCTCTACAGGGCCTTCTGCAGCGATGGTGAAGTCAGCATTTGCATGCAACACATGGATGTGGGTTCATAGGATCAAGAAATCTAGAATTCCTGAACACATTTTAGGAAAAGTTAGCATTCCTGTAATAAAAGGCCTGACATATCTTAGGGTAAAGCACAAAATTATGCAGAGATGTTAAGCCCTGCAACACCCTGGTCATCTCTTTTGGGAAGGTCAAGGTCTGTGACCTTGGGGTCAGCAGACAGCTCATCAGCTCCATGTCAACTCCTACATGGGCACCAGGTCCTGCATGTCCCCAGAAAGACTCCAAGGCACAGTCCAACATCTGGAGCATGGGGCTTTCTCTGATGGAGATGACAGTTGGGAGGTGCCCCATTCCCTCTCTGGACATCAAGGAGCTGGAGTTGATATTTGGGTGCCAGGTGGAAGGAGATATGGCTGAGACCGCATCCGGGCTCAGAACCCTGGAGAGTCCCCTCCACCTATATGGGAAGGACAGCCCACATCCCATGGCAGTTTCCGAGCTTCTGAGTTACATAGTTAAAGAGCCGCCTCCAAAACTGCCCAGTGGAGTGTTCAGTCTGGAATTTCAGGATTTTGTAAATAAATGCTTAATTTAAAAACCCTGCAGAGAGAGCAGACTTGAAGCAGCTCATGGTTCATGCTTTCATCAAGCGGTCTGATGCTGAGGAGGTGGACTTCACAGATTGGCTCTGCTCCACCGTGGCACAACCAGCCTGGCACACACACCCATGCAGCCAGCATCTAAGTTGGAGCACAGGCGTTCTCTGCCAGTGGTCACTGCATCTTGCTGCACTCTGGCCTCTCCTGCGCTTGTCTATTCAGACATGCAGTTCACCTGTGGCAGAGGAGGAGCACACGGCATGTACTAAGCTGTTGCTTGTGTTACTTTACTGCAGTCTGTATTATCCCTGTCATTATCCCCTAAGTGGTTTGGCTTTGTGCTTGGGCTGTTTGTGTGTTGAAGATCAAACATATACCGGCCTTAACACAGTGACACTTGGTGACTGTGAATGTTAGTATTCCCACTCCATGTGGCTGCCCTGCATCCTATGCCTCCAGGTTCAGGGACACCTGGTGACACCTTCTCCTGCCAGACACACCTTCTCTCAGCAGAGAGATACATGCTGTACTGCTGTGACATGAACATCATGTCACATGCTTTTGATGTAGCAATTCAGCAATTTCCACTACAGTCTAGCCAGAGTCCCTCATTGCAAGATGGCTTTACCAGTCCATCCACCTGGTGATCTAGAGACTCCTGACTGTGTTTTTATATTTATTTTTAAATATACTGTGCGGGTACTTAGTGGCATACATCTTGTTAGGCTTAGATTAGTGTTTCTAAAATAGTGAAGTTATTTTGAATGTCACAAATGGATCAAGACATTAAATGTGTTAGATTTCTGTCTTCTCCCCAATCCAAATACCAATGCTACCGTAAACAATATATACAGTGCCTAAAAATTGTATGAAAATCCTTTTAATCACTTTAATCCAGGTGTTTAACAAATCTAATCTCTTATTCTAACAAGTATACTCTCAAATTAAAAGAAAACATGGCAAAACCTCTCTTCCTCTTCCTACTAACGCCATCATGGGGACCTGCCCCCAGGACCTCATCTAATCCTAATTACCCAAAGGCCTCATATCCAAATACTATCAACATATATTCTAAGTTTAAGGGTTGTTTCCAACACATGGACTTTTGGGGGACACATTCAACTATAGCACATATGAGTTCAGGAAAAATTTTTTTAGCACTGGGGATCAAACCAAGGGTCTCATGCATGCCAGGAATTGCTCTACCATTGAGCTGCACTCCAAGCCACATATTCAAAAAGTTTAACAATAATTTTGGTTACAAGGCTGTATGTTCTAAGTAGAGACTATGAGAACATAAAAACAGTGCAGCATTTGGTACAGAAATACTCAAGAAATAAATATTTACATTAAACATAATCCACCTTTGGTCTATATCTGTGGGTCATCCTTTTGAACCACTATTGTTTTGCTGTCATATATTCATCACCTTCTCAGAAACAAAGGTTTCTTTGCTACCTGTGTTAGTTCTTCTGCCAATGGGACACAATATTCAATGCCCACAACTTAGAGGAGGAGAGCTTTCATCTGGCTCATGTTTTGAGAAATTCAGTTCATGGTTGTCACCTGGCTTCAAGGCAGAAATATGGCTGAAGGACACAATGAAGCAAAGCTGCTCACCTCACAGCAGCCAAGAAAAAGAGTGGATTATACCTCCATGATCCAATCACCTTCCCAAATCTCCACCTCTGAACACATGAGACTTTGGGGAACATTTTATAGAATGTGAAGTTAGTGTGGAAGGGCAAGTTTAGCAGTACAGAACATGGAGCAGTGATTCCTGGGCCTAAATGCACACATGATGTCCAAGTGCCATGAGGAAGTTTCACATGCATTGATCAAACACAGAAGCACCTCTTCTCTACCCAATATTCTAAATCCTTAGCCACAAGTCACTACATGTGTGTACAGGGCTCAGTATAATACATTTACTGATCAATTTTTGTGTGCATACAGAGCTCTGCAGGAAAAAAAAATTGCCAGGGATTCTATATTCCTAGAATACTCTTCTTGGTGGTCAGCAGGTAAGAGAAGAACACAGACTCAGCAC
Source organism: Heterocephalus glaber (assembly GCF_053883595.1). Taxonomy (NCBI): domain Eukaryota; kingdom Metazoa; phylum Chordata; class Mammalia; order Rodentia; family Bathyergidae; genus Heterocephalus; species Heterocephalus glaber. The sequence continues at coordinate 32,611,960 of NW_028258153.1, read as the reverse complement.
CTTTATGCCATTAAGTAGAGGAGTGGCTGCCAATCAGGCACCAGCAGATTCTCTTACTGCCTCCATTCCATACAAGTTGAACAAGCCTAATCTGAAAATTTTAAATCCAAAATGCTCTAAAATCTGAAATATTTTGAAGGCTGACATGATTCCACAAGTCTGATAGCTCAGTGTAGACAAACTTTGTTTCATAGGTAAAATTATTAAAAAACTACTTCTAGGCTATGTTTATGAGATGGAGATGAAACAGAAACAAATTTTATGGTAAATCTTAGATCTTGTTCCCAAGCCATCTCATTATGTCTCTGAAAATATTCCCAAATCCTAAGATTTCTGAACTCAGAGGAACTTCTGGTCCAGGCATTTTGGATGAGGGATACTTAGCTTGTACTTAATGTTCCTTCCTATGTCTCTGCTGACAGCAACACTGAGCCACAACCCACCAAAGAGTCTGTGGCCATTTCATCCTTCTTTTAAGGTTGTACAGCACCCTGACTTATGAACATTCCAGTTGTGAACTTTCACAGGTGTGCTGTATAAGACTCACTTTGTCAACTTATGAATAACTCTGACTTATGAATAATTCTTCCAGAACTTACATAACTCATTCATAAGTTGGGGACTTACTGTACTGTTTCATGCCTCTGTGGAGAAGATATTAGAATTGCAACTCAAAAATTATTTGTTTTAAATTTTAACTTGTTTTTATTGAGTCTTTGGATGCTATGGAGAGAGTCAACTTTTGATCTTATTCTTTGTGAGTCAACATTCTATCTATTTAAACTGATATTTCTTTCCTTCCTTCCTTTCTTTTCTCCAGTCATCTCTTAAGACTAGCAAAGATTCAGGAATTCTTAGCTTCGAAGAAAGGCCTTGGGTCATTTTTCAGTTCCTCTGTGACACATCAAACTCTCCAGTTCAGACTGTTTCTCCCTCTTCCAACCCCAGCCTTCCTTGACCAATGGCTTTTCTGAATGTCCCAGCATATATTTATCCTGAATTAAATACTTCCAGAGGCACCTCAGCTCTCAGAGGCACTGGACTTGCCAGCTCAGCAACATCTTTACTTCCATTAAGGCAGAAATCACTTTTTCTTGCATTTAAACCATCAATAAATATCAGTTAATTGATCCTATGAGGTCTCTGCACTTAGGAAAAAAATTCAAAATCTTGATTAATGTGTCTATATAATCATCATCCGTCCCTGTTCCAGTTGTTTCTAAGTTTGTCACAGCACAGAGTCCAATTTCATCACTGTCCGATTTGAAGTTGTGAATGTGGCCCCTGAATGGGCTATGGAGCAATATTAATATTGCAGCCAGAGGTGTCTGAAGACTTGAGTCTGCTTTCTTTACCATCAAAGTTCCTTATTACAGGAACAAAGGTGTGATGCTTATGTTTACTGTTCACTTGAGTGGTTTGCCTCAGGCTGAATTTCCCTCCATCCACTTGCAATCTTTCATGTGTTGTTTTGACTCCTCTGTCCTTGGTCTCCTTCCCTTCACTATATGACACATTTTTGGTGGCAGTGTCACAAATCTAGCACAATGCCCGGCACTAAGTTGGCCTTCAATAAAGACTGGTGATACAGGGTGGGCTCCAATGTCTGGCTTTAAAAAGGGAACATAAATCAACTCTTTTTTCCTCCAAATGGTGGCATCCAGAGTCAGTCAGTTTATTTTTGTGAAAGCCTCCAGAGTTTAAGAGACAAACCTAGACTTCATTTTCTCTGCAGTGCACCAGGCATCCATTCCAGGGAAGGTTATTTCTGTGTGCAGAGCTTGCATCTCATCCTGATGCCCTACACATGCTAAACCATAGAAGAGTCACAGAAATGTAGGTCACTGCTTGCAACACAAGTTGGAAAAGGACTTCATGTGTTGCCTTAATCAATAAAAATGAATTTAGTGGCTTGGGTATAGCTCAGTGGTGATGGATGTATTTAATATGCACCAGGTCCTGGTTTTAATCCCTTTCACCAAAAAGAAAAGAAGAAAGAAAGAAAGAAAGAAAGAAAGAAAGAAAGAAAGAAAGAAAGAAAGAAAGAAAGAAGGAAGGAAGGAAGAAAGAAAAAAAGGAAGGCAGGAAGAAAGGAAGGAAGGAAGGAAAGAAACTTAGAAAGACAACACACCACTAACAAGAAGTTCCCTAAACACCATTATCCGGAAAAAACAATAAACATTTCATGCTACATTAACTCAGAGAAAGAAATGTCACTTGTAAGGGAACATTGTCCTTAATTGCCAAAGCTTGTCCCTGACAGATTGCTCTACACAGCATCTTGCTCTTTTTACACACTCTCAGCCCCTCTGGAGGGTGATAAATGAGTGCTCCATAACAAAATGGGGGTTAATTGTTGGCCCCTTATAGGAGGCACCCATGACTTGGCATAACTGGTGAATTAGTTTTCCTGTGTAAATCTCAAATGTCCCTCAAAAGTCTCACATGTTTAGAGGCAGGGCTTTGGGAAGGTGATTGGATCATGGGGGCGCTATAGTCATTAGCAGATTTGCCCATTGTTGAGTTCATGCTGAATGTGCTACTAGAGGATGGGACCTGGTTGGAAGAGATGGGTCACTGGGGTGTGACCTGGAAGGGTGTGTTCTTGTCCCCACCTCCTCACTTCTCTCTCCGCTTCTTGGCTGCCATGAGCTGAGCATCTGTCCTTTGCTGTGCTTATCTCCCCTTCCAACCACGGACTAAGCCCACTAAAACCATGAACCAAATAAACTCTTAAATTTTGGGTGGCAAGTATTTTTTTTCACAGTGATAGAAAAGTGACTAATACAGTTGGCAAGGAAGGAACTGATCTACAAGACACAAGATTTTGCAGACCTGTCTGGTGGACGAGTTCAGAGTATGTCATCTGAGAATATGCAACTTTAATGTAAAGATTGTTCTGAGTTGAAGGCAATTGAAAAAAAGCACAGCCAGGAAGAGCCCTCCACTCTCCTCCTATTCACCTGAAAGTAGGACATAAATGTATCCAGATGTCCCCTACAACCTGAAAGAAGAAGGGGAAAAGCTTGTCAGAAGAGAGAGCTGGAGATACCAGCACAGTTCACATGACAAATTTTCCTAACCAGCCTTATCTGCACTTAGTTTCCCCATGTACGTATACTCTTTGACCCACAGAGAGATTACATTCCAATAAAACCTTTACAAATTGAAAATATTGTTACTTTCAAACACATTGGATACTCTTAACCTACCAAACATCCTAACTTTGCCACACAGTGCATTGTAGAATTCCTGATGCACCCCTTGGGATGGTGGGGATAACTAGAAGCTCAGCTCACAGCCCCTGCCCAGACAGCAAGAGCATAGTGTGGCATATTGCTAGCTGGGGAACAGATAAAAATTCAAAATTCAAGGTACAGTTTCTACTGAAGGAATATCACTTTCATACCATCTTAGAGCTGAATAATTGTGAGCAGAACCATCATAAATTGGGGAGGATCTATATCTACCTTCTCACAATGTGCTGTTCAAAGTCCTTTTCCTTTATCTTGTTACTTTTTTACAAATGTATTGTTTTTGTTAAAATGTTATATCATCACATTGACAGAATAAAAGGAGACAAAACTCATGACCATCTCAAATGATGTGGAAAATGCATTATATAAAAGTCAACATCCATTGAAGATTTTTAAAAATAACAATAAGGGTGCTGTGTTATACACTTGTAGACACACCTTCTAGAGAAGCTGATGCATGAGGAACTGGAAAGAGAAGACCCAGGAGTTCAAAGCTAGCCTGGGCAACATAGTGAGACCCCAACCTCAAACAAACAGACAAACTTTTAGCAAACTAGGGATAAAGAAAAATCTCAGAGGCTGGGGATGGAGCTCAGCAGGAGAGAACTCAAGTTCTATTTACCTCTTAGTTACTCATCTCTGAATGGTCCCATGTGTAAGCCCCAAGCACACATTAACAACCTTCTGTTTTTCTCTTTCTAATCTGCCTTCTGTCAATACAATTTGAATATCAATGAACATAGATGTAAAGAAGGGAAAAAAACATATTTTTGGCCCCCAACCCAGGAAAGTCCTAATAAGAGAAGGTTGAGTAACTTTGTTTTTGACTCAGATACTGGCCCCAGCCCAGCCCCTTGTGGTCCTCAATCTGCATGGAGATAAAGTGTCAAAGTTGACATTTTAAACTTTTTAAAGCATTGTTACAACCACAAAATAAAATTTTAAACTCAAAATGATGTTGCTGAATTCATACTGTATTTAATTTTGCCAAATTTAAAAAATCTCAAAATAAAAGTTTACTTTTTAAAAAGTGTACTTCTCCTTTTGGCCAGTTATCCTAGGTCTAGAAATCTATTCTAGGGATATAATTAAAAAGAAGAAAAAAACATTGGATATAACAGATGTTTACTACAGTGTTATTTACAATATGGAAAAGAAATAGTCTAAGTGTCCAAACAGGGAAAGAAAAGAAGGGAGACGTGCTCTGAAAAGAAGAGCTCTGCAGAGTGAGTGTGGACTGATAAAAGTAGGAAAGGAAATACACTCTGAATACAGAGCAAGCCACTAAGAAAGAAAGAAGGTAGTGGCTACAAGGCCAATGGTTGCATCTTCTATACTGCCATTCTGACATCAGATCTAGGCTATCCTATCAAAAACCTGTTTGATTTTATGCCAGAAGAATTGAAACTAGTGTTCTCTGATTGGTACCAGGGGCAGGGCCTGGAAACTGTTCTGCACATGTCCTTAATCTCTATGATTGACAGGTCACACCACCCACTTGCCTAGCCACTTTGCCTAGTCCCCTGCATTGGTATATCATGGCACAGCCACACGGGAGTTAGGCATTTGATGTAGCAACAAAGAAATGTTATTTTAAAAAAGAGATTCCAAAATTATGGCATGATATGACAGCTCTGTGAAGGGAAGTGAGTATATCACAAAAGTTTTCAATACCAACAGTAGTACTCTATATGAAATTCTAGCAGAACTGGTTTCAACTGTATACAATGTTGTTGCATGGTTTTTATATGGCTTGGATATGGATTTGGAGGAATAATATAAAAGGACTTTTTTATGTTAAGTTGCAAATTTCAGAATCCTATAAAAGTTATTTCAACTGGTGCCATGGCTCCCAGCGCAGAGTAGGAGGCTTTTGGGCCAAAGTACCACTGCTCCCAGCACAAAGGAGGATTCTGGGTCTACCTGCCACTGTTTCCAGTGCAGAGAAGGTGAGCAGCACAGCACCAGCAGCAGCCCCCCGCCACACTGTCCAAATGAGAGGACATGTAAACATGCCTCAAAACCAGACTTCCAGATCACCGACAGCAACCCAAAGGGAAATGAGATGGAACACTCTGATACTCAACCACCTGACTCTCTGAACTAGCAACAAAAGAGGATCTTGAAAACATGAAACCAGAAATGATTTCTTGCACAAGAGTGGAGATTGTGCACATAGTGCAAGACATGATTAATAAATCTAGAGAGGACCCAGATAAAAAAAATAGAGGAGCCGAAGAACATGATGGAATCCCAACATAGGAAATAAATGGAATCCATAAAACAGATACAAACAGATTTCCAGGAGATTAAAAATTCCACTGAAACCTTACGCAGCAGAATGAGCCAATGTGAGGACAGAATTTCAGCTATAAGAGGTAAGATTGCAATTAGTGACCAGGAAAAGAAAAATTGCTTTAAAATTGTAATGGATCTTGAGAAATCAAACCAGCAGCTCCTAGATGATGCAAAGAAGAATAACATAAGACTGATCGGAGTCAATGAAGAAACAGGAGAGAGTGTAGATGACATGAAAAACTGTTCACAGAAGTGATGGCAGAAAACTTCCCAAGCAGGGGAAAAAGAACTTGACATACAGATAAGTGAGGCATATAGGACTTCAATTAGCCATGATATAAAAGAACTACACATAGGCATACAATAGTTAAGATTCCAGAAACCCAACAGAAGAACAAAATTCTATAAGCAGTTAAGTGAAAAGAAACAAATCACATAAAAAGGAAAGCCGATCAGAATCACAGCAGACTTCTCAACACAAACCCTCAAGGCAAAAAAAGCTTGGAGTGACATATTGCAAGCCCTAAAGGAAAAGAGCCTCCAACCCAGGTTGATGTGCACTGCAAAACTATCTTTCAAATTTGATGGAGAAATAAGATACTTTCATGACAAAGAGCACCTTAGGAACTTCATGAATACCAAACCAGCACGCCAAAAAATTTTAGACAAAATCCTATGAAAAGACAACAAGGATCACAATGCCAGGAAGTCCAGCAGAATGAATCCATCAGGAAGGACAAGAAATTAAATGCAAAGGGGGAGAATCCAACAAAAAGAAAAGGTCATGGCAATGATAAGTCAATATGTATCAGTTATAACCATCAATGTTAATGGTCTCAATTCACCAATCAAAATAAATAGACTGGCACAATGGGTCAAGAAGCAAGATCCAACAATATGCTACATACAAGAAAACACTTAATTCAAAAAGAAACTCATGGACTGAAAGTTAAAGGGTAGAAAACAATACACCATGAGACAGGACCCGCCCGCCCCCCCACCCCTGCTACAAAAAAGCAGGAGTAGCTATCCTCTTTGCAGATCAAGTAGATTTCAAATCAACACTGATTGACAGACAAAGAAGGACACTCCATACTTTTAAAGGGAACAATCCAAGAGGAAGAGATGACAGTCATAAACATCTACGCACCAAACACTAGTGCACCCAACTATATAAAACAAATACTAACAGACGTGAAAAATCATATAAGCACTAAAACAATAGTAGTGGGGGGACCTCAATACCCCACTGTCATAAATAGATAGGTCAACTAGACAAAAAAAAGCAATGAAATACTAGAACTCAATCGAACTCTTGAACAAATGAACTTAACAGATGTTTACAGAGTCTTCCACCCCACAAAATCAGAATACACATTCTTCTCAGCTGCACATGGGTCATTCTCCAAAATAGACCACATACTTGTTCATAGAACATTTTTAGGTAAGTGCAAAGGAATTGAATTTATCCCATGTATATTATCAAACCATAGTGCGAAGAAATTGGAGATCAATAGCAAAAGAAACTGCAAAAATTTCATAAGCATGTGGAAATTGAACAACACACTTCTGAATAACCAATGGGTCACAGAGGAAATTAAAAAAGAAATCAGAAAGTTCCTTCAATTCAATGACAATGACAATACAATATATCTGAATCTATGGGACACAATGAAAGCAGTCTTACGGGGGAAATTCATAGCACTGAATACTCACGTTAGGAAAACAGAACGAGCCCAATTAAACAATTTGATGCTGAACCTCAAGCTTCTAGAAAAAGAAGAGCAGGACAAACCCAAAACTCATACAAGGGAGGAAAGTATAAAGATCGAGGAGAAATCAATGCAATGGAGACTAAGAGAATGATACGAAAAATCAATGAAGCCAAGAGTTGGTTCTTCGAAAGAATAAACAATATTGACAAACCCTTAGCCAAACTTATCAGAAAAAGAAAAGAAGAGGCCCAAATCCATGCAGTTAGGAATGAAAAGGATGAAATTACAATGGACCCAGCAGAAATCCAGAGGATTATCAATACCTACTTTGAGAACCTATGCACCAATAAGATGGAAAACACAAAAGAAATGGACAGATTCCTAGATACATATGAACTACCAAAATTGAACAAAGAAGACTTAAAAATTCTAAATGACCCAATATCAATCAATGAAATTGAAAACGTAATGAAAAACTTACAAACTAAGAGAAGCCTGGGTCCTGATGGCTTCACTGCTGAACTCTACAAGACATTTAGAGAGGAACTACTGCCACTACTGTTTAAACTCTTCAATGAAATTGAAAGGGAAGCAATACTCCTGAATTCATTCCTGGAAGCAAGTATCACTTTGATCCCCAAAGCAGAGAAAGATGCAATCGGAAAAGAGAACTATAGGCCAATCTCACTAATGAACATAGATGCAAAAATCCTTACTAAGATACTGACAAACAGAATGCAGAAGATCATGAAGAATATCATAAACCCTGACCAAATGGGATTCACCCCAGGGATGCTGGGATGGTTCAACATATGCAAATCAATAAATATAATACACTCTATCAATAGAGCCAAGGACAAAAACCATATGATCATCTCAAAAGATGTAGAAAAAGGTCCGATGAAGAATCTCAAGGCTGGCCTTTGCTGAGCTATGTTCCTGTGAGGGACATACCCCCACTCACCCCACAAATAGGACCCAAAAGAACAGTCCAAGCTCCTGGGCAGGACCCCCTCCCCCAGGACTACCTTGATACTGTTCTGAAACCAGGTGCCCTCTGACCTGCCTTGTGGAGATGGAATTTGATACTGTACATTGTCTCAATGCCTGTTTTTACTTTTCCTTTCACTAAGGGTTTTAGTTTGGGTATGGTTTTTGTCGGATTGACACTAATCCATTTCTTAAGATGCTGTGAGAACCATTTCATCCAAATGCCAAATAAATTTGTGTTCTAGAAAAAAAAAGATGCACAAAAAGCATTTGACAAAATCCAACACACATTTATGATAAAAACCCTACAAAAAATTGGAATAGATGGTCTCTACCTCAATGTGATAAAAGCCATCTATGAAAAACCAACAGCCAATATCATACTAAATGGTCAAAAACTGAAATCCTTCACACTAAAATCAGGAACAAGACAAGAATGTCCACTATCACCACTCCTGTTCAATATAGTTTTGGAAACATTAACCATGGCAATTAGATAAGAGAAAGAAATAAAAGAAATAAAGATAGGAAATGAAGTCAAATTCTCATTATTTGCAGATCACATGATATTCTACCTAGAAAACCTCAAGAACTCCACCAAAAGTCTTCTAGACTTAATAACCAAATTTGGTAAAGTAGCTGGATACAAGGTCAACGCACAAAAATCAATAGCTTTCCTCTACACGAACAACAGACTCACGGAGAGAGAAACAGAGGAAACAATTCCTTTGACAATAGCATACAAAAAAATGAAATACGTAGGAACCAACCTAACGAAAGAAATCAAAGACCTCCTCTCTGAAAACTATAACACCCTGAAAAGAGAGATTGAAGAGGATATGAGAAAATGAAAAGACATCCCCTGCTCCTGGGTAGGAAGGATCAACATAGTGAAAATGGCCATACTTCCAAAACTGCTATATAGATTCAATACAATTCCAATTGAAATCCTGGGAGTATACTTCGTGGATCTTGAGAAAACAATCCAAAAATTCATTTGGAACAAGAAGAGACCCAGAATATCAAAAGCAATTGTAGGGAACAGAGACATGGCAGAAGGTATTGCAATCCCCAACTTGAAACTATACTACAAAGCTTCTGTGATAAAAACCAGCACAGTACTGGCAAAGAAACAGACCTGAGGACCAGTGGAACAGATTAGAAGATGCAGAAAAAACTCCAGTCACACTCAGCTACCTCATCTTTGACAAAGGATCCAAATACTCTCACTGGAGGAAAGATAGCCTCTTTAATAAATGGCGCTGGAAAATTGGGTTTCAACTTTCCAAAGACTAAAACTAGACCTATGTCTCTCACCATGCACTAAACTAAAATCTAAATGAATTAAAGATCTAAATATTACAACAGAAACACTAAACCAGCTGGAAGAGAGTTTAGGAAGAACTCTTGAAGACATTGGTGTAGGAAAAAATTTTCTGAACAACCTCAGTTGCCCATGAACTAGCACAAACAATCAACAAGTGAGGGCCTGGGATTTAGCTCAGTGGTTCCGCCACCTGCCTTGCAAGCACAAGGACCCGAGTTCGATCCCTGGTACCAAAAAAAAAAACCAAGAAACAAAAACAATCAACAAGTGGGATCTCTTCTTACTAAAAAGCTTCTTCTGCAGAGCAAGAGAAACCACCAACAGCATGAAGAGACAACCTGCAATGTGGGAAAAATCTTCACCTGCTGTTCCTCAGACAAAGGTCTACTATCTAGAATCTATAAAGAACTTAAAAAAAAAAAATCAGACCTCCCAAATTTAAAGACCCAATCCAAAAATGGGCATCTGAAATGAACAGACATTTCTCACACAAAGAAGTAGAAATAGCAAATAGACAGAAGAAAAAGTGTTCAACATCACTGGTCATTCGAGAGATACAGATGAAAACAATGCTGAGATTCCACCTCACCCCACAAAGAATGGCTGCTGTCAAGAAATCAACCAATAACAAATGCTGGCAGGGCTGTGGGGAAAGAGCAACCCTGCTCCACTGCTGGTGGGAGTGTAGACTGGTGCAACCACTGTGGAAATCAGCATGGAGATACCTCCAAGAACTAGGACTGGAAGTCCGATTTGACCCCGCTATTCCCCTGCTGGGTATCTTCCCCCAAGAATTAAAAGAATCATCCCACAGTGATATATGGTGCACCCATGTTCATAGCAGCACAATTTGTAATAATTAAGACTTGCAAACAGCCCAAATGCCCATCAACTGGAGATTGGATAAAGAGAATGTGGTTTTTAAAAATAAAATGGAGTACTACTCAGCTATAAAAAATGAGAAATTAGAGACATTTATAGCTAAATGGATGCACATTGAGGTGATACTCTTAAGTGAAATAAATAGGACACACATGTGTAAATACCAAATAGTTTCTCTGGTGTGAGAAACTGAAAGTGTAAATAAGGACTAAAAGGTATAATATATAATGTGAAATAGTAAGAAAAGGGGCAAAGGGGAAGGGGGAGTGGGAGGGGTAGGGGAAAGGAAAGAAGGGAATGGAATTAATATGAGAAAATTAAAAAATAGAAACAAAGTCTTTGTAAATAGGGAGGGATGGAGGGGTTGAAGGGAGGGCAGGGCAAGGGTGAAAAATAAGAACCAAGAGAGACTATGTAAAGGTGCAAATTTCCAATGATGAATGTCATTATATTGTACACCTAAAATGTACCAATAAAATAAAGTTTTTTTAAAAAAAGTTATTTCAACTCATCCCTGCAACAGTGGAAAAAACTGATTTTTTTTTTTGGTACCAGGGCTCCAACTTAGGACCTTATGCTTGAGACAGGCATGGTGCCACTGAGCCAAATCCCTGGCCCACTCGAGATCACTCTTGAGACCCCACAGCCTGGGCTGGCCCAGGACTCCCCAACTCTGATACCAGGTGTTCTATCGGCTGCATGCCACTTACCCCATCCTGAACTGTGAGACCCAACTCAGCAACTTAATACCAGCACCATGTTGAGAACGTTCTCTTCCATTCTGTAAATGTGTGACTTCCAACTGCACTCTGTCTCCCGGGAGAAAACCCCCACCCCTAACCGATGCACGTAACGGAAAGGTAAAATAAACAGAAGCTGTGTTTCATGTGATCTGCAACAATCCGTTACCCAGGGAAATGGGGGCAACTAACTGTGCTTATCTTGGCTTCTGTAACCAGCTTCTACAACAGTCCATAACCCAGGGGAATGGGAGGAGGGACTTTTCTGTGGTTTTTCCCTTTAAATATGCAGTCCTCATTTCAGTAAGGGCCTTTGTTCTCCGACTTGGTTGGAGTGTACATGGGTCCCGGATGGAAAATAAAGTTCTCCAGTAAGTTCTTATAAAGTTCTCCAGTAAGTTCTTATGACTGTGTCGTGCTTCAAGAGATCGTTGCTAATCTAATCTGGGGACGAGGTCCAAGAGAACCATGACCCCAGTGCTTCCAGAGGCTCCATTGCAGTGACTCCCATAGTCTACTGTGCTGTCTGCTTCGATTCCTTACCCAAACTTGATGTGCCAACCCATCTTGTCCCAACTCAGAAAGAACTGGGAAGAGAAGGGCTAATCTGTCCAATTTTCAGAGTGACTCCCCAGAATATGCCCACCTACCCCTAAGAGCTTACCTCTGTGACCAGATTTGGAGCATAGGTCTCTGCACACGTGATTAAATTAAGGATCTGGTGATGGGTGGACTGCAGATTGTAGGAAATGGAAAAGTGGACGTTATCAGAACCCCTGCAGTGAGAAAGTGTATTGAAAAATAAAGACAGGAAATGAGACTTAGAGAAGAAGCTGAGCTTTAGGCCTGATCAGTGCTGCTCTGGGCAGCAAAGACAAAGGCACCCTGAGCTTGCCACTGTTTATTGGGTTCATAGGGAGTATCAGATGACTCAGAGGGCAGTGGTAATCCTAAATCGAAAAGGCTCGAATAATTGGAGGAAGTATCAACTATCTCAGAGGGTAGTGGTAATCCTATGACTATGAGGCTGTTATGCTGATGAGGATCTTAAGTTGATTAGGATGGTGAGCTGAGCAAAACGTTCTTACAACAGTAGGTGGGATGAGTTAAACTGATAAGGAATTTGTCCCTCCCCAGGTGAAGCTCTTCTACTTGATTCTCAAAGATTCAGGATGTCTTCAGCCGATGTAATCTTGCTCTTGAGTTTCACAGCATCACAAGACTATTGAGGCCTCAGACAACCCTAATCATAATGTAATCATGAAATGATTTTCCCCCCAAATTATGTAGAATGGCTTCTGACAGAAGATGGTCCAGGTGGGCCCTGCATCCAAGGAGAATGTCCTCACTAGTGACAGAAGAGATGCAGATACAGAGAAGGCTGAGTGGAAACACAGGCATGGATTGGAGTGGCACAGTCACAAGGAACACCTCAGGGCCACGAGAAGTTGAAAGAGACAAAGAAGGGTCTTCCCATAGAGGCTCCAAGGGAGCACAACCCTGCTAACACCTTGATTTTGGGTTTCCACATGGAATGTCTGGTGGCACTGGGGTGCCCACCTCCAAACTTTCCAGGGCTTGTCTCTCTGACATAGAAAGAGGAAGAGGAATCAGAAGATGGTGCAAAGCAAAAGGATGTTTGTTGGGAGCAATGCTACATAATTCTAGGCAAAAATCATTTGAGTAGGCCTAGTTCTCCTGCCTACAGCCCAGCTAGGACATTCCAGATATAATTGCATTTTGGCCTCTGGTGACAACTGAGACCTCAATGATCCCCCCCCCCCCCATGCTGCAATCTCCAGGACAAGACCACACCTGCGGGAGACGCCAGGGAGAAACCAAATCTTCATCTGCATAGTTCCTCATTGTTCTTAGATTTCCACTGCCCCCCAGCCTTTTGTTACACCTTGTTTATCCCAATGTGAAGTACTGAACTCTGTATTTCACTTGTTACATCTGTTTCTCCCGATGTACTGAATAAAAGGTGTGGTAAGCTGGGGGCTTTTGTCTTTGCTGCCCAGAGCAGCACTGATCAGACCCAAAGCTCAGCTTCTTCTCAGTCTCATTTGTCTACCTTTCCTGTAATTCGCCGTGTGCTGCGGTGGCTCACAGGAGACTAGGATTTACTGCAGAGGTTCTGGTAACGTCCCCTTCCCCTGTCCCCTATAGATGTTCATTTGCAGTAGAAAGTGGTACAAAACCACTCCAAGGGAGTAGGAGCCCCAGAGCTGGATAACGGCTGAATAGGGGGCAGCAGTCTTGTTTTATGTAGTAAGGGCCTAAGACCCTCCCTCTGAGGGCAGCTACACCTGATTGGGTGGCCTGCTTATTACTAAAGGTTTGTACTTTGTGGGCTAGTAAGGAAATGGGTAAGCATGGAAACCCACACAAGGAGAAACCACAGTAGACAGTGTTATCTGCAGAGATGCAGAGGTAAAACCACAGACTGCCTGCTTTAGGGGTAAAATCACAAAACTGCCTCCTGGTCACAATCTCAGCTTATTACAGAGGCTGTTTTTCTCCCTCTTTTTAAAGAGCCCTTCCTTGGGGTCCCATCTTTCCCTATACAGCTTCAGAATTATGGGAGAATAAACTTCTGTTGTTTTAAGCCAAGTTTGCAGCAATTTGTCACAGAAGCCACAGGAAGCTAATACAAACTAAGTTTGTTTTCTGTTGCTAATAACACTGTACCACAGTCTGGGTAAGTTTGTCTTGGCTCATGGCCCACAGTCAATGGGCTGCGTCTGATAATGACCTTCTGTCTGTCAGAGTCCTGAGGAAGCACAGCGCACCAATGGCAAGAGCAAGCTCGAGAGAGGCCCAGCCACACTGGCTTTCATAGCAAACCCACTCTGGAGATAATCTGTTAACACACTGATCCATTAATCATGAAAATAGCTTAATCCATTCATGAATGCAGAGCTCTGGTCACTTTTTAAAGGTCCCATCTGGCCCCACCTTTTAGAATCTCATAGAGGAATTAAATTTCAACACAAATTTCAGAAGGGATAAACTACTGAAACCATAGCAAACAGCTAGGAATTTCTAAATTTTGGAAGCAATGAGAAGAGTTAGTAAAAAAATTTTACAGCTTTGGGGGTTTTATTTTGCTTTTTCTGTTTGCATACTTTTTTGTTTCTTTTTTTTTGTACCGGGGATCGAACTTGGGTCCTTGCGCTTGCGCAGCAGGTGGCGAAACCACTGAGCTAAATCCCTTGCCCAACTTTTTTGTTTCTTGAGACAGGGTCTTGGTATGAAGTTAAGGCTGGCCTTGAACTGACAACCCTCCCAGGTCTACCTTCTTGGTTCTGGAATTATAGGTACACACCATCATGCCTAGCTTGTTTTCATTTGCTAAGTTAGTCTTTTAGAAACTTCCCGTGGATCAGTGGTGCACACCTGTAAGCCCGACCACCCTGGTCAATTTAGTGATTTAGTGAGACACTGTCTCAAAAGAAAATAAAAAGGGTTGGGAATGTAGCCCAGTGCAAAGTACCTGCACTCAGTCCCAGTACACACACACACACACACACACACACACACACACACACACACAATACCCATGGACATTTGAAGAAAAAGTGAGGTCCTTTATGTCTGGTGGCAGTGGGGCTGTCCCATGGGATCAGACTAGCTTCAGAGCCTGGGACTCTCAGTGAGTAGCAGCGAGTTCCAGTCTGCAGGACAGGGCCTGTACACTTCCCCTTGAACTTGCTGCAGGTTTGAGGTTTTGACACATTTCTGTATTCTCACCAGGGATTGTGTTCTTCACTCTAGGTTCATCTTTGCCTCTCTCTCTCTTTCTCTTTCTCTCTTGCATTCCTTTTTTTTTTTTGGTCTACTTCTCCCTCTCTTCTTCTGGTGACTTTTTCTGATTGAAGACATGTAACTCTGATTTTGCAGAATTTAAGAGATCAGAGAGACCAACAAGTGAAACAGGATTTAGTTAGATGTGCACTAGCCTAGTGGATTTTTATCCAAAGCCTGAGCCCTGGACAAAGAAGAGGCTCTAATTTTATACATAGCTGAAGGGGTTGGTCTTTTTAGTGTTGCAAAACTTGTGAGTGGGCAAGCAAGTTTACAGAAGGAGAACAAAGACAGTTATTCAAACAGTGTCGGTTTGGATTTAGCACATTTTAGTGGCCTTGGGGTGAAGAGAAATAGGCTGTTATAAAAACAGCATGTTGTAAAATCATTACTTATAGGAACAATGTTGCCAGGACAATGACCAGCAGCCACAGGGAGGGGGAAGACTAAAGGGGAATTGCTTAGGTTGGGGAAGCTTGTTTATTCTTCTTTTTAAAGTCATACTTCACTCAGGCTGGGGATTTAGCTCAGTGGTTTTGCCGCCTGCTGTGCAAGCGCAAGGACCCAAATTCTATCCCCGGTACCAAAAAAAAAAAGTCATGCCTCACTGAGGCATTGTTCCGTGACCAGCAAGTGAACATCAAGGCCTTGAGCCCAAAGCTTTTCCATTTTCAGTAAGAAGGGACTTCTTCTCCAGTGTATGGGTGGCATGGGGAAGGTGACAGAAAGTATTAGTTGTGGTCTTCAGGGTTTTATTTAACACTTAAGACTTAGATTTCTCTGCTGAGGATTTAGCTCAGTGGTTCCGACACCTGCCTTGCAAGAGCAAGGTCCTGAGTTCGATCCCCGGTATCAAAAAAAAAAAGAGATTTCTCTGAAATAAAAGTTTTATTGAATATAATCAAAGTATGACATATGTATGTATACACATATGACAGTGAAACCCATTAATTTGTACAGTTAATATGTGTTAATAATTATAATTTTAAAAGACTGGCACAGCTGGTTATAGCGGTGTATACCTGAAATACCAGCACTGAGGGAGACTGAGGCTGGAGGATCACAGGTTCAAATCAGTACAGTTAGAAACAAGGGAGCTGAGCCACTCCCTTTCCTTTGTTCCACTGTAAACGCCTCACCACCCTAACGACTATCCATGGCTCCATAATCTGCAGATGGGGAAGCCATGTGAGCCACTTTCCTTCTCTCCATTCAACCATAAACCAGATACCACCCCAGGGATTATCCAGGCTTAAATTTAGGAGGTCCTGCAGATTGCTGACATGAGAGACGGTGGGAGGCACCTTGAATCAGTAGTGTCTGATCCTACAAACACCAGAAGCCTGAGTTATCGAGCCCCGTCTTTCCCCTTTGCATTCCAGTCCCTTTCTCCTTTTCCCCATCATCCTCTTTTTCCTTCCACTCTTCTCTCTGTTCCTGCTAACATCCCATGATCTTCAATAAATGTAACAACTTACTACATACTCTTGGCAGTTCTTTCCAGGTCATACACAAGAGCCTGGACTATTTTTGACCCTGTCAACTGTAACAAAGCCCTACCTACGCAACTTTGCAAGACTCTGTCTCAAAATAAAATATAAAAGTACCTGAGCTTGGTAGCACACATCTGTAATCTCAGCACTGAGGGAGGCTGAGGCAGGCGGATAAAACGTTTGAGTCCTTAACTAAAATGTACCAATAAAATTGATAAATAAAAAAAAAGAGAAAGAAACACTAATTCCAAAAAAAAAAGTTTGAGTCCTGGCTAAGGAAATTAGCAATACCTTGTCTCAAAATTTAAAAAATCAAAAAGGTAGGGCAACCCATTTTCTGGTCTCCCTTCTATCTCTCTTAGACAGAAGCTGTCTTTCAATACATTTTTCCTACTCTTAAAAAAAGATCAAAAGGCTGGGGATATCGCCCACTGTGAGGGTCATGGGTTTAATCCACAGTACCAGAAGAAAATAAAATAAAATTTTTAAAAATATATGAAAGGGCTGGGGATGTAGCTCAATAGTAGAGTGATCCTGGGTTTGATTCCCAGTACTGGAGAGAGGGAGAGAGAGAGAGAGAGAGAGAGAGAGAGAGAATGAATAATTAATGATGCATAATGATACCCTTAATAGGAAAAAAATTATTGAGTCTTTATAGATGCCAGGCAGAAAAATGATCAGGTCCTAGTAGTATTGTAACAGTAGTAACAGCACATTTAAGAATCACACCCAGGAAGGGACAGTCTGAGTGACCTCTAGCTAGAAGTCAATGTAAGGAAATTGGTCAGGATGGCCATTTGGGTCTGAGACTCCCCTCCACACTGCCTGTACATTGGGGATATGCAAGGTCCCCTCTGGTGGCCACCAGTGTACCAGTCTTGGCCACTCAACTTCCCAGAGGGTCCTGAGTTTGGTAGGTCTCATATTAACTCTGTAAACTTCATGGAATCATTTCTTAAAATTTTTAACATGCAATCTATGACTGTGGGCTGACTAGTTATGGTGCCCATGGTACTCTCTAGTCCCATGAAAAGTCACAACAGATAAGAGAGAGGAATCTCCAGAGGAGACCAGTCAGATGCCCACTTGGCCGAGCCCCTCTCAGGAACTTAAGTATGTCTTGGCTAAGGTACACCTGTATAAACCTGGGCCTGGTCAATCCCCTATTACAGGGGATGAGTCACCATTATGCCATATGATGCCACCACAAAAAAAAAAGTTAGGACCCACTGAGACTCTGTAACACATGCTGGGGAGCCACAGATATGTTCACACACACACTCACACAGGCATTCATAGGTTATAATTGTCCACCCAATCCCGAATGTGCCCTAGCACTTGGGTCTCCATGAGACCCTGGGAGATGACCAAGCTCCCTTTCTATCCATGGACAGGCCTGACTAGAACCAGGGCCTGGGGCCTTACCTTATCCTGAAGTCCCAGTGAAAGACCAGTCCACCTCTCCTCTGAGTCTAGTCTGTGGAAATAAGTGCATCCAATGATTACCCTCACCCATTGAAGGAGGTCCCACCAATTAGGCAGAGTCACACCATCTTGTTCTGCCCAAGAGAGCTCTCCAAGGCAGCTCTGGCCAGCTGCTCTCCAACCCCAAACCAGTGGCTCAAGGGGTTAGCATGGTTGGTTTCCCCATCAGGGAACTGAAAATGTAATGGCAGGAACAGCACATGAAAGAATGGAGTGGCACTTGGAGAGGTGGAGGGTAACCAAGGTTTATTACACTGGTGGGCTTAAAGGTGTTTGTGACTCCAAAGTCTGAATCCTGAGCAGAAGCTATGAAATTCCTTTTATACTGTTGTAGGAAGGGCAAATAAAGCTACAGAAGGAGAATAAAGGCAATTATTCAAGCAATGACAGTTTGCAACTTAGCACATTTGGGTGTCCTTGGTCAAGTGAAGAAAAATAGGCTCTCATAAAAACAGGGTGTGGTAAAACTGTTGTCTATAGAAAGAGAGTTGTCAGGACAAAGGACAGAAGGCACAGGGAGGGAGAAGATTAAAAGAGAAGGTGACAGAGAGTATTAGTTATGGTCTTTAGGATTTTATCTAACACTTAGGACTCAGGTTTTGTTTTTAAATTTTGCCTTCCTCATCAGTATAGGCAGCTAAATTAGTTAAAAATTAATATGTAGTCAGAGAGGGACTGGGCTCTCAGTGAAGGGTAGAAATAAAGGAATTGTGGCTGAAGACACATTTGAAGAAGGCAAAGCCTCAAGATTAAAGTCAGAATGGCCAGATTTACATACTTCCCTAAGGGATGAATGGAAATTTGAGATTGTACTGTAATTGGTACCATCCAGTCCATTAAGTTCAGATATGCATCAGACACATGGGTAGGTGACCAGAACACCTGGGCTCATCCATTCCCCAAAATGTTCCTGTTTTAGAAGTTATAGATAAGCCAAAGTTAATGATGTCAGCCATATGCCTTTGCTTCATGCTCTACTTCCCTATTGTATTAAAATTAATTAAGCAGGGATGGGAATTTAGCCCAGTGGCACCTCAGTGCGTGCCTCAAAAGCGCAAGGTCCTGAGTTCCATCCCTGGTATCAAAAAAAAAAAAATTAGTTAAGCAGCTATACTTGTAATCTTATTGGTTGATTATAGTTTGTCCCGTGTTATACTTACCTTGGGATTTTATACCCACCTCATGATTTTGCCCTATAAAATATTCTCAGAAAAATGACCTTAGTGGCAACCCACTTGGGACCTCTCCTGTCCTCAGGAGGTATTTCTCTTCCCCAGTAAACCTTTCCTATTCTTAACCTCCTTTGTCCTTTGGAATTCAGTCTTTGATTTCAGGGGACACAAACTCGGCACATCTGACATCTAGCAAGTTGGAAGCTATAGTCTTCCATATCACTAGGACAACTTTTCCCTGTTACCAGCAGCAAGGCTAGAGAGCTATTGGAAGTATGTCTGCTGGACCTAGAGCTGAGTATTTTACATAAATACAAAAATTAGCCAGGTGTAGTGCCACATGTCTGTAATCCCATGCACTGAGGGAGGCCTAGGCAGGAGGATCATAGGTTCAGCCTAAAATACACAAGGAGAGCTTGTCTCAAAAACAAACACAACTCCCAGAGCTGGTGTGGTGGCACATACCTATAGGCCTAGCACTCAGGAATTTGAGGCCAGCCTGGTCTACATAATGAGTTCAAGACCAGCCTTAACTATACCATGTAGTGAGACCCTGTCTCAAAAAAAAACAAAGCAAAGCCAAAAATCAGGGGGCGGAAAACAAATTGTTTCCACTGAACTTTAAATGGGCTACGGATAAGAAGGGTGGGTTTAAATGAGGACAGCTTTTCAATAGGAGAGCTATCCCTAAAGAAAAGTAATTACTACTTTTGGATTGGTTGTGGTGGAAAGTCTAGACTATTTGTGCATCAACAGCGTGTAGGACTTGGTGATCAGCCCTGGTGAGAGTTAATTCCCAACTGCAGGAAAGTGAGAACATCTTTTCTTGCCTTTTCCCCAGCTGTTAACTGATAACTCCCCTTGTCCCACATCCATCCTCTGGCCCTTGTAATTAAATTTATGATACCTCAGAACTTTCTTTCTTTGTTTTTCTTTTTAAGTACTGAGGATTGAACACAAGGCATTTACACTGAGCTACATCCCCAGCCCTTTTTTATTTTTTATATTGAGACAAGGTCTCAGTAAGTTCCTGAGTTGCTTAGGATAGGCTTGAACTTGTGATCCTCCTGCCTCAGCCTCCCAGACTACTGGGATTACAGACGTGTACCACCGTACTTGGCTAGAACTTTTCTTATCATTTCTTTTCCCCCGAGATGCTGGGGATGAGGGTGTAGCTCAGTGGTAAAGCACTTGCTTAGCATGAGTGAGACCCTCGACTGAATCTCCAGCACTGCAAAAAAAAAAGTAAAGCAAAGTCCCCAGATGCTGATGATGTCTAGATAGTTCTCTCAGACTGAAGGAAGGAAGACAATCTTTCTGTGTGGAAAAACATGCAGTTGTTTACTGAAGGTTTTGCCATCATGTGCCTCTTTGGTGGAGAAAGCTGTAGTGTTCTTTCTGCAGTGGAGGCAGTGGAGGAGGAATGTAGGTTGTTCTTCCATCTGACACTTCATCAAGAGGGATAGGCCCTTTCCTGGGGGCCTTCTCAACTCACCTGTGGGGACTCTTCCCACCTGCTGGTTCTCCAGGCTGCTGTACTTGCCTCTAGTCATTTTATAGAGAAAACAAACATTGTTATGGGAGTAAGGAGAAAGCTTAGGGAGTGAAATCTGGTTGGAACCACAGCATTGTGTCTTGGATGCCCGGTCCGTTCTTAAAGGTCCCTTGATACATACAATCTGGGGGGATAAACACTTCAATTGCATAGGTTTTATTTTTAATTTTTATTTTTTATTTTGAATAACATTTGCACTTGTTCCAATGGTATTTTCTTCTCCTCTTTTGGGGGAAGAGTAAACAGCAATAAAATTGACAGTAGCTTTTGTGGTACAATCCTAGAAAAAATGGTTAGAAAAGCAACATCTTTGCAAGAATCATTTTGCTTTATGAGGAAGAAAATTAGATAAGGACATAATTCAAGCAGGTATTTGATGAGCTGAAAGGTGTTTCAGCCACCTCAGCAGCACAACTACATTCCTTATCCTGTACTGAATCACCTGAGAGTAACCAAGACTAGCATCTGAGCTTACCCCTGGTCACGAAGCCACCAGGACAGGGGTTGTCCCCAAGGAGAGAGTTGGTTTTGGGATGCAAGGGAGTTGAAAGTTTCCAAAGAAAGCTGCAACAGCATCCCGTCACAGCTGTCCTTCTTGCAACAGAGTAATCTGGGTCTCTGTCTCAGGAAGTCAAAGAACAAAGTTGAGAACTAAGGAGGTAGACAGGTGGAATGTTTACTATGAAGAGAAAAATAGCACCCAGAAGTCTAGAGAATACCTGGGGTTTTCAAATCAAAAAATGACCAGGATTTAGCCTACTCTGAGTCAAGTTAAGCTCAGCCTATAGGACTAAAACAAGCTTAGTTACACTAAAAATAGGCTATGAAGAGTTGAGGCATGTAACAAGCATATGTTTGCGGTAATTCTTGGCCTCTGTCAAGTGGTACATAAAAAATAAAATAAAATAAGGAAAAAACCGTGTTCTTGGTAGAAGCAGTTGTCTACCCATCACCTTGCTGTTATCTCAGTTGTTGCAACCTAATTGTCCTTCCAGTTCTTATTAACTCAACCTCAGCCTTCTGTTTATTTGACCAAGGCCTGGCCACCCTGACTCGGCCTTAGACCCAGTCCTTCCCAGGATGCCTGCTCTCTCATGCCTCTCTTGTCTGACTGTACTACTCCTGCAGTGGGGCCTTAGCACTCCTTCCTCACCAGTGACTTCCTTCCCTGTGCCTCTGGGCTGGCCCCAGGCAGGCTTTGACCGGGAGCATGCAGAAGTGACTCAGTGTGCCTCCAAGACAGGCTATTGGAGACCGGTGGTGCCTGCTTCCTCCTGCCACTTCCTGTCCTGTGTTGACTTCTCCCTGGTAGGAGCACAGCATTAGGTGTCAGATAAGAGACCCAGCTTCCCTTAGAGACTTCATAGAGCCAAAGAAACATCCAGCCAGCCTCTGCCAGCCTCAGCCCTTCGGCCCAAGGTCAGGTACATGTGAGAGCTGTGGTAGATGTGTCTGCTACAGGGGTCTTGGCCCAGGCCATCTGCCCACTGGTTCCATGTGGTGAAGATCTACCCAGATGAACTGGCCCCAACTCCTGGCCCTTAGAATTTTTCACAAATGAAATAGTGATTTTCATCTCCATCCTCAAAGTCTCTGAGTGGCTGGATGAGTCAGGGCTCCCAGCATCTTGGCAGTGAATAACAGCAGGGAATTCAGCACAGCATAAGCTGAAGCATGAATATTCAGGCCACTGTGTAACACAAGTGCTTCACTAGTTATCACAGCCCCTCACTCCTGTGAGTCCTGGGAAGAATGGCAGCAGCATAGGGCCTTAGCCACAGAGGCTGGTTCTCAAAGAGGCAGAGATACTGCACATTGAGCCAAAACCTGAGGTTAGGGCTGCCATTAGGTGCAAATTGGACTCCCCTGAGTGGAAGGAAAGGTGCTCAGAGAAGTCTCAAGGGAGCTGAGTGTGTCTCCGCAGCTGAATTGCAGATTTGTTTGAAGGTGAAATCTGATGCCCGAAACAATTCAGTATGCTACATGTTTCCACCAAAGTACCTCCATCAGAACCCGTTCCCACACTCAGCTCCAGTATGTCTCTGAATCCAGTGGGGTGGCATCACCCCTAGGTTCCAGTGAAGAGGCCAGAAGAGGTGTGAATAAACACAGGGAATGAGAGTAGTGCTTGTGAGTGGTACAAACAGCGCACAAGAGGCCACCTAGACCCAGGCTTTATGTGAGAAAAGGCTGGATATATTCTGTCTGGGTGCAGATAGGGCTGAGATTCTGAATGATTTCAGCAGCTGGCTGGGAGAGAAACTAAGTTTTTATAGGTTTGGGGGATGAGGTTATAATCCTAAGGAATCTGGAGTGGAATGCTTATGATTGAGGGTCCAAGGATGTTAAGCACAGGAGTGCATATAACGTTGGACTCTTTAGCACCAAGGTGATTATATATTCCATCCTGAATTTTCTTTAGGGCCATCAGTTCTGTTTACTGAGAGTGGCATGGTCCTTTCATTGTTTGTTGAGTGCTGAATGTTTGTTCAGATCGTCTTACTTGGGTCAGGCATGATACTGGGCATCCACAGAAGAACCATAACAGCCCAGCGGTGGAGCACAGAATGCAGAGGAGAGTACTGATGGAGAAATGGCAAAGGAAGCTTCAGTCCCAAGAAAACCACAGCCAGACTGCCAGCTGTGGTTGGAGTGGGATGGGGAGAGGAGGTCCAGCCCTGGAAAAAACTGCTTTGCCCTGTAAAATAGAGAATGGGTTCAACAGGTACAGTCAGGAAAGACAAATGGGCTCAAAGCCAAGCAGTGTGGAAGATCTGTGTGTGAAGAGTTGACTCCCAGCTCCTAGTTCATACACAGAGCTGCAGAGAATCCAGCCAGGCCAAGTGTGTGTGTAGCTGGTAGGCGTGCCTGGGAACTGGGTTCCTCAAGCTGGTATGAGGGGCAACTAGTATCAGCCAGTTCTCTGCCCACTCCTGCTGAAGAGCAATCTAAAGTAGCAGCTTTTGACCAGATTCCAGGTCTTCATTCAGTCTTTAGAGTCAGTCTCACGATTTCCTTTTGTTAGGAAGCTAAAGACCTCTATACAGAAAACTACAGCACTCTGAAAAAAGAGATTGAAGAGGATATAAGAAAGTGGAAAGACATCCCTTGCTCCTGGGTAGGAAAAACCAATATTGTGAAAATGGCCATACTTCCAAAATTGCTATATAGATTTAATACAATGCTGATTGAAATTCCAAAAATATATTTCACAGAACCAGAGAAAACAATCCAAAACTTCATTTGGAACCAGAAGAGACCTAGAATAGCAAACACAATACTGAGCAACAGAGAAATGGCAAGGGGTATCACAATCCCCAACTTGAAACTATACTACAAAGTACTGTGATAAAAACAGCATGGTACTGGCAAACAAATAGACCCGAGGATCAGAGGAATAGATTAGAAGATGCAGGGCTGGGATTTAGCTCAGTGGTTCCAGTGCCTGCCTGGAAAACACAAGGTCCCGAGTTCGATCCCAGGTACCAAAAAAAAAAAAAAAAAAAAGAAGATGCAGAAACAACTCCAGACATACTCAGTCCTTTGACAAAGGAACCAGCTACCTTCACTGGAGGAAAGATAGCCTATTTAATAAACGGTGTTGGAAAAATTGGATTTCAACCTGCCAAAGATTAAAACTAGACCCATACCTATCACCATGCACTGAACTAAGATCGAAGTGGACTAAAGATCTAAATATTAAAACAGAAACCCTAAACTTGCTGGAAGATAAGTTAGATAGAACTCTTGAAGACATTGGCGTAGAAAAAGACTTTAGGAACAAAACCTCAGTAGCACAAGAACTAGCACAAAGAATCAACAACTGGGATCTCATCTTATTAAAAAGCTTCTGCACTGCAAGAGAAACCACCAACACAGCTAAGAGACAACTTACAATGTGGGAAAAAAATTTTAGCAGCTGTTCCACAAAGGACTACTATCTAGAATACATAAAGAACTGAAAAAAATCAGACACCCCAAAATCAAAGACCCAATCCAAAAATGGACATCTGAAATGAACAGACATTTCTCAGACAAAGAAGTAAAAGCAGCAAATAAACATATGAAAAAAATGTTCAACATCACTGGTCATTCGAGAGATGCAGATGAAAACGACACTGAGAATCCACCTCACCCCACAAAGAATGACTGCTATCAAGAAATCAACCAATAACAAATGCTGGTGGGGGTGTGGGGAGAAAGGAACCCTTCTCCATTGTTGGTAGAAGTGCAGATTGGTGCAAATCACTGTGGAAATCAATATGGAGATACCTCAAAGAACTAGGACTAGAGGTCCCATTTGACCCAGCTATTCCCCTGCTGGGTATCTTCCCAAAAGAATTAAAAGAATCATACCACAGTGATATATGTGCACCCATGTTTATAGCGGCACAGTTTGTAATAGCTAAAGCTTGGAAACAGCCCAAGTGCCCATTAACTGGAAACTGGATAAAGAAGATGTGGGTTTTTTTTTTATAAAATGGAGTACTACTCAGTCATAAAGAATGAGAAATTAGAGACATTTATAGCTAAATGGATGGATATTGAGGCCATACCCTTAAGTGAAATAAATAGGATGCACATGTGTAAGTACCAAATAGTTTCTCTGGTGTGAGAAATTGAAAGTGAAATTAAAGATCAAAATGATTAAAATGAATAATTGATAATTTGAAATAGGAAGAAAAGGTCCAAAGAGGTAGGGGAAGTGGGAGGGAAGGGGGAAAGGAAAAATTATGAGAAAAGGAAAAAATGGAAACAAAGTCTTTGTAAATAGGGAAGGGTGGAGGGGGTGAAGGGAGGACAGGGAATGGGGAAAAATAAGAACCAAGATGCATCATGTACAGGTACAAATACCCAATGATACTTGTAAATGTATTGTATACCTAAAATGTACCAATAAAAGAATTTAAGCAAAACAACAACAACAACAACATTCTTTTGTTTTTGTCATCATTGAGATGGGATCTCACTGTTGCCCAGGCATGCCTTGATTTCCTGACCCAAGTGATCCTCCTGTCTCAGCCTTCTGAGCAGCTGGGGCTGCAGATGTGCACCACCTCACCTAGCCAGTCCCCCTATTCATACAAATAGACAACTGAGGGCCACAGATTTAGCTCAGTGGCACCACACCTGCCTCGCAAGCACAAGGTTCTGAGTTCAATCCCCCACACCAAAAAAAAAAAAAAAAAAAAAAAACCACAAAAGAAGTTTGCAATACATTAGAAAAAATCTGTAGCATGAGAGAAAATGAACAGGTTTCTAAAAAGAAAGTGAAAAACACAGAAATGCACCCCTGGAGAAAACAAAGAATTCAGAGGTGACAAAACCATAAAACAAAAAAAAAATGAAGGAATTAAACTTTTATCAATTTCCTCAGAGAGATTTTAGAAAATAGTGCATCCGCTGAACAACCTGGCACAAGGGACAATGAGCCATGGGAGAATAACCACAGCAAAAGCCTCTGGAAGGGAAAGTGAGGTTTTAAAAGCTAGAAAGGACAACTCTGGATGGACAGAAGTTTAGGAAAACTCAGAGAAGGCAAAAACAGTAAGTGATACAGATAACAAATCAGAAAGTACATCACCATCCTAAAAGGAATCCAGAAAGAGAAAAGAAAGAGAGAGGAAAGAGGACATTACAAAAAGGGTAGAAATGATCAAATACTTAATGAGCTTTTCCAAGAGCTGAGGAAAGGCCATCTGAGACTGCAGAAGGCATTGAGAGTATCAGTTACTATGCACACTTTGAAGAGCATCTTGTCAAATTCAGGCTGCTGACCGTTCCTATGTACAATAGGGTCCCCTTGATTATGATATGCTGATGCACTGGACTAATTTTTAATGATGAAAGGGGATTCCAGTATTGTGTCCATATCTTTAGAATTTCTGTCCTTTTGCTATCCTAGCCAAACACCAAGCAGTAGACAGCAACACATTAAAAAATATACAGCAGCCCTGTTCTTCGTGTTCCTCGGAGCTTGCCGTCTCTGCGGCCTTATTATTTTCTAATTCCCAGGACTCGAATTCATTGCCATGTCTTCTGAAGAGGGGAAGCTCTTCGTCGGCGGGCTCAACTTCACCACCGGTGAGCAGGCGCTGGAAGAGCACTTCAGCAGCTGCGGGCCTCTTTCTGAGGTGGCTGCTGTCAAGGACCGGGAAACTCGGCGATCCCGGGCTTTTGGCTTCATCGCCTCCACCAATCCAGAGCATGCCTCAGATGCCACGAGAGCCATGAATGGAGAGTCCCTGGGTGGTCGCCGAATCCGTGTGGACCGTGCAGGCAAAGCTGCCCGGGGCACCAGAGGAGGGGGTGCCTTTGGGGCCCATGGTCGTGGTCGCAGCTACTCTAGAGGTGCTGGGGACCAGGGCTATGGGAGTGGCAGGTATGACGATCCACCTGGAAGGTATGGATATGGATGTGGGCGATCCAGAGACTATAGTGGCAGCCAGGGTGGTTATGACCGCTATTCAGGAGGGAACTACAGAGACAATTATGACAGCTGAGGAGCATGTACACATGACATACACAAGGAATAACACTTCTGGCCCAGGATCGTCCTTCCACATTGCTGTATAAAGATTTTTGGAGCTGCGCTAAAACTTCTGTTTTAGTATATTACCTATTTTTGAATTGAGCTCCCAAGGTACCTTGTTAAAGACCTTTTAGAAAGCTCGATGTATTTAATTTTCCCCCCATTTAAAGACAAATTTCTGGGACATTTGTAGAGTATGGGGATTTTTTTTCTTTATTAAGTTTTTAGTTTGGACTCTCAGGATTATTGTTTCTGGCGAAAAAAAAATTTGGCCAGACTGATTTTTTTTTAATTAACATGTATCTAGGGTCATTTTTAAAACTTGTACAAAATTTTTATGATTAGAAAATTTTTGAATGTACCTGTAAGCAGTCTGCATCAAAAATGATTGCCTAGAGCTGTTTTTTATTCAAGATCCACCATCATGAAAAGAGCTTCTTGAAAATGTTTGTGAATGTCATTTTTTTTTTAATACTGGAAGAAAAAATATTCTGTGTCTCATGTAGTGTTTAGGATGACCTTCAGAGCTGATTAAAAAGATGAAACCTGAACACACACACACACACACACACACATACACACACACACAAATATACAGCAAAAATCTGTGGTAATTTCTTCTAAATTTTGATATTGTAATTTAAAAAAATGTATAATTGATATTGTGTAATAGGAAGAAAAGGTCTAAAGGAGCAGGGGAAGTGGGAGGGGTAGGGGAAAGGAAAAAAGGCAAAAGAAAAAATATGAGAAAAGGAAAAAAATGGAAACGAAGTCTTTGCAAATAGGGAAGGGTGGAGGGGGTGAAGAGAGGGCAGGGGAATGGGAAAAAAATAAGAACCAAGATACATCATGTAAAGGTACAAGATCCCAATGATGAATGTAACTATATTTTATACTTAAAATGTACCGATAAACTTAATGGATAAAAAGAAAAGTGAAAAAAGAAATATAGAGCAAACAGGCATGCTAGTGCACATCTGTAATCCCAGCACCCTAGGAGGCTGAGGCTGGAGGGTGGTAACTTTGAGCCCAGCCTGAGCAACTTAGTGAGACTCTGTCTCAAAGAAAAAAAATTTAAAGTGCTGAGAATGTGCTCAGTGCAAAGGCGCTGGATTTAATCCTCAAGCCTTGAAGGCAGGGAGAAAGGGGGGGGGGGGAGAGGGACCGTGGGCTGGGGGCATTGTTTAGTGTTGAGTACTTGCTTTTCATGTGCAAAACCCTGGGCTTGTTCTCCAGCACCAAAACAAAAACAAAGCACAATACAGTGCCTATATATTTAGTTTTCCTGGCACACATCTCCTTAAAAAAAAATCTTTCACATTGAGGCCATAATCTTAAGTGAAATAAATAGGATACACATGTATAAATATCAAAATGTATTACTGATCATGTGAAATAGGGAGAAAAGGTCCAGAGGAGTAGGGGAAGTGCGAGGAGTAGGAGAAAGCAAAGAAGGGGAAAAAAAAAATATGAGAAAAGGAAAAAAATGGAAACAATGTCATTGTAAATAGGGAAGAGTGGAGGGGTGAAGGGAGGGCAGGGGAAGGGGGAAAGATAAGAACCAAGATACATCATGTACAGGCACAAGATGCCAATGGTGAATGTAACTGTACTGCATACCTAAAATGTACCAGTAAACTTAATGGAAAAAAAAATCCTTCAATTCTCCAAAGAGATCACAGAGCTCCTAAAAATCTTTCAATCCTCTCATGAGATGACTAGTGCCTGGGGGTCCCAGACAGACTCTGGATGGGGGCTGGTTGCCAGGGAAACAGCCCCACCCCACCCCCTGACGTCTGGGGTGGGGAAGAGGGTGAAGGTTGAGTAACTGCTGATGGCTAAGGATCTAACCAGTCATGCCTACACCATGGTGCCTCCCTAAATCCTCTGACAGCATGCCGTTCTGAGAGCTTCCGGAGTGGCAAACACCAGGGGCAGGAAGGGGTGGGACCTGGAGGAGGGTGTGGAGCCCTGGGCATCTCTTCCATCTGGCCATTTCTGAGATGCATTATTTGTGATAAACCAGTAATCAAGTAAATATTTTTAAAAGGTAAAAAAATACATTCATGATACAATGAATATTACACAAAATAAAAGCATGCCTTAGGCCTATACTTACCATGAGTGAAATGTTAAAATGAAATGCTAAATGGAAAGAAAGAAGTTGCAAACCAATTATGTAATATTTATAATACCAGTCAGATAAATATTTTTATATATTTATGTGGAGTTTAAGACGAGGCAAAGCCCATATATAGCAGATCAACTCAGAACAGCAAATATGTCTGGTGCGTGGGGGAGAGATTCGCTGGAGCAGGGAAGGGAAATACTTTCTGGGATAATGTGGACATTCTAATTTTTCTTTCTCTTTTAAAAAAATGTTCCCACATGTTTTATTAGTACATATTCCTTATACAGATTATTGGGTTTCATTTTGGCAGATTTATACATGCACATAACATACTTTAATCATTTTCTCCCTCTCAAATTCCTTTCCCACCTACCCCCTGAGTTTCACATTTTTTAGAGGGGAGAGGGTTTCAAAATATACAATGTGTTTTGATCATATTCATGCCCCCATTACCTGCCCTTAAATAATGTGGAATGCAAGATTTCCGGGAAAATGACAGAATGGTAAGCAACAACAACTCAGCCTCTCTGAAATTCAGAATTTAGGCACTGGAAAATAACAACTTGGGAATGAAAAAAGAAAAAGAAAGAAGTAGATCCCTGGGGACCAGGAAGGATCTGTCAGGAAAATTAAAACCTAAAGAGAAACTGAAGAGACAGAACACAACGTGGAGAAGAGAAGAGACAGTCTGCAGTTTCTCCCCAGCTCCTGGGTCATGGCTCATGGGAAATGGAGGCCAAATATATGAGACAAACTGAAAGCTGGGGACTCCGGAGGACTTCAGGGAGAAATGCAGTGGTGGAATGGACCAGCAAGTACTCTGAGCTTCAGGGAGAGTTCAAGATTCTGCTTCCACATGAATCCTTCAACAGCCAACAACTGGTGAATGACTGCAGTCCAAGCATCTGCCATATTCCTGGAAAGGGTACTTGGTCAGACATCATTCTGGGGAATGGTTCATTGTTTGAACCTGGGACTCAGGGCAGTCATGGGGGCGGTGCTCCCAGTGTTACATCCCCACAGTGACTGGGTAAGAGACAGTCATGGGAGGGAGCCATGGTCAGAGAGGCATGGTCAG
This sequence comes from Heterocephalus glaber, assembly GCF_053883595.1. Taxonomy (NCBI): domain Eukaryota; kingdom Metazoa; phylum Chordata; class Mammalia; order Rodentia; family Bathyergidae; genus Heterocephalus; species Heterocephalus glaber. Next base: position 32,581,498 of record NW_028258153.1, on the reverse strand, counting down.
CCTGGAAGGAGATCCCTTGAGGAGTTTGAGCTAAAGGACACAGGCTTCACCCACACAGCCAGAGGCCAGACTCAGCATGGATTGCTCTGAATTTGAAAGTTGTGGCACTGGCACCATTCTCCTAACCCTACTGCCTGATGGTGCCAGCATCCAGCATGGATCTGGGGTCTGGCTGCCTTCTTTATCTGTAAGTGTAAATGGGTACACACTTATAGAATGGGACACTTGACTTGGATAGTGCCCCAGAATTGTAGATCCCAGAAAAAAACACACATCCAAAATCACAGAAAAGTTTCTCTTTTTTTTTGCTTTTTTTGTGAGTGTGTGCATTGTTTTCAGTTGTTTTGTTTTTGCTTTTTTATGTTTTTTCTTTATTTTCCTCCTCCTTTTTCCTTGCCAGTATATTGAAGTTTGGGGATTTTTTTTTCCCTCTTTTTTTCCTTGTTTCTTATCTCTTTTTCTTGCTTCTTCTTTTTTATTTTTTCTCTTCTTCCTTTAAATTTTCTCCCTTTAATTTTTTCTTTATTGTTTTTACTCCCAATATAGTTTCCTTTTTTCTCCCTCTTTTAAATCTTTAATTCTCATTAGTTTTCCCCCTTACCTTTACTTAATTCTATAAAAATTCTTCTTACTCTCCAATATGATCCTTTCTCTCTCCTTTTCATATCATATAGTTTAAAGTTGAAAAGTTTTCCTTTTACATTCCCCTGTTCCCTTTCCCTATATCTTTAATACAGTGGTACCTCAGTTCACAAATGTAATTCTTTCCATGATACTGGTCACAAATTGAATTGGATGAGAACTGAATCAAATTTCCTCAGAAGGCCAACATTGAGCTTAATCATTGAATTTGGTGTAGATTTTTTTTTGATTATGGCTAGTTGGAGTCCTATATGCCTCACTTACCTGTATGTCAAATTCTTTCACTCTGGTAAAATCCAAGAGGAAGAGATGACAATCATAAATATATATACACCAAATACCAGTGCCCCCAATATGTTAAAAAAAATTAATGGACATGAAAAACCAAATAAGCTCTAATACAACTGTAGTGGGGGACCTCAATACCCCACTGTCACAAATAGACAGATCATCTAGACAAAAAAATCAACCACAAAATACTAGAACTGAACCAAGCTTTTGAACAAATGGACTTAATAGATGTCTACATAGTGTGTCACCCCACAGAATCAGAATATACATTCTTTTTGACTGCACATGGGTCATTCTCCAAAATAGACCACATGCTAGCTCATAGAACATGTTTAAGTAAATGCAAAGCAATCGAAGTTATCCCCTGTATACTATCAGACCATAGTGCAATTAAACTGGAGATCAATAGCATAAGAAACCACAAGAATTTCACAAACACATGGAAATTGAATAATACTCTCCTAAACAACCAATGGGTCACAGAGGAAATTAAAGAAGAAATTAGATAGTTTCTACAATTAAATTATAATGCAAATACAACATACAGGAATCTTTGGGACACAATGAAAGCAGTTCTACAAGGGAAATTCATAGCAGTGAATGCCCATACTAGGAAAACAGAATGAGTTCAAATAAACAACCTAATGCTGAACCTTAAGCTCCTAGAAAAAGAAGAGCAAGACAAACCCAAATCTCATACAAGGGAGGAAATTATAAAGATCAGAGCAGAAATCAATGCAATGGAGACTAAGAGAATGGTAGAACTACTCATAAAATCTTGCATTCTGCTTAAAAACAGCTTTCATGGGCCAGGAATTTAGCTCAGTGGTTTCACCGCCTGCTGTGCAAGCCCAAGGACCCGAGTTCAATCCCCAGTACCAAAAAAAAAAAGTAAAAAAAACAGCCTTCATGAATATATATGCATATATTCATAGTATACTATGTTAATCTATACTTTATTATTATTATTAATATATTCATGGCTAGTATAGATTTACATCTATAGTAGTATAGTATGCAGTCTTATAGTTGTGACACTTTTTTTTGAAACTTATTAGCATGCTAAAGGAATGTACTACTTTCCTATAAATAGACTGAAGAATTGACTGAAATGTCTTTGTAGAAATGGAATCAGGAAAGATATTTAATTAAAAATCATCTCTGGGTCGGAGATTTAGCTCAGTGTTTCTGGCACCTGTCTCACAAGCCCAAGGTCCCAAGTTTGATCCCTGGTACCAAAAAATAATCATGTTATTTAGAGTATGTATATAAAAAGTGGTCAGGGCCCAAGCTGGCAATAATTTGGGCAATTTCTTATAGGTGGTGATATCACAAACTAGACTCCAAGTTTCCTCTTAGTTCATGCTGTGTTCTTTAACAATTGGGAACCAATTGTCCCTATCAAAAAGATAGATAAAATAATAAATTCAAAGAAGTGAAAGAAAAAAAAAAGAAATTCTTAGATTAAAAATCAAAGGATGGAAAACAGTATTCCCTGTGATGGGAACTGAGAAAAATGCAGAAATAGCTATCCTAATTTCAGATAAAGTGGATTTCAAGCCAAAACTGAACAGAAGAGACAAAAATGATCATTACACAATGGTTAAGGGAACAATTCAACAGGAAGAGATAACGATTATAAACATATATGTACCAAATAGTGGTGCACTGAACTTCATAAAATAAATACTAATGGACACAAAATCGAGATAAACACTAATACAGTTATAATAGGCAATCTTGATATGCACCACTGTTACAAATGGGCAGATCAACTAGACAAAAAAAAATCAACAAAGACATGTCAGCACTGTACCTAACTTTTTTAAAAAATGGATTTAATACATATTTACAGAGCATTCCATCCAACAACGAAAGAAGGCACATTTTTTTCAGCAGCACATTTTTCTCAGACCACATACTAGCCCATAAACCACGTTCAAGTAAATGCAAAAGAACTGAAATTATCCCATGCATATTTTCAGAATATCGAAACCAATGGCAAGGACCGGGGATTTAGCTCCATGGTGCAGCACCTGCCTTGCATGCACAAGGTCCTGAGTTCGATCCCCAGTACCAGAAAAAGAAATCAGTGGCAAAATAAACCACAGAAACTATGCAAACACATGGAAATTAAATAATAACCTATTGAATAGTTAATGGTCACAGATTAAATTAAAGGAGAAATTAGTTCCTACAGCCTAATGATGATGCCAGTACAATGTATCAGAGCCTATGGGACACAATGAAAGCAGTCTTAAAGGGGAAATTTATAGCAGTGAATTCCCACATCAGAAAAACAAAGTGAGCTCCAATAAATAATCTAATGATGCACCTCAAGGTCCTAGAAAAGAAAAAGCAATCCAAATCCAAAGCTAGTATAAGAAGGAAAATTATAAATGTCAGAGCATAAATTAATGAAATAGAGACTTAAAAAAATCAATGAGTCAAAGAGTAAGTTCTTTGAAAGAATAAATAAAATAGACAAACTCTTGGCCAATCCTACCAGAATAGGGAAAGAAAAGACTAAATCCATGCAATTAGAAATGAAAAAGGCAAAATAACAAGGAACACTGCTGAAGTCCAGATCCTTGGTAACCACAATGAGATCCTGTACACTATGAAAATGGAACACTGAGGAGAAATGGATAGATTTCTAGATACACAAACAGCCAAAGCTAAAACAAGATATAAAAATACAAAATAATCCAATATTAATAAAACTGAAGAAGTAATAAAAAAACTACCAACTAAGAAAATCTCAGGTCCCAACAAATTGCTGCCTAACTCTACAAGAACTTTAAAGAAGCTATAGTGCCAATATTCCTCATAATCTTTAATGAAATTGAAAGGGAAGAAGTACTCCCAAAGTGATTCCTGGAAACTAGCATAACCCTGATCTCCAAAGCAGAAAATGATCCAACTAAAAAAAGAAAACTGTAGGTCAATTTCTTTAATGACCATAAATTCAAAAATCTTTAATAAGATACTGGCAAACAGAATACAGAAAATCATCAAAAATGTCATACATCATGACCAACTGGGATTCATTCCAGGGACACAGGGATGGTTCAACATATGCACAACAAAAGAAAGAATACACCACATAAACCAAAGTAAGGACAAAAATCAACTTAATAGACACAGAAAAAGCATTGGACAAAACATTCAGTCATGATTTTTAAAACAAACTTAAAAAAATAGGTATAGAAGGTTTTTAATCTCAACCCAATAAAAGCCATCTGTGACAAACCAATGCCCAGTTGCATACTAAATGGAGACAACTTTAAAGCTTTCTTTCTAAAATCAGGAACAAGACAAGGATGTTTGTTATCACCACTTTTGTTCAATATAGTTCTTTTCTCTTTTTTTTCGGTATTGGGGATTAAACTTAGGACCTTGAGCTTGTGAGGCAGGCACGGTGTCATTGAGCTACATCCTGGGCTCCAGTAGTTCTTGAAACGTTAGCCAGAGCAATTAGGCAAAAAAAACAAATAAGGGCTGGGGATGTAGCTCAGTGTCACTGCGCCTGCCTGGCAAGCAGAAGGTCCTGAGTTTGATCCCTGGTACAAAAAATAAATAAATAAATAAATAAATAAATAAATAGATGGGATATGTATAAAAAAGGAAGAAGTCAAATTTTAATTATTTGCAGATGGCACCATCTTCTACATAGAAGACCCTAAAATCTTCACAAAAAGACTCCTAGAATTTATAACCAAATTCAGTAGCATAGTAGGATAAAAATTTGTGCTAAAAAATCAATAGCATGTCTGTAAATAATAATAAACTCATGGAGAGAGAAATTAGGGAAACAATACCTTTTACAATAGCATCAAGAATGGTCTGGGGAGGCCGGGGATTTAGCTCAGTGGTTTCGCTGTCTGCTGTGCAAGTACAAGTCCTGAGTTCAATCCCTGGTACCAAAAAAACCCAAAGCAAAACCAAAAAACAATAGCATCAAGAATAATGAACATCTAGTATTCAACCTAACCAAATAAGTGAAAGACCTCTACAATGAAAATGATAGTACTCTGAAAAAGGAGATTGAAGAGGATATCAGAAAATGGAAAGATATCCCCTATTCCTGGATAGATAAAAAACATATATTTAAAATGGCCATACTTCCAAAACAGTTATACAGAACTAAGGCAATTCCAATCAAAATAACAATGGCATTACTCACAGAGCTAGAGAACATAATCATAAAATTCATATAGGACCAGGAGAGACCAAGAATAGCAAAAGTAATTCTTAGCAGCAAGGGCAAGGCAAGAGGCATCACAATCCTGAACTTCAAGTTTTACTAGAAAGCTACAGTGGAAAAAAGAAAAGCATGATATTGGAAAAAACGAAACAGACTTGTGGATCAGTGGAACAGAACAGAGGATGCAGAAACATCCCCAGGCACACTCGACTAACTTATCTTTGACAGAAGGGCCGAGTACTTTCAACAGATAAAAGATAGCCTTTCTAACAAATGGTGTTGGGGAAACTGGCTACTTACATGTAGATGATTGAACCTAGACCCATATCTCTCACCTTGAACTAAGCTAAAATCAAAATGAGTCAAAGATCTAAATATTAAAACAGAAACAATCTGCTGGAAAACAAAATAAGTGATACTCTTGAATACATAGGAGTAGGCAAAGACTTTCAGAACAGAACCCTGGTTGCACAATATATAATACTAAAAATTAGCAAATGGGTTCATATAAAGCTAAGAATCTTCTGCAAAGGAAACCACCAAAAGTTTGAAGAGACAACCTACAAAATGGGGGAAAAAGTCCTGTTACTCCTCAGATAAAGGAGTAATATCTAGACTATATAAAGATTTCAAACATATTAGAACCCCTAAATTTAAAGACCCAATCAAAAGATGGGCTATGGGGCCGGGGATTTAGCTCAGTGGTTCCACCACCTGCCTCACAAGTGCAAGGACCCGAGTTCGATACCCGGTACCAAAAAAAAAAAAAAAAATATGGGCTACTGAAATCATTAGACCCTTCACAGATGAAGTACAAATGGCCAATAAATACATGAAAAAATATATTGCTGGCCATTTGAGAAATGCAAATTAAAACAACACACACACACAAAAATAAATTAAAAAGAACAACAACACAGTGGTCTAGTGATGTTTCCTGCAACAAAACAAGCTGAAGAATCAGTGAAAGTTTGATTAGATACATTTAATCCGTAAACTTATTGTTGGTCCTATCTTCTAGTACTAGGTACTATTATGATAAAAGTTTACTGTCTTCTTTATTTAGATTCAGCTTTATCACTAAAACTTTTTCTTTTTTTAGCAATACATGTTTTCAGTGCATAATGTTTACATTCCTTGTGTGGAGTTGGCACATGTACAAAACGGATCTTAATTGTTTTTCATCCCCTTTCCCTCCTTCCTCCACTTCCCCCATCTCTTGATTCACATTTCCTTTGAGAAAGATCTATCTTCCTACTTCATATTATCTATCTCTTATTTTACTATTTATCTATAACTTAGAGTTCTCATATAGGAGAAATCATAAGATATTTAAGCTTGCATGTCTTATTTATTTCACTTAACATTGTGGTCTCAAGGGCTCAAGTTTATCTTTCCTTAGGCAGAGTAGTACTCCATTGTGTGTAAATACATTTTCTTTATCCATTCATGAGTTGATAAACATATAGGCTGCTTGCAAGATTTAGCTATTATGAATTGTGTTGTTGTTAACATGGGTATGCATGTATCTCTGTAACATGATATCTCTAACTCTTTCAGGAAGATATCTAGAAGGGGAATATCTGGGTCAATGAAATTTCTAGTTTGAGTTTTTTGAGGAATCTCCATACTGATTTCCACAGTGGTTGTACTAGTTTACATTCCCACCAACAATGTAGAAGGGTTCATTTTCTCCCCACAACCTCACTAGCGTTTGTTAATATTTGATTTCTTGAATATAGCCATTTTTCTGGTGTGAGATGAAATCTCAGTGTAGTTTAAATTTGCATTTCTCTTATGGCCAGTGATGTTGAGCATTCTTTCTTTTTCTTTTTCTTTTTCTTTTTTTTTTTTTTGAGCATTCTTTCATATATTTATTGGCATTTATACTTCTTGATCTGTTCAGTGTCTATTCCTTTCATTAGCCCATTTTTTGATTGTCTTTTATTTGTTGGGGGTCTAATTTTTCAGATTTCTATATATTCCAGATATATAGTCTTTTATTTGTCCTTTATATATTCCTGTATTAGTCTTTTATGTATTTCAGATATATAGTCTTCTATTTGTTGGGGGTCTAATTTTTCAGACCTTTATATATTCCAGATATATAGTGCTCAGTCTGAGAAATAGTTGGTAAAATTGCTGTAGGTTTTCTTTTCACTGTGTTGGTTGTTTATTTTGGTTTGTAGAAGCCTTTTAATTGAATATAATGTCATTTGTTGAATCTTGGTTCTATTTCCTGCGCCACCAGTGTTCTGTTTAGAAAGTTTTGGGGGGGATTTTTGCTTAAATTCTTTTATTGGTACATTTTAGGTATACAATACATTTACATTTATCATTGGGTGTTTGTACCTGTACATGATGTATCTTGGTTCTTAATTTTTGCCCATTACCTGTGTGCCCTTCACCCCCTCCACCCTTCCCTATTTACATAGACTTTGTTTAACGATCATAATGAATAACTCATAATTTGAAATAGGAAGAAAAGCTCCCAAGGGGTAGGGGAAGTGGTAGGGGAAGGGGAAAGGAAAGAAGGGAAAGGAAAAATTCTGAGAAAAGAAAAAAATGTTCAGAAAGTTTTAACTTATGCCGCCTATGCCTTCAAGAGTTTAACCTATTTTATCTTCCAGTAGGTTGTGTTTCTCTTTTTATATTTAGATCTTTGGATGTATTTCGGTTTTTTGGTTTTTTTTGGTTTTGGTACCGGGGATCGATCTCGGGTCCTTGCGCTTGCGCAGCAGGCGGCAAAACCACTGAGCTAAATCCCCGGCCCTTTGGATGTATTTTGATGTTAGCTTAGTGCAAGGTGAGAGATATGGATCTACATTCAATCTGCTATGTGTGGATAGCCAGTTTCCAAAACACTACTTATTAGAGAGGCTATCTTTCTTCCAGCATGTATTTCTGGCCTCTTTGTCAAAGATCAAATAGTTGAAGGTCCTTGGGTTAGTTTCTTCATCCTGTTATGTTCAGTTGATCCTCATGTCTCTTTTTGTTCAGGTACCATGCTGTTTTTATCACAGTAACTTTATAATACAACTTTCTAGTCTGGGATTGTTATGCTTCTTGCTTTGCTTTTGTTACTTGGGATTGCTTTTGCTATTCTGGGTCTTTCCTAGATCCATACGAATTTTAGCATGGTTTTCACCAGTTCAGTGAAGAAAGCTTTTGTATTTTGATTAGAATTGTGTTAAATTTGCATATCAGTTTTGGAAGTATGGCCATTTTGACTATATTGATTATGCCTATCCAGGAACAGGGAATATCTTTCCATCTTCTGATGTCCTCTTTGATTTCATTTTTCAAAATACTGTAGTTTTCCTAAAATAAAATGTTGCTGCAGGGGCTGGGGATTTAGCTCAGCAGTTCCACTTCCCGCTTTGCAAGTGCAAGGTCCTGAGTTTGATCCCCAGTACCAAAAAAAAAAAAAAAAATGTTGCTAAAACAAAATACTGTTAGTTTTCATTTTAGAGGTCTTTACTTCTTTAGGTAAGTTAATTACTAAGTGTACAATTTTGAGGATTTTCTAGAGTAAAAGGTATTGTTTCCTAATTTCTTTCTCAGTTGGTTTATTATCAGTGTACAGAAACATTATTGATTTTTTTGTGTTGATTTTGTATCCTGTTACATTACTAAATTTGGTTATGAATTCTAAGTCACTTGGTGGATCATTTTAGGTCTTCTAAGTAGAGAATCATGCTATCTACAAATATTATAATTTGACTTCTTCCTTTCCTATACATAACCTTTTTATTTCTTTCTCTTCTCTAATTATTCTTGCTAATGTTTTGCCTACCATGTTAAATAGGAGTTGTAATAGTGGACCTTCTTTGTTGTTCCTGACTTTAGAAAGAAAGTATTGAGCCTTTCTTCATTTAATCTGATGTTGGCAGTAAGTTTGTCATAAATGGCATTTATCAGATTGAAATAAGGTCTTTCTATACCTATTTTCTTCAGTGTTTATTATAAAAGGATATTGGATTTTGTCCAAAGCTTTCTGTAGATACATTGAAATGATCATGAGATTTTTGTCCTTGCTTCTGTTTATGTGATGCATTACATTTATTGACTTGTGTATGTTGAGCCATTCTTACATCTCTCAAATGAAGCCTTCTTGGTCATGATGTATGATCTTTTTGATGATTCAATGCATTCTTTTTAATTTTTTTCATTCTTTTTAATTTAAAAAAAATGTTGTTAGTACATGTTTGGAATTCATGCAGTTTACAAACATTTTGGGGCGTGATTACATGTGCACATTAAATCTTGTTTTCTTTTAAATCCCCTTCCCCTTCACTCCCCCTCTCCCCTCTTCCACAGGTTGCCCTATGCCCTTTTTTATACTTGTTGATATTATTTGTCTTAGCTCATGTTATGGCATGTAGCATTTACATTAATTGGGGTTATTAGGTTCCTATACATGACACGTCTTTATTCCTCTCATTTCTCCTTCCTCTCCTCTTCACACTTCATCCTTGTTTTCTTGGACCACTTCCCTATTGTAAGAGATCTCTCCCCTTGTCCCTTTCTAGCCATCCTTTATCACTTTCTTTGTTTGTACTTTGTCTCATTCAAATGAGAGATATCATACAGTATCTAACTTGTGTGTCTGGTTTATTTCACTCAACATTTTATTTTCCAGGTGCATCCATTTTCCTATGAATGTCTCAAATGTGTCATTCTTTATAGCGGAACATTATTCCATTATATATAAATATCACATTTTCTTTATCCAATCATCTGTTGATGCGTATACAAGCTGCTTCTAGGATTTAGCTATTACAAATTGTGCTGCTATAAACATGGGTATGCATGTAACCTTGTAGTATGATGACTTAAGCTCCTTGGGGAAAATACTTAGCAGGGTCATAGCTGGGTTGTATGGGATTTCTAATTTCAATTATTTAAGAAATCTCTATACTGATTTCCAGAGTGGTTGTAGTAATTTGCATTCCCACTAACAGTGCAGGAGGGTTCCTTTTCACCACAGGTGTGCCAGCATTTGTTATTGTTTGATTTCCCAATGGTTGCCATTCTTTCTGGAGTAAGGTTGAATCTTAAAATTATTTTAATTTGCACTTGTGAGGCAGGCGCTGGACCCACTGAGCTATATCCCCAGCCTCGAACACATTTTCATATATTTGACCATTTGTATTTCTTATTCTGTGAAGTATCTGTTCACTTTTTAACCACATTTTTTGACTGGGTCTTTAGTTTTAGATGGTTTAGTTGTGTGTTTTTTTTCTCAATATTCTAGATATTTGTCCACTACTTAGGAGCAGCTGGCAAAAAAAATTTTCCCATTCTGTACATTATCTCTCCACTCTATTGACTGATTCTTTTGCTGTATACTAGCTTTTGAGTCTGATACAGTCTCACTTGTTGATTCTTGATGCTATTTCTATTGTGATTAAGATTCTGTTTAGGAAATCCTTTCCTACACCTGTCTTCAAGTGTTTTACCTATTTTATCTTCCAGAAGGTTTAATGTTTCTGTTTTCATGTTTAGATCTTTGACCCATTTTGATTTTAATTTAGTAGATGGTGAGAGATAAGGGTCCAGTTTCATTCTTCTACAAACAGAGAGCCAGTTTTCCCAACACCACTTGTTGAACAGGATATATTTCCTCCAACATATGCTTTTGGGCCCTTTGTCAAAGATCATGTATTTGAATATGTCTTAGGAGATTTCTGTATCCTGTTTTGTTCCATTGATCCATGTGTCTGTTTTTGTTCCAGTACCATGCCATTTTTATCATTATTGTTTTGTAATATAGCTTGAAGTCAGATATTTCCATATATGCCTCTTTTGCTTTTATTGCCCCAAATTACTTTTGCTATTCTGAGTCTCTTTTGGCTCCATATGAATTTTAGAATTGTTTTCTCTAGATCTCTAAAGTATGCTGTTGGTATTTTGATTGGGACCGAATTAGATCTGTATAACAGTTTTGGAAGTATAGCCATTTTGACAATATTGGTTCTACCTCTCCAGCAGCAAAGGACATCTTTCCATTTTCTGATCTCCTCTTCTTTTTGATAATATGCTGCATTCTATTTGCTAATATCTTATTGAGTATTTTTGCATCTATATTCATTAAAGAGATTGGCCTACAGTTCTCTTTTTCAGTTGGGTCATTATCCAATTTTGGAATCAGGGTGATATTGGCTTCCATGAATGTATTTGGGAGCACTCTATCCTTTTCAATTTCTTTGAAGAGCTTGAGGAGTATTGGTGATATAACATTCTTAGAGGTTTTGTAGAATTTGGCAATGAATCCATCAGGTCCTGGGCTTTTTCAGTTGGTAAATTCCTTATTACCGAGTGAATTTCATTGTTTGTTATTGGGTGATTAGGCATATTTGTATCATTTTGGGTTAGTTTTGGTAGTTTGCATGTGTCTCAGAATCTGTCCATTTCTTCAAAATTTGCTTATTTGTTGGAATATAATTTTTTGAAGTAGGTGCTATCTTCTGGATTTCAACAATGTCCACTGTAATTTCATCTTTTTCATTTCTAATTGCATTGATGTCTTTTCTCTCTTTCTCTTGATGAGTCTTGCTAAGAGCCTCCTTTATTTTTTCTTTCAAAGAACCAGTTCTTTGATTCATTGATTTTTTTTTTTTTTTTTTTTTTTTTACAATTTTTTGAGTCTCAATTTCATTCATTTCCACTTCCATCTTTATAATTTCCCTCCTTAATTTCAGTTTGGGATGGTTTGCTGTTGTTTCTCAAATACTTTAAGATTTTTCATAAGGTTATTTATTTGGGCTTGCTCTGTTTTCCTAATATGAGCTCTGCTGGCAATGAATTTTCCTCTTAGAACAGCTTTCATCATGTCCTAGAGGTTTCCTTGAGTTGTATAGTCATTGTTATCAACTTTCTGAAATTTTAAAATTTCTTCTGTGACCCATTCATTGTTTAGGAGTATGCTGTTAATTTTCCAGGAGCTTTTGCATTTTCCAAAATTTCTTTTGTCATTGATTTCTATTTTAATTGCACAGTTGCTGGATAGTGTACATGGGATAATTTCAATTATTTTATATTTACTTAACCAAGCTTTGTGGACTAGTATACAATCTATTTTAGAAAAAGTGCTATATGCTGCTGAAAATAATGTATACTCTTTTGTACAGGGGTAGAATACTCAGTATATATCCATTAAGTCCATTTGTTCAAGGGTTTGGTTCAGCTCTGAAATTTCCTTGTTTTTTGTTTAATTGATCTGTCTCTTTGTGAAAGTGAGGTGTTAAAATTCCCTACTATGATTTTATTAATGTCTATTTGATCTTTTAATTTCAGCAGTTTCTGTTTGATGAAGATGGGTGCTCTTGTATTTGGTACATATATATTTATCAATGTTATATCTTCTTGTTAGATTGTTCCTTTAACTAGGATGTAGTGACCATTTTTGTCTCTTCAAATCAGTTTTAACTTGAAATTTAAAATGTCTGATATTAAAATTGCTTCCCCTGGTTGTTTTCAAGGTCTTGGTGTATGAAATGTTGTTTTCCATCCTTCAATTTCTAGTCTATAAATCTTTTTGGACTGGATGAGTTTCTTGAATGCAACACATTGTTGGATTCTACTTTTTGATTCAGTCTGGCAGTATGTGTCTTTTGATTGGAGAGTTGAGGCCATTACCATTGAAAGATATTATTGAGATGTGTTAGCTACTATCATTGCCTTGCCATCTTTATCTGTTGGTGTATTGTTTGTTTTTCTTTTCCTGATTTTTTTGTTGCTGTTTATTGATTGATCTCACTAGTTTCCTCTGTATTTTTAGATGTGTTGAATCAATTGTTTCTGTCAAGAATGTTCTTGAGTATTTTCTCTAGAGCTGGTTTATGACTCATATGTCTTCTGAACTAGGCTTTTTCATGGAAATACCTTATTTATCCATCTATTTTGAGGGATAGCTTTGATAGGTAAGTGAATCTGGTTTAGAAGTTATTGGCACTTAGAGCTTGAAATACTTCACTTGAAGCTTTGCTGGCCTTCAGGGTTTGTCCAGAGAAGTCTGCTGTGATTCTAATTGGTTTACCTTTATATGTGATTTTTTTTGTTTTTCTCTGGATGCCTTTAAAATTCTGTTTTTGTTTCTGGGTTTTGTTCGTTTGTTTATCTGTTTGTTTTTGCTGGATATCTGTGAATTTAATGGGGATATATGTTGGTGAACTTTTCCCTTCATCGTAATTGTTTGGTGTTCTATAAGCATTGCTTACTTGAATTTTAAAATCTTTTCTTATATTTGGGAAATTTTCTCCCATAATTTCTGTAAGCATGTTAGTGAATCAATTCATGCAGTCTTCCAGATTTTCTCTAATTCCTATTAGCCTTAGATTGGTCTTCTTGTTATCATCTAGTAGCTGCTGGATAGTGTTCTTTTTTTTTTTTTTTTTTTTTGGCTTCTTTATCATAAATCACTATTTTGTCCTCAATATCAGATACTCTGTCCTCACATTGGTAATTTCTGCAATGTATGAATTCTATACTGGTTTTTTTTCCCAGATATTTCTGTCTGATATCTTTTTGAAGATTTCATATCCTTGTTCAATCTTTCAATTTTGAACTATTTTGTTTAGCTCATCTAGTTTTTTACCTATTTTCCTGAAATTCATCATAGGCATATTGAGAGTATTTTTTGTAAACTTTTGTTTGTTTGTTTGTTTTGTTTTTTTGGTATTGAGGATTGAACTCTGGTCCTTGTGCTTGCAAGGCAGGCAGCAGAACCACTGAGCTAAATCCCCAGCTGTGTTGTAAACTTTTGATTCATTTCTTATTTGAACTCATCTATTTTCTTCATCCTTTATTATGTTTTGTTTTATGTTGAGGCATGCATGTAAATTGTATTGTAAATTTTTTTCTAGTATGGAGACCTTTTTAGTTAATGGCTACTTTTCAGTGGTGTCCTCTGGGCATGGCTAATTATTGCCCTTTGCCTCTATCCTAGGATTTAACCGCCTCCATTTACTTGGGATGAGAGACTACAGCATATTTGGCCCAGTACCCAGTTCTCCAGAATTGGGGTACAGTATTGTTAATGACTCCAGGGCAATCTAGATATTTTGTCTCCCATGAAAACCAATTAATAGCAATGGTGGTATTAACTTGACTATAGTAATAAAATCAGCATCAATTATAGTGTCACATACAAACAAAATATTGCCAAACCCTAAAGACCAATAATGTATCACCTTTAGCCACAGAAAAGAGATCTATAATTATAGTATGAACACTAAGATAAACCAAATATTGACCTAATATGTACCTACAGTATCTACTAAATGGAAAACCTGTACCTATACTAACAATAGAACAGTATTCAATAGAAATAGCATAATGTTATCTTTCTATCTAGAGATTCATAAAGCTTAGTAGTTATGCTAGTAGAGGTGGGAGGGGGACCAGAGAATGAGAAAGCAAAATTTGAGAAATTAATAAATGGGATATAAGAAAGAAGAGAGAAAGTTAGTTAGGGGGTGCTACTGAGGAGTAAAATAAAAATAATAGTATTAGAAAACAGTCACAGGAAAAGATGGACAAGAAAAAGAAAAGATAAACAGAAGAAAAAACAAAAAATAACAAAAGATAAGAAGGGAGAGAAAAAAGTTGAAAATGGAAAAGAAAAAAGGAAAGAAAAGAAATTGAAAGAGGAAAAAAAGAAATTTCCAAAAGCCTAATAAAGGACAGATAAAAATAATTAAAAAACCAAAAAGTCAAAGAAAATTGAGTAAAAGAAAAACATTCCTGTGTTTTTGAATGAGTGTTTTTTTTCCAAGACCTGCAGTCCTGGGGTTCAGACAGTCAAGATTTTCTCCACCTAGCTTTCTCCCATACCTGGAACTATGAATTTTTGTGGTGTCCTCAGTGCACCAGAGGCCCCCCAGTCAATTCACCCCAAATTGTGATTATCATCCAAGCCAAGACATATCCTCACTCCTACTGGTAGATGAGAAATGCAATCAGGCCTCTGGTCTCTGTTGAATGTAAGCTACAGGGTGGGGATTCAAGTGAACTATTGGACTTAATATTGAAAGTCACGGGGGCCTAGTTGCTCCCTTCTCTTCCCAGTTATTGTCCTCATCCACGACAAGGTCAGTTGGTTAGTCCTTACCTTTGCTGCCTTGTGCCAAGTGAAGCAAAATGTACAGCTAGGTGGGAGATGGTTGATGGTCTTGCCCTTGTTTGTGTAGGAGGATCAGTGTGTCCCACGTCTGGTGCCAGCCTGCTTACCCGCAGGGGGTTGCTCTGTGTGGGCCTGCTTGCCCATGGTGGGAGGGACACATTGTGTCTGACACCAACCTGTTTGCTCATACTGGTGGGGAGCACTGTCCTGCATGGATCTACTTGCTCATGTTGGGAGAAGGTCATGATACATTGAGAGTGGGCCTGCTCGCTTGTGAAGGACAAGGGCTCACTATCTGTTTCCTTGTGTGTGGGAGGGACACCATCCTCACATACAATGTTTTAGTTTTTATTTTTTTTGGTACCAGGGATCGAACTTGGGTCTTTGTGCTTGTGAGGCAGGTGGCAGAACCACTGAGCTAAATCCCTGGCCCCAATACAATGTTTTAAATTAAGGACAATGTAGAAAAATAAACTTTCTGGATTTCACTTTACTATTTTTTTTAACTACCAGTAAGACCCAAGATAGTATCTTTATTATTGTCTATGATACCCTGCCCTGTCACCAGGGCATGTGAGTCCCTATAATTTTATGACTTTGAGATTTGACTTCATACCCAAAGTATGGGTGAATTAGGAAAAGGAGTAAGGGAGATTTATCCAATCGAGAGTAAATGAGATAATGAATTCAATATAAATAAAGAATTCCAAGTGGATGCAGTCAAACCAAGAACTTTTAGGAAACTCAAGAATGAAGCATATCCACTAATTCTCTCCACAAGTAGGAATGAACGTGGACAGAATCACTTGGCTAGGGCAGGGGATAAACATGGCCCATGACCCATGAAGTTTCCATTCTAGCAGAGGGTCATGACACCATGAATGATGAGAATGTGAGATCAAGAGAATTTCGGGCACTACCAACAAGGTCTCACCCAACCCAAGACAGGAAGATCTGCTATGATAAAGTAGTAGCCATGCTGGAGTCCAAAGGACTAAAGGCACTAACAGGTAAAAACCAAAAGGACTGACAGGTCTCAGATGTGGAGCCAGGTGAGAAGTTATTGACTAAAATGGGACATCTGTGATTACAATTAGTAATGTCAAGTGTAAGGACAAAGGACAGGTTTGCTGGAATGAACTGACATATGCAGACTAAAGGAAGAAAAAATACAAATGTAAGAATGTACCTGGATAAGAAGCACAGGAGTGCGAGCACCTAGTAACTCAGTGAGGTCCAAAATGTGAAGGGGAAGATGAGAATGTGACAATTTGAGGGATACTAAATGATTTTTAGGTGAATGAAGGGGCCCAGCGCTCAGAACATAATTAGTAAATAGTACTCTTTGGGAATTGAATGGGCCTAGGAAATGGACTATGGCCTGTGACAAATTCCAGGTGTGATTACATTCTTTAATCTTCTTTCCTGCAGACTAGAGTTAATGAAAATGCAGGGAAGTGACAAAAGGTGATTGTTTTTTCTTGCCTAGTTCCAGTCTTTGGATAGATGAGGGTGCTATCAGAGTGAAGTATCTTCCAGTATCTACCACTCTCCAACAATATTTGCTTTAAAATGATCTGCATAGGGGCTGGGGTTGTAGCACAGTGGGTAACACTTGCCTAGCATGCATGAGGCCCCAAGTTCAATCCCCAGCATTACAAAAATAGAAAATAGCCAGGGATTTAGCTCAGTGGTTTTGCCGCCTGCTGCGCAAGCACAAGGACCTGAGTTCAATCCCCGGTTCAAAAAAAATAAAATAAAATAAAACATAGCAGACTTCTGGGAAGATGGCAGAGTGATGAGCAGCAGAGAAAGAGCCTCTTGAAGATTTGGTGTCCTGACACTGGAATATAGTGGCACAAGGAGGAAAAGAGGGAGGGAAGTTGGTCCCCAGGACACAGGAAGGATCTGAATTGAGAATCAAAGTCCATGGGGAGAGTGAAGAGAAAGACCTCAACAATGAGGAGGGAGATAACCAACAGTGCTGTCTCCCAGAGCCTGGACTCATGGTGTAGGAACAGCAGGTCAAACCTGCAGATGCAAGGTGACTACTGGTGATCCCAGTGACCTCCACAGAGAAAAACACCAGTGGAATGGAGCAGTGGGTGCAGTGGACTGCAGTGGTTGGTGAGTTATCCAGGTTCAGACATCACCCAGGAGAGGGTGATTGGCTGGTAGCCACCTTGAAGTGGGGACAACTGAGCTTGGAACTCAGGACAGCTACAGGACAACTCCAACTAGTACCACCTGGTGTCTCAGTGTGGATTCTGGGTTGAAGTCAGCAGGATGTCAGGGAGCAGACTTCAAATTGGCAAGAGGCATATGGACAGTTGTAGGCTCAAGGAATCTGATTCTAGCCTCAGAAACTGGCTTGAACTTCAGTGGAACTAAAGAGGGAGGCAAGTTGGGATTATCACTACCCCACCATGAAGCTGTGGCTGGCATGCTGGGATTAATCATTTTGGCTCTGTACTCTCTTTGCCCAGGTTGCCTACCAGTAACAATAGAGACATATCTTGAATTGAACTTTTTTTCTTTCTTCCCTTTTTTTTTTTTTTTTGCTCCTTTCTGGTTCTTGCTTTGTTTAGCTTTTTTTTTTATTGTTTGAACACAGTTTCTAGTTTTTCTTGTTGTTGTTCTGTTCTTGTTTTTATTCCTTTCTTTTCTCTTTCCTGGCCAGTTACATAAAGTTTATCCTCCAACTTTGCTTCTGATCTCTTCCTCTTCTTCTATTTCTGTTTTTCCCTCCAATCCCTTTTAAACTCCTTTAAAAGGGTAAAATTGCTGTATTAAGGGCTTATTTATTGGATTCACTTTTCAGATTCATTCTAGATTTTGTTATATAACCACAAATCTAGTTCATACAGTTAAAGATAGCAAATTAATAGTTACAATAGTTTGTCATTTTTCTAGGCTGTTTTTGATGCTATTGTTATTGCTGATTTTACTACTTTAGCCAAGATGACATAATTGTGCTAATCATTTGTTCCTCCTGGTACCAAGACTGAGATTGCCTAAGGATCTTTAAAAAAACTATATGCTTGGGCCGAGGATTTAGCTCAGTGGTTCTGCTATCTGCCTTGCAAGCGCAAGGTCCCAAGTTCGATCCCCAGTACCAAAAAAACCCAACAGAATTAAAAAACTATACACTAGTGCCAAAGAACTGACAGCTGGGCCACATAGAAAGAAACTTCTCATCCCCAATAAATTCAAGAGATATGACTGTGCAACAGATTCAAAACTCAAAAACCAGCAACACCTGGAAGACCCTTCTGAGAAGTAGTCATTTCCTAATGGCTCTGAATGCTAGCAAGAAAGCTATTCACCATGAGCAATTTACAAGCATCAACCAAGGAATTAAACCTTTTTTTTTGGTACCAGGGATTGAACTCGGGTCCCTGTTGCTTGTGCAGCAGGTGGTGAAATCACTGAGCAAGATCCCTGGCCCTAAACTTTTAAAAAACAGAAAATGAGAAGACATTTAAACAAGATGCACCCCCCCCCCCGAGACTTTCAGCTCACCAAGTGCAAACCCAAGGTGCAATGAGGTGGAACAATCTGAAAGTAACTCTGAACTCTGAAGTAGCAATAGTGGATGTAACATAGATGAATGAAGTTCTAGAAAATATCAAAGCAAAAATAATTTCTCATTCAACTACCGACATAGTGACCAGAATGAAAGACATCTTTAGTGACTCTAGAGCAGACATAGATTAAAAAAAAAAATAGAAGAGCTCAGAAGCATGTTGGAAACTATGAAGCCCCAGCACAGGAAAGAAATGGAAACCATGAATCAGATTCAAACAGATATCCAAGAGATGAAAAATTCCATTGAAAGTATGTGCAGCAGAATGAGCCAGTATGAGGACAGAATATCAGATATAGAAGATAGGATTGCAGTTAGTGATCATGAAGAGAGAGATTTCTTAAAAATAGCAAGGGATCATGAAAAAAATCAGTCCAGCAGCTGCTAGATGATGCAAAGAAGAATAACAAATGATTGATTGGAGTCAATAAAAAAACCAGGAGATAGCACAAATGACATACAAAACCTGTTCACAGAAGTAATGGCAGAAAACTTCTCAAACAGGAGAAAGAATTTGACATACAGATAAGTAAGGCATATAAGACTCAAATTAGTCATTATCAAAAAAAATCTTCCAGAAGGCATATAATAGTGAAGATTCCACAAATACAACACAAGAGTAGAATAATAAAAGCTGTTAGAGAAAATAAATAAATCACATATAAAGAAAAGCCCGTCTTGGGCTGGGGATTCAGCTCAGTGGTTTCACCACCTGCTGCGCAAGCGCAAGGACCCAAGTTCAATCCCAGGTACCAAAAAAAAAAAAAGAAAGAGAAAAGCCCATCAGAATCACAACAGACTTCTCAACACAAACTCTCAAGTAAAGGAGAGCTTGGAGTGAAGTATTTCAAGCCCTGAAGGAAAACAAACTCCACTGCAAAACTATCTTTCAAAATTGATGTAGAAATAAGATACTTTCAGGACAAAGAAAACCTGAAGAAATTCATGAACACCAAACCAGCACTCCAAAGTGTTCTGAAGGATATTCTAAAAAGACACAACAAGAATTACAACTCCATGAACCTCAATAGAATGAAACTACCAGGAAAGGCAAAAAATTAAACAGAAAAGGAAAGAAGGAAGCCAACAACAGGAAAATAACGTGACAGAGATAAGACAATACATATCAGTTATAACCATCAATGTTAACTGTCTTAATTCACTAATCAAAAGAAAAAGACTGGCAGAATGGATAAAGAAGCAAGATCCAACAATATGCTGCATGCAATAAACACATTTAATTCAAAAACAAACTCATAAACTGAAAGTCAAAGGATGGAAAACAATATTCCATGTGACAGGAAACCAGAAAAAAGCAGTGGTAGCTATTCTATTTGCAGACAAAGTGAATTTTAGGCCAAGACAGATAAATTGAGACAAACAAGGTCACTACATCCTGGTAAAGAGAACAATCCAAGAGGAAGAGGTAACAATCATAAATATATATGCACCAAATAGCAGTGCACCCAACTATATAAAACAAATATTAATGGACATGAAAAATCATATAAGCACCAATACAGTTGTAATGAGGGAACTAAATACTCCACTGTTAGAAATAGATCAACTAGACAAAAAAATCAACAATGAAATATTAGAACTGAACCAAACTCTTAAACAAATGGACTTAGTAGATGTCCACAGAGTGTTCCACTGTACAACATCACGATATACTTTCTTCTGAGGTCTGTGTGGGACATCCTCCACAATAGGCCACATAATAGCTCATAGAACATGCTTAACTAATTGCAAAGGAAGTGAAATTATCTGAGGCATATTATCAGACCATAGTGCAATGAAATTGGAAATCAACGTCAAAAGGAATGACAAGAGCTTCATAAACATATGGAAATTAAATAACACTCTCCTGAACAATCAATGGATCACAGATGAAATTAAAGAACTCAGACCGTGTCTACAATTAAGTGGTAATGACAATACAACATACTGGAACTTATGAGATATGATGAAAGCAGTCCTGTCCTAAGAGAGAAATTTATAGCAGTGAATACTCATATCAGGAAAAGAGAGCAGGATCAAATAAGTAACCTAATGGTGAACCTCAAGCTTAGATAGATAGATAGATAGATAGATAGATAGATAGATAGATAGATAGATATAGATATAGATATATAGATAGAAAAAGAAGAGCAAATCAAGCCCAAAGCTGGCTCAAGGGAGAAAATTATAAAAATCAGAGCAGAAATCAATGCAATGGAGACTAAAAAAAATATAATCAATGAATTGAAGAGTTGGTTCTTTGAAAGATTAAATAAAATTGTGAAATCCTTAGCCAACTTTATCCAAAAAGGGAAAGACTCAAATTCATGCAAGTAGGAATTAAAAGGGTGAAATCATGACAGATCCAGCAGAAATGCAGAAGATTATCAATACCTACTTCAAGAACCTGTATTCTAATAAGATGGAAAATACAGACAAAATGGGCAGATTCCTAGATACGTACGAATTACCAAAACTGAATAAAGAAGATATAAAAATTCTAAATAAACCAATATCAAAAAAAAAAAGAACCAAGATATATCATGTACAGGTACAAACACCCAATGATAAATGTAAATGAATTGTATACCTAAAATGTACCAATAAAATAACTTAAAAAAGCCCCCAATATCAGCCAATGAAATTGAAGATGTAATTAAAAACCTTCCAACAAAGAAAAGTTCAGGTCCTGATGAATTCTACAAGAACTTTAGAGAAGACCTAATGCTGCTACTTTTCAAACTCTTTAATGAAATTGAAAATGAAGCAATACTTCCATATTCATTCCTGGAAACAAGCATTACCCTGATTCTAAAACCAGAGAAGGATCCAACCAAAAAAGAACTATAGGCCAATCTCCCTAATGAACATAGACACAAAAATCCTCAATAAGATACTGGCAAATTAGGGCCGGGCATTTAGCTCAGTGGTTGTGCCACCTGCTATGCAAGCGCAAGGACCAGAGTTTGATCCCAGGTACCAAAAAAAAAAAAAAAAGATACTGGCAAATAGAATGTGGCAAATCATAGGGAAGATTATACACCATGACCAAATGGGATTCATCCCAGGGATGAATGGGATGGTTCAACACACACAAATCAATAAATATAATATACCATATTAACAAAGCCAAGGACAAAAGTCACCTGATCATCTCAGTAAGTGCAGAAAAAGCATTTGATAAAGTCCAACACCCATTCATGATTTTTTTAAAAAATCCACATAAAATTGTGAATCAAACAAAAACAAATAGACACATTAGAAGGAAAAGCAACAAAATGCCTCCCACAACCCCCAATGCCCCAAAAACCAATCCAGGGGGTACTGAAGGACAGAATAACATAAGCTATAAACCTGAATTAATTGAATGGATAGTAGAGGAGGTTATAAAGCAGCTCAAAGAAGTACTTAGTACTTAGACATAACTAAACAGATAACGGAAGCAAAAATATGCTGGAACTTTCAGAAGACATTAATAAACAACTAGATGAGCACAGCGCCATGCCCGCTACTCGTCTCGCCGGTGGAGCGCGGCGTCCGGGCGGAGCCCTCGCCCGCCTGGCCAGGGGCGCGCGTCGGGGAGGCTCGCGCCAAGGATCCCGGGCAGCAGCCGCCGCCTCAGCCGGCGACCCAGGGCCCGGGGCAGCCGCCCGCGCAGCCCGCTCCGGGCCAGGGCCCACTGTCCGCGCCGGGGCAGCCGGTTCCTCCAGTGTCCCAGGCGGCGCCGCAGGGGCCCCCGGCCGGCCACCAGATTGTGCACGTCCGGGGGGACTTGGAGACCGACCTGGAGGCGCTCTTCAACGCCGTCATGAACCCCAAGACGGCCAACGTGCCCCAGACCGTGCCCATGAGGCTCCGGAGACTCCTTCTTTAAGCCGCCGGAGCCCAAATCCCACTCCCGACAGGCCAGTATGGATGCAGGCACTGCAGGAGCCCTGACTCCACAACCTGTTCGAGCTCATTCCTCTCCAGCGTCCTTGCAGCTGGGAGCCATTTCTCCTGGGATGTTGACCCCCACTGGAGTAGTCTCTGGCCCAGCAGCTACACCCGCTGCCCAACATCTTCACCAGGCTTCTTTTGAGATACCTGATGACGTACCTCTGCCAGCAGGCTGGGAGATGGCCAAGACATCTTCTGGTCAGAGATACTTCTTAAATCACATTGACCAGACAACAACATGGCAGGACCCCAGGAAGGCCATGCTCTCTCAGATGAATGTTACAGCCCCCACCAATCCACCAGTGCAGCAGAATTTGATGAACTCGGCCTCAGGTTCTCTTCCTGATGGATGGGAACAAGCCATAACTCAGGATGGAGAAATTTACTATATAAATCATAAGAACAAGACCACCTCTTGGCTAGACCCAAGGCTTGACCCTCGTTTTGCCATGAGCCAGAGAATCAGTCAAAGTGCTCCAGTAAAACAGCCACCACCCTTGGCTCCCCAGAGCCCACAGGGAGGTGTTATGGGTGGTAGCAACTCCAGCCAACAGCAGCAGATGCGTCTCCAACAACTGCAGATGGAGAAGGAAAGACTTCGGTTGAAACAGCAAGAGCTGCTTCGGCAGGAATTAGCTCTTCGTAGCCAATTGCCAACACTGGAGCAGGGTGGTGGAAGTCAAAATCCAGTGTCTTCTCCCGGCATGTCTCAGGAATTAAGAACAATGACGACCAACAGCTCAGATCCCTTTCTTAACAGTGGCACCTATCACTCTCAAGATGAGAGTACAGATGTGGGCTAAGCATGAGCAGCTACAGTGTCCCTCGGACTCCAGATGACTTCCTAAATAGAGTTGATGAAATGGATACAGGTGATACTATCAACCAAAGCACCCTGCTCTCACAGCAGAACCGTTTCCCAGACTACCTTGAAGCCATTCCTGGGACAAATGTGGACCTTGGAACACTGGAAGGAGATGGAATGAACATGGAGAGGAGCTAATGCCCAGTCTGCAGGAAGCTTTGAGTTCTGACATCCTTAATGACATGGAGTCTGTTTTGGCTGCCACCAAGCTAGATAAAGAAAGCTTTCTTACGTGGTTATAGAGCCCTCAGGTAGACTGAATTCTAAATCTATGAAGGATTTAAGGAGATGAGACATGTATACCCGAAATTTCAAATAAGCCCGTTAAATTTTCCTGGCTAATACAGAAAAAGATGAACAAACGTCCAGCAAGATGCTTTCATCCATTATTTTGCTCTTCCTTGTTCATTGCTGCTGTTAATATATTGCTGACCTCTTTCACAGTTGGCCCTAAAGAATCAAAAAAAAGTTTTTTTGTTTCTTTTGCTACTATAACTACTGTTCGTTGTGGGGGCTGGGGAAATGAGCCTGTTTGGATGATGGATGTCATTCCTTTTGCCCAGTTAGATGTTCACTGATCATTTTAACTATTTAGACTTGGAAGTCAAATGCTTCATTGTCACGGCATTTTAGTTTGTTCAAGTAGTTGTTTCTTCAGCTGCCTTTGGCCAGTGGCAAAACATGTCTTACTGGCCTGACAAGCCAAAAATTATGTACCTGATTTAAGTACTTAATGCTGATTTGAAGAGATTGCTGAAACCAAGGCTGAAGACTGTTTTTTACTTTTAGTGGGGTTTTTTTCCCCCTAGTGCTATCATTAATCATGTAGTGACCTTGATTTTACTTTAGGAGTTTATAAGGCATGAGTCAATTTCCATAGAAATACATTAATTATTGCCACATACTCTAGTATAGATTTGGGTGGATATTTTTGTGGGTGTTTTATTTTTTGTTTGGGTTTTTTGTTGGTGGTAGTTTTTTGTTTTTGTTTTTGTTTTTTTCCCCAGAACCTAGGCAAATTACCATATTAGTGAATCTATTTATAATTGTAGCTTGGGAAAGTTATTGTAGTTCTTCGGTAAAATCTGTATTTCCTGGTTTTTGCCATCTTATTTAAATCTTGATTATCTCCTTTTTCTATATATTCACACACCCAGTTACTGTGTTTATAATAGTGTGATAGCAGAATGTATCTTTTTTTAGGCTTCCCTACTTTCCAGTTTATTTTTTAAGTGGTAGCTTTAAATGTGTGCATTTAGAATACACAGCTAATAGTTTATATTTCACAAATAGTTTAATTCTGTTGGAGAAATCTACAGATATTTGAGGTAGTTTAGTATTCTAGAAAGGGTACTACTATGGATAGTGCCTAGAGGAGTACTCTCTGCCCTCTGGACACATGATAAATATTATCTGATGAATTGAAAAGGGGCAAACAAGAAATGGCTTAATCTCCCCCTTGTACTAATTTGAGTCTTGATGGGAAATTACTGAGTAGGTTTGTAATGTACATGGCAGAAGTAAGCTTAGTGGTTTACCTTCCATTAACTTTGGAAGTTTACCTTCACCATAGTTTTGGAAGTAAATTCTAATACCTTAGGTCTCATTTATAATAAACACAATAAATACTAGTAGGTTGAAATAAGACTTTATAAGACTTGCTCCTACTTTTGTATGCTGAAAATTGACCTGGGTAGTATGTAGAATACTGTAAGGTCATAAGTTAGCTGGTAAAGTGATCAGATTAATAAATGTATATTGGTAGCTGAATTTAGCAAAGAAATAGAGATAATCATGATTATATCTTTATTTTTACAGGAAGAGATATAACTAGAGTATGTGTCTACAGAAGTAATAATGGCTTCCACAGAATGTTTTTTAAAAGGAACAAAATGAGTATGAATTAACTCTTCAATATAAGCTATGAAGTAGTAGTTGGTTGTGAATTATAGTGGCACCAGCTAGCCCCTCTATGATTTAAGGGTCTTTCAGTGCTTCTAAAATAAGCCCTTATTTTCAAGGGTTTATAACAGACAGATTCTCTTTTCCTGGCTAAAGCTTCTATGAAAAGCCTCAGCTTGGGAAGATAGAGGGTTTTTTTCCAGTTACAAAATCTAAGTATTTTGACCCTTCAATTTGGAAGAGTGCAAAAGTGGAAGTAAAGTTTTAATTTTAAATACTTTCAGTGCTCAAAAATAATGCAATCATTGTATTGTATATAATGATTCATAGGTTGGTTATTCATCATAATTGACTACAGAATTTATATAAAAAAAGGCAAAAAGATTCAATCTTGAATTAAGTCTGGGGGGATTTGGCCACTGTGCAGATGCATTGAGTTTTAGAACAATAATGAAATTCTACCTAGAATGCAACTTTGAGCATATGAATGATGCAGAATGTTGTGATGGTTGTTAATGTGCAGAAGATCAAAGCTACTTACAAGGAGGCTATATATATATATATATATATATATATATATATATATATATCAGCAGAGTAGCTTTAGCTTAGCGGGAGGGTGGGAAGGTGGATGTGGGTTGTGCAGAGTTAGTGGGACCTTGATAGAAAACTTTATAAACTTTTTTCACTTCAGTAAAGATTTGTCTTGCATCTTGCTGTCATTAAAGGCAGTTGATCCTAAAATTTCAATCACTTAAATATACCCACAAAACAAAAATATATAGTCTCCATTTCTCCTGGACTTTAATTTGCTCAATTATATCTCAGTGTTGTAGCAGCATTGTGTACCTGACACAGTGCTTTGATCTTTTCATACCCTTTGTACTGACCTGAAGGAGATCTTAAGAGTCCTTTCTCCTTTTGAGTTTGAATCACAGCCTTAATGTAGTCTTTCTTGCTTTATGTCCTTTTTCCTAATGCAAAAGTGTTTTAATGCTTCTTGTTTATATTGGTTAGCATGGGGATAAGATTTTAACTGGTTATTCTTGAATTGCTTTTACAATAAACCAATTTTATAATCTTTAAATTCATCAGCTTTTTACATTTGTGTTCTTTCTATTTAAGGCTTCTTAGATCTAGTTATGATTAATGGAGCACATTGATTTGAAATTTCAGATCTTCCAAAGCACTATTTTGAAATAACTATTTTCTAAACATACTGCCTTAAAAAAAAAAACAGTAAGAAAGTGACTGTGATACAAATAATGTTCCTGTTCTAAGTATTCACATTAAATATATCCATTCTCTTGGAGCATAACAGACTGAAAAATAGCAGTAATTATATTAGCCAGAATTCATACTGATCAGTGTTGAAACTCAAAACAGTGCAAAAACAAAAGGCAGTATCCAGTGATTAACAATTTCATAGCTTTTGTACATCTGAGAAATGAGTAGTCAGATGAATTTTTATCTTTGCATGTTTTTATAAGAATTGTGGATGTGCCTTCCTTAACAGTTATTTCTTGTATCTTGAAAAATATTTTCCACATTTTAAATGTTTTATATTAGAGATTTCTTTAATGCACACTTGTCATATATATGTAGTACCAATGTTACTATTTTTTTGTTTTAGATGTAAGAGCATGCTCATGTTAGGTACTTACATAAATTGTTACATTATTTTTTCTTATGTATTATCTTTCTGTTTATGTGGTTCAAATATATTCTTTCTTTAAAGTCTTCCTTGTTGTTTTTAGCAGTTGATAAGATTTAAAACGTTTTTGTCTTACCAGTTTTCCAATGAATAAGTACTAGAAATAAAGTTATAGTAGCAATTGGTAGTCAGATGTAGCAAGGTTAAAGTTAGTTTTACTTCCCAAAGTTAGGCATGACATTTGAAACAAAGTATAGACATAGGTCTTTGAACTTTATATGTATAATTTTCACATATACTATCCCTATCAGTAGTAGTGTCTAAGCAGAACTGTGTCCGCTTCATCCTTAAGTGGCTTTACTACATGTAACAGTACAGAGGAAACTGAGATGTACATGACATTGTCTTTCTGGGGGCCTTTGTCTTATTTCTCCAGAATATTCTCTCATGGTCTCTAAAATAGAACACTTATATTAGTGAAAAGTACTACTTAATGTTTTGACAATAAAAAGATTTACAAATTAAAAAAAAAAAAAGCTAGATGAGCTAAACAAAATAATACAAAACATGAATGACCAGTTTACCAAAGAATTAGAGTCCATGAAAAGGTTTCAATTGAAATTCAAGAGATTAAAAATCATATTGAAAGTAGCGGAAGTAGAATTGACCTATGTAAGGACAGAATCTCAGATCTGGAAGACAATGATGCCTTCAAAAACTGCTAGATGATGGAAAGAAATCTAATCTAAGAATAATTAGAATAAGTGAAAAATCAGAACACAAATGGCATAAAAAATCTATTCACAGAAATAATGGCAGAAAACTTCCCAAATATAGAGAAAGAAATAAACATACAGATAAGTGAGACACATACAACCTCAAAAGAAAACCTCTCCAAGCCACATTATTCTTAAAATTCCAGATGTTCATCACAGGGAAAAAAATTAAAATTTGCTAGAGAGAGGCAATGAATTATATATAGAGACAAATCAATGAGGATCATGGCAGACCTCACACAAAATTTAAAGGCAAGAGGGGCCAAGGGTTTAGCTCAGTGGTTCCGCTGACTGCCTCAAAAATACAGGGTCTCAAGTTCTATCCCCAGTACCAAAAAATAAAAAAATACAAAATAAAGGCAAGAAGGGCTTGGAGTGAAGTGTTCTAAGCCCTAAAAGATAACAACTTCCAACACTGGCTTATTTATCTCACAAAGCTTTCCTTCAAAGTTGATGGACAAGGGCTGGGGATTTGGCTCAGTGGTTTCATCGCCTGCTGTGCAAGTGCAAGGACCTGAGTTCATTCCCGGTACCAAAAAAACAAAACAACAACAACAACAACAACAACAACAAAAAACCCAGAGAGGATAGGGCCGGAGATTTAGCTCAATGGTTCCACCATCTGCCTCACAGGCATAAGGACCTGAGTTCAATCCCCAGTACCAAAAAAAAAAACAAAGTTGATGGACAAATAAGATATTTTCATCACAAAGAGCACCTCAAAGAATTCATGACCACTAAACTAGCATTACAAAAAAATTTTAAGGATCTCCTAGAAAGAGACAACGAAGCCAACAATGCCAATATAATAAAAAGATGAATACACTTGGTAGAATGAAAAGCTAAGCAAAACTGGAAAAAAATGAGGAAATCAGCAACAGAAAAATAATGCAATAACAGGAATGAGTCAGTATTTCTCAATAATAACTCTCATTGTGAATGATTTCAATTTCCCAATCAAAAGACACAGACTAGCAAAATGGATCAACAGACAAAACCCGACAATATACAGTATACAAGAAATACTTACAGATTAAAAATCAAAGGATGGAAAACAATATTTCATGCAATAGGAAACTGGAAAAAAGCAGGAGTTGCTATCCTATTTTCAGATAAAGTAAATTTCAAGCTAAGACTGATCAGAAGAGATAAAGAAGGTTACTACACATTGGTTAAGGGTTACTACACATTGGTTCAACAGGCAGAGTTAACAATTATAAACATATATGTACCAAATACCGGTGCACCTAATTTCAAAAAACAAATGCTAATGGACACGAAAAATCAGATGAACACCAACAAAATTGTAGTGAGGGATCTCAATACCCCATTGTTTTACTGGGACAGATCAACTAGGTAAAAAATCAACAAGGAAATATCAGAGCTAACTAAAGCCTCAAAAACATGGACTTAATAAATATTCAAAGAGTGTTCCACCCCAAAAAACAGAGTACAAATTATTCTCAGCAGCACATGGGATTTTCTCCAAAATAAACCATATAAGTAAATGCAAAAGAACTAAAATTATCCCATGCATACCATCAGGCCATAGTACAGTGAGACTAGAAATTAATGGCAAAGACACCACAGAAACTATGCAAATACATGAAAATTAACTAATGCCCTCTTGAATGATCAATGTGACACAGATGAAATGAAAGAGAAAATTAGACAGTTTCTACAATCCAATGATAATGCCAGTATGACATACTTGGAACTTATGAAACACAATGAAGGCAGTCCTAAGAGGTAGTTTATAGTAGTTAATTCCCACTTTAGAAAAACAGAATATGCTCAAATATATAACCCAATGATGCCCTCAAGTCTTAGAAAAACAAGAACCATTCAAACTGAAAGCTAGTACAGGGAAGAAAATTGTAAAGATCAGGGCAGAAACTAATGAAATAGAGACAAAAAAAAATACAAAGAATCAATGAATCAGTTGGTTTTTTGAAAGACTGAACAAAATAGACAAACTCTTCACCAATCTTATTTTAAAAAGAAAAAAACCCCACAATTAGAAATGAAAAAGGCAAAATCACAATGGATTCTGCTGAAATCCAAAAGATCATTGGTGACTACTTTGTGAACCTGTACTCTAATAAAATGGAAAAGTCAGTAGAAATGGATAAATTCCTAGATACATATGAACTACCAAAACTGAGCCAAGAAGATATAAAAATCCTGGATAAGCCAATATCAGTCAGAGAAATTGAAGAATTAATTTTTTGTTTTTGTTTTTTTTGGTACTGGGGGTTGAACTCAGGTCCTTGTGCTTGCAAGGCAGGTGGCAGAACCACTGAGCTAAATCCCCAGCCCTTGAAGAATTAATTCTTAAAACTATTAAGAAAAGCCTAGATCCCAACAGATTCACTGCTGAATTCTACAAGAACTTTATTTTTTATTTTCATTTATTTATTTATTTTTTGGTACCAGGGATCAAACTCAGGACCTTGAGCTTGCAAGGCAGGCTCTGGAACCACTGAGCTAAATCTCCGGCCCAAGAACTTTAGAGAAGCTCTAACACCAATACTCTTTAAACTCTTTAATGAAATCCAAAGGAAAGCAGTAGTCCCAAAGCCATTTCTGGAAGCAAGCATTACCCTGATTCCAAAACCAGAAAAAGACCCAACCAAAAAAGACAACTATAGACCAGTCTGTTTAATATACACAGGCACAAATATCCTCAAGATACTGACAAACAGAACATAGCAAATCATCAAAAATATCATACATCATGACTAACTAGAATTCATTCCAGTGATGGAGGGATGGTTTAAAATACTCAAATCAGTAAACGTAATTCACTACATAAATAAAAGCAAGGACAAAAACCATATGACCTTCTCAATAAATGTAGAAAAAGCATTTGACAAAATTCAGCCTCCATTCATGATTTAAAAAAAACCTCAAGAAAATAGTAATAGAGGATCCTTATCTTGATCTGATAAAGGGCATCTATGACAAACCATTGGCCAACATCAAACTTGACAGAGAGAAGCTGTGAGCTTTCCTTCTTAAATCAGGAACAAGACAAGGATGTCTGCCATCATCACTCTTGTTCAATATAGTTCTAGAAATACTAGCTAGAGTAATTAGACAAGAGAAAGAAATGAAATGGGTATGGATAGGGAAAGAAGTTAAATTATATTATTTTCAGATAAGATGATTCTTTACATAGAAGACCCCAAAAATTCCACCAAATAACTCCTAGAACTAATAACCAAATTCAGTAGTGTAGCAAGATATAAAGTCAACACTCAAGGGCCGGGGATTTAGCTAAGGGGCACCATGCCTGCCTCACAAGCACAAGGTTCTGAGTTTGATCCCTGATACCAAAAAAAAAAAGTCAACACTCAAAAATTAACAGGATTCCTGTATATCAATAACAAGCTCACTGAGAGAGAAATTAGGAAAATAATACCTTTCACAACAGCATCAAAAAAATTAAATACTTAGGAATTAACCTAACCCCAAGGAAGTGAAAGACCTCTATTTGAAAAGTATACTATTCCGGAAAAGGAGATGGGAGAGGGTATCAGAAAGTGGAAAGACATATCCTGTTCCTGGAGAGGCAGAATCAATATAGTTAAAATGACCATATTTTTAAAACTATTATGTAGATTTAATGCAATCCCAGTTAAAATACCAATAACATTTCTAAGAGAACAGGGGAAAGCAATCCTAAAACTCATATTGAACCAGAAGAGACCTAGAATAGCAAAAGCAATTCTGGATAACAAGTGCAAGGCAGGAGGCATCACAATCCTGGACTTAGGTTCTACTACAAAACTAGTCAAAAAACAGCATGATATTTGCAAAAAAAAGAGACTTGTGGATCAATGGAACAGAATAGAAGATAAAGAAACAATTCCAAGGGCTGGGGATTTAGCTCAGTGGTTCCAGCACCTGCCTCGCAAGCTCAAGGTCCCAAGTTCAATCCCTGGTACAAAAAAAAAAAAGAAACAATTCCAGGTACACTTATGTAATTTTTTTTTTTGGTACCAGGGATCAAACTCAGGACCTTTCACAGCAGGCAGTGGAACCACTAAGCTAAATCCCTGGCCCTCTTACGTAATTTTTGACAAAGGA
Source organism: Heterocephalus glaber (assembly GCF_053883595.1). Lineage (NCBI taxonomy): Eukaryota > Metazoa > Chordata > Mammalia > Rodentia > Bathyergidae > Heterocephalus > Heterocephalus glaber. Next base: position 32,549,418 of record NW_028258153.1, on the reverse strand, counting down.
TCCAAATCCCTTCACTAGAAGAAAGAGCATTTTTAACAAAAGGTACTGAAAAAGCTGGCTTTCCACGCATTAAAGGTTGAACTTAGACCCATATCTCTCACCATACTCTAAACTAAAATCAAAATGGATCTCATATCTCAACATTAGAACAGAAACAATATGCTAGAAGACAAAATAGGTAAAACTCTTGAAATATAGGTGTAGGCAAAGAACTTCTGAATAAAGCCTCAGTTGCATAAGAAATAGTACTAAGAATCAACAAATGGGATCTCTTTTAATTAAAAAGCTTTTGCACAGCAAAGGAAACCACCAACAGAGTGAAAAGACAACCTACAGAATAGGAAAATAATTTTGCCAGTTACTCATCAGACCAAGGACAAACATCTAGAATATATAAAAAACTCAAAAAACTTAGACCCCCCCCCAAAATTTAAAGACTCAAATCAAAAAATGGGCATCTGAAGTAAGTTGACCCATCTCAGATAAAGAACTACAACTGACCAAGAAATACAACTGACCCATCTCAGATAAAGAAATACAACTGACCAAAAACATGAGAAAATGTTCAACATCACTGGCCATTCAAGAAATACAAATTAAAACAATATTGAGATTCTATCTGGCCATCTTGCTCTTGCCCCTGACCAGAGTCACCAGTTGGGGTCACAGGGACGCTAGAACTGCCTCCTGGACCTTTGTTGACTATGCTGTCCCGGGTGGTATTTTCTGCTGCCGCTACAGTGGCCCTTTCTCTGAAGAACGTAGCCCTCCTAGGACCAGGGGTCTTGCAGGCAACAAGGATCTTTCACACAGGGCAGCCAAGACTTGTCCCTCTACCACCTCTTCCTGAATGTGGTGGAAAAGTTTGTCTTGGGTTGATTCCTGAGGAATTCTTCCAGTTCCTTTATCCTAAAACTGGTGTAACAGGACCCTACATGCTCGGAACTGGGCTTATCTTGTATTTTCTGTCCAAAGAAATCTATATGATTACCCCAGAGACCATCTCTTCCATATCTGTAATAGGACTGATGGTCTATGCAATTAAAAAATATGGTGCCTCTTTTGCAGAATTTGTTGATAAACTCAATGAGGAAAAAATTGCCCAACTAGAAGAGTCAAAGCAAGCTTCCATGAAACAAATCCAGGATGCGATTGATTTAGAAAAGTCACAGCCGGCACTTGCTCAGAAGCGCCACTACCTTTTTGATGTCCAGAGGAATAATATTGCTATGGCCTTGGAGGTTACTTACCGGGAACGGGTACATAGAGTATACAAGGAGGTAAAGAATCGCCTGGACTATCATATCTCTGTGCAGAATATGATGCATTGAAAGGAACAAGAGCACATGATAAACTGGGTGGAGAAGCAAGTGGTGCAGAGCATCTCTGCACAGCAGGAAAAGGAGACAATTGCCAAGTGCATTGCAGATCTAAAGCTGCTTGCAAAGAAGGCTCAAGCACAGCCCATTATGTAAATGTATCTATCCCAACTGAGACGGCCAGAAACAGTTGACTGAATGGAAACTAGTCTATGTGACAAGAACTTCCCATACTGCTGTCTACTGAAATTACAGTTTACTTTTCCTAAAAAAGAAAAGTTTGGGGTTTCATTTAGTGAGAACTAAATCTATTGGCCAGTCAGATGTTTCTCATCATTACTCTGCATCTTGAGTTGTTCTGTGATCACTTTTGAATAAGCAATTTGTTTTTAATAAAACTTATTACCTGACTAAATATTACCAAGTTATAGGTCAAATTTGTAATTAGTTCTATGATCTTGCAATAAAGTACAATTGAAACAAGAAAAAAAAAAAAGATTCCATCTTACCCCAGAAAGAATGGCTATCATTAAGAAATCAACTGATAAATGCCGTGAGGCTGTAAGAAAGGAACCCTTCATTGTTGGACAGAGGGTAAAATGATACAACCACTATGGAAATCAGTATGAGGAGTCCTCAAAAAATAAAAATAGGAAGCCCATTTGACCCAGTTATTCCCCCTTTTTGTTAACTTCCCCAAAGAGTTAAAAACATCACACCACAGTGATGTATGTGTACTCATGTTCATAGCAGCACAATTCACAATCTCCAAATCTTGGAAACAGCCTAAATGCCCATCAGCAAATGAAAAGATAAAGAAAATGTGGTATTTTTTAAACGTGGTATTTATATACAATGAAGTACCACTCTGCCATTAAGAAACAAACTTGGCCAGGTGGGGGAGCACACACCTATAATCCTAGCACTTGGTGGGCTGAGGCAAGAGGATCACCATGAGTTCAAGGCCAGCCTGGACTACATAGTGAGACCCTGTTTTTAAGAAAGAAAGAAAGAAAGAAAGAAAGAAAGAAAGAAAGAAAGAAAGAAAGAAAGAAAGAAAGAAAGAAAGAAGGAAAGAAGGAAAGAAAAAGAAAGAAGGAAGGAAGGAAGAAAGAAAGAAAGAAAGAAAGGAAGAAAAGGGAGACAGACTTGAGGCATTTGTAGAAAAATAGACACACCTTGAGACCATAAATTTAAGTGAAGTAAATCAGACATACAAGCTTGAACATCATATGGTTTCCCTTGTATGAACAAAATTAATACGAGAAAAGGGGGGTAGTTATTGTATTCTAAATGTGTTCTGCTGTTGACCCCTGGGTTCAGTCCAATGTGGTATAAGAGCTCACTTTGCAGAATTTTCATTTCTTTGGATTGTTACTCCAAGTGTGGTCTATTTGGAAATAAGAAAAAAACTTGTGTTGAGAGCCATTCTACATAAATTTTAGGAAAAAATCATTTCATAATTAAAGTATGACTATAGCTGTCTAAGGTCCAATGTTGGCTTGTCCAACAGCCAGCTATGGCATCCAGAAACATAACTCTGTTTTGCCTCTAGTCACAAGTTGAGGCCTCAATAGTGATGCTCAAGGACAATATTACATCAGCTGAAGACATCCTGGTTCTTTGAGAAGTGAGTAGTAATACAGAAAAAGAGAAAAGACAAATTCCTTATCAGCTTAAGTCATCCCACCCACTGCTGTAGGAATGCTCTCCTTTCCACCCTCATCAGCGTAAGATCTATACCCCCTGAGTTACCTGATACTCCCTCCAATTATTGTGTGTACCCAATAAATAATGGCTGGCTTGGAGTGCCTTTGTCCTTTGCCCGCTCTGAGGCACTGACCTCCCAGTCCTCCATATACTTGGAAATTACACAATTTTCTATTGTCTTTTTTCTTTAGCCCTCACAGTCCTCTCTTCTAGGCAGTCAGAGGATTGATCGCCCTCTGATACCTGAGGTTAAAGAAAACTTTTTTGTTTACGTATTCAATATATCCACTATATATCTATGTATCTTGGTGAATGCTGTTATTATTTATCACTTAATTCACTTGGTTTAGTTATATTGACATTCATATAATCTATGAAATTTTTTTCTTTCTTTTCAGTGTTTCAACCTATTATTCCTTTTTCTTATTTTATTTTGTTGACCAGAACTTCCAGAAAAATGTTAAATAGTACTTATAATAGTATGCATCTCCATCTTACTTCTGAATTTTTGATGTAAACACCTTTTAGTATCCTTGCTGAAAATTTTGTTAAAAATGGTATCTCTGCCCTCCCCATTAACTTTACTGGTATATTTTAGGTATAAAATACAGTTACATTCATCATTGGGATCTTGTACCATTACATGAGTCTCTTGGTTCTTATATTTTTCCCCTTCCCTTGCCCTCCCTTCACCCCCTCCACCCTTCCCTATTTGCAAAGACCTTGTTTCCATTTTTTTCCTCTTCTCATATTTTTTCCTTTCCCATTTTCCCTTCCCCTACCCCTCCCAATTCCCCTGTTCTTTTAGACCTTTTCTTCCTGTTACACAATATCAGTTATACATTTTTTAAATTACAATAGTAAGATCTAGGAGACATCACCACAGATTTTACAGAATTTAAAAGGATATAGAAAGCATATTACAAAAATCTTTTTGGAAGTAACTTTGACAACTTCTAAGAAGTAACTTAGAAGACAAATTAATGAAACTAACTCTGGAGGAAATATAAAATTTGAATAGCACCTATTAAAGAAAGTATATTCTTAGCTTGAAAACCTACCTATATGACAACAGCAGGCTCATAAACATTTTAACTGATAAATTATATCAAACAATTAAAGCAGAAAAAAGCAGGAACACTTCTCCCCTCATTTTAGGAACTCAACATTGTGCTAATCCTAAAACTGGATAAAGATAATAGAAGATAAAAGTATGAACATAGATAGGAATTTGTTTCACAAAACAAACTATTAGAAGTCAGATCTGGCAAGATGTAGAAAGTGGTTTTGTTATAGGGATGGCAGTGTTGGTTCAGCATTGGAAGATCCACCCCCAAAAGTCATCATTTAAACCGAGGAAAGAAAAAGCCATATGATCCTGTCACTAGTTGGAGAAAAAGTATTGGACCAAATTCTACAGCTGTTCATGGTAAAAGCTATCAGGATACTGGAAGTAGAAGAGAAACTTCTCAACAAATTAAAGATATGTACTCCATACTTTCAGCGAGAACGCCTTCTATGAATGGAGAAGATACAATGCTTTCTCCTTAAGGTGGGGAACAAAGGCAGATATGCTTACTCTTTATCTGTCCATTAAACTTTGAAACCTAGTCCCCACCAAAATAGTCTGGCAATAAAATGACACACTAGGATAGGATTGGCAGTGCAGAAGCAAAATCTTTCTATGTAGATGAAATGATCATCTACAGAGAAAATACTAAGAAATCTCTAGTAGCCCCTAGAACTTGTATTTGAATTTAGCAGGATTAGAAAACACAAGGTATATAAAAAAATTCAGGTCTGTGTATACTTGCTATAAATGAAGAACTGGATATTGAAATTTAAAAGTTATATAGGAGTACAAAGGACCCAGAAAAGACAAAAACGAAAACAAAAGCAAAAACAAAAACAGTGTTGGAAGACGTTTAGCACCCAATTTTAAGACTTCTTCTAAAGCTACAGTAATCAAGGCAGTGTTGGTGTAAGGAAAGACATATAGATCGTTGGAATAAAACAGAGAATTTAGAAATAGAACCACACCTATATGGTCCACTGAGTTTTGAAAGATTATTTAACATTAGCATTTTATAGAATATAAACTCGATTCAAGGGCTGAGGAAGAGACAGTGTCTTCAGCAAATGGCACTAGAACACCTGGTATCCATATATAAAATATTAACCTCAACCCTTTTTTTCCATACATGAAAATAACTTGAAGGGATCTATGAACCTAAATAAGAAAGCCTAAAAGTATAAAACTTTAAGAAGAAATTATAAGGGAAAATATTTATGAATTCAGGGTAGACAAGAACTACCCAGGACACAAAAAACATGATGTATAAAAGAAAAAAATTGATAGATGAGATTCCATCAAAATTTAGAACTTTAAATGACATCATTTAAATGAAAAGTAGTCCTTAAACAGACCATATTTACAATGCATATAACCTATGACCAGAATATATGAAGAATTCTTAGAGCTCATTAATAGCCCAATTAAAATGTAGTCATAAGAAGATGATAAATAACCAGTATAGCACAAGGAATGGTGTGCAACTCTAGAATCAGAAAAATGCTAATCAGTTCAATAATAAGATTGAATTGTACGCTCATTAGGGAGATGAAGTCAAAAGTTTTAAAAGCCTTGTCATGACTTTTTCTTTTTGTTGGATTCTGCCCCTTTGTGTTTAATTTGTCACGCCCAATGGATTCATTCTGCTGGGTTTCCTGGGGTTGTGATCCTCATTGTCTTTTCCTAGGGTATTGTCTAAAATTTTTTGGAGTGCCAGTTTGGTATTCATGAAGTTCCTGAGGTGCTCTTTATCGTGAAAGTATCTTATTTCTCCATCAATTTTGAAAGATAGTTTTGCAGGGTACATCAATCTGGGTTGGAGGCTGTATCCCTTTAGGGCTTGAAATACATCACTCCAAGCTCTTCTTGCCTTGAGGGTTTGCATTGAGAAGTCTGCTGTGATTTTGATGGGCTTTTCTTTGTATGTGATTTGTTTCTTTTCTCTCACTGCTTGTAGAATTTTGTTCTTCTGTTGGATTTCTGGAATCCTAACTATTATATGCCTATGTGTAGATTTTTTTGGATTAAGGCTAGCTGGAGTCCTATATGGCTCACTTATCTGTATGTCAAGTTCTTTTCCCCTCCTTGGGAAGCTTTCTGCCATCACTTCTGTGAAGAGTTTTTTTATGTCATCTGCACTCTCTCCTCTTTCTTCATTGACTCCAATCAGTCTTATGTTATTCTTCTTTGCATCGTCTAGCAGCTGCTGGATTGATTTCTCATGTTCCCTCACAATTTTAAAGCAATTTTTCTTTTCCTCCTCACTAATTGCAATCTTATCTTCTATACGTAAAATTCTATCCTCATATTGGTTCATTCTGCTGCACAGACTTTCGATGGAGTTTTTAATCTCTTGGAAATCTGTTTTGTATCTGTTTTATGGATTCCATTTGTTTCCTATGTTGGGATTCCATCATGTTCCTCAGATCCTCTATTTTTTATCTGTGTCCCCTCTAGATTTATTAATCATGTCTTGCACCATGAGCAAAATCTTTGCTGTTATCTGATTAATTACTTCTGATTTCATTTTTCCCAGATCCTCTTTTGTTGCCAGTTCAGAGAGTCCAGGTGGTTGAGTATCAGAGTGTTCCCTCTCATTTCCCTTTGGGGTTGCTGTTGGTGATCCAGAAGTCTGTTTTTGAGGCTTGTTTATGTGTTTTCTCATTTCCACGGGGAGGGAGGTGCTTCTGGTGCCCACGCGGCTCACCTTCTCTGCCCTAGGAGCCTGGGATGGAGGCGAGGAGCTCCCTTCCAGGTGCTGGGACTGGCTGAGCTTCACTCAAAAGTGGTATCTCTTTATAGCTTGCAAAAGTCTGTATTTTAAAAATTACTAATAAATATTGAATTTTAAAAAAACCAAAAATAAAATAAAATAAAAATGCTCTTTAAATTCCTTAGCTGAGATAGTCCTTAAAAACTGCAGAGCCAGGCTGGCGATTTAGCTCAGTGGTTCCGGCGCCTACCTCGCAAGTGCAAGGTCCTGAGTTCGATCCCTGGTACCAAAAAAACCCCACACACATAAAACTGCAGAGCCCTCGATTTTCTTATGGTGGAAATCAGAGGAGGTTGTGCACTTATAAAGAAAACTCATTGCATCTGGATAAACAATTCACATGAGGTGAAAGAAAACTTGAAGACAATAAAAGGAAATAATCAAACTCATAGATGACCTCCATGAGCAGGCAGGTTTAGGACTCAGCTGGTTACAGTTCTTAATCCAATCCCTTAAGAGCTATGTTTGGACTTGGCTCCTTGCCTTAGCCACTCCAATTTGTCTTTTCATTCTAGTTCTCATGTTTGGGCCATGCATTCTTAATTTCTTTGCAGAATTTTTTTCTTACCTAATGGCTGGCAAACTCCAAATGGTCGCGCACATGGAGGCAACAATGACTGTGCCAATCCCCTTTCACTGGGGTCCACCAGACCAACCCTCTGCAGAGAGCCCAAAACTGCAACTCCCCCATGACCTCTACCAGCATGACACCTATTGTGGGCCCTTGGCACAACCCAATGGAGAACATCCCTGACTCTCCTCAGCACAGCCATCACTCACCTTCCCTAACCTTATTTAGGGATACCTCTTCAGAGGAGAAAATTATAAGAGGCAATTTAGCTATTTAGCTTACAAATAGAGAGTTGAACAGAGCCTAAAACAGTTACCTAGTACACCAGGTTAAAAGCTAGTCCAAGCCGTATAGAAAGCTAAGCTCAGAGATGTGAAAGCAAATGGGGAAAATGATGAATTAAGATAGGCACATAGGCAAAATGGAATGCATCAAGTTAACAACCCATTCCTACATCCAGGTTGGACACTGGGTTTTGAGGAATTCAAAGATGCTGAGTGTTATGGCTTATGTATAGACTCCTCCCTCCCCAAGCCTCTTGTGCTCCTATGTGGGGTTTGGGGGAGTGACAGGATAATGGATCATAGGGGTGTGTCACTGGACTGGATCATGAGTGTGTGATACTGGGTTAGTCCACTGATTGGTTTAGCATAGTTCTGGGTGTGGATGATAAACTTACTGAAGAGGGAAGACCCACCCTAGGTATGGCTGGCACCAACAAATAGGCTTGGAGCCTGAATGGAATAAAAAGGGAAAGAAGGAAGAAATCTCACTGCTTCTTGCCTCCCATGCCATGTACTATTTCTCCTCTTCTATGCCCCTCTGTTGTGCTGCCATACCTTGGAGTCAGTCAACTGAAACCTCTACAAACTGTGAGCTAAAATATACCTTTCCTCCTTTAACTTGTGCATGTTGGGTATTTTGTCCCAGCAAGAAGAATGTAACTAACTGTGAGAAATATGTTCACTTGCCCAGACCCAAAGAATAGACTCAGAGGCAGCAAAAGAGCAACAAAAGTAAGGCTTTTAATCAGTCTTGCAAACCTGGTTGTCCACTAAATTAGCAAGCAAACCCAGAATGGTCACAGTGATCAATGTAACCCATAGCATGCAGGTTCTTTCCCCCATTTCCTTTTTGGCTGAGAGTACGATCAGAGGTACAATCTTCCCTGGATATCATCTATATTTTCTTACTTCTTTATAAAGTATTTCCCCAGTCGCCCTCTCAATTTGACTGTGGATTTTTTTTATAATACAGTGGTACCTCATTTCACGAACACCTTTGTTTGAAAACAATTTGGTACAGAAACAGGAGTGTTTGGCAAAATTTTGTTTTTGTTTGCAAACTCTGCATCAGGTGACAAACAAGACCAGGGCCTTTTCTTCCAAACTGTAGAACAAATTAAGTTTGTGAACCTCTATATTGTCTTTTTTATTTTTACTTTGGGACTTTCTGAGAAGCAGACATTCCTGTGGAGAGATTTCGTGTGACCTTGTGATTACTATGCTTCTACTTAGCCTTATCTAGAAAAATATGCTTTTCTTCTCAATTCCCTTACTCTCATCTCCATTCCACATAGGCTCTCTTACTATTTTTTTTTAAAGGGGAAAGGGTTTATTTAGTTCACGGTTTGTAGAGGTTTCACTCCATAATCGCTGGCTCCAAGGCAGAGTGGCACATGGCACAGGGACATCCCAGAGGAGAAACAGCTCATGGCACCTGAAGAATGGAGGTCTAGTTGTATATCCAACTCCAAAATGAAAGAGATGAGATCCCTCTTTCCAGAAGAATGGTACCAATTTGTCTTCAGTCAGTTAGAATGTTTCCACTCAGAAGAAATGGCCTCAGCTACACTGTCCCCTGATCTTCAAAACTTCTCTTTATCTGTCTCAGTTCTCTTACTGGAATGCACTTGCAAGTCATGACTTCTCCAAGAAGGGCTTCCACATTGTTCCCCTACCAGTCTCTCAAGGCTGTCTTTGTCAGGAGCAATGCTACATAATTTTAGGGAAAAATCATTTGGTTAGCCTAGTTCTCCTGCCTACAGCCCAGCTATGGAATTCCGAGACATAATTCCATTTTGGCCTCCGGTCACAGCTGAGACCTCAATGATCCGGTGATGCTGTGATTCTCCAGGACAAGATTACACCTCTCTTACTATTTTTATCTCTCTCTCAAGGTTTCACCTGCCCAAAGACCCTCCAGATGCATGAATTTTGTCAGGCTGTTAGGCAATTCCAACTGCCAATAATTTTTCACTCAGAGTTAACTATTTCATCTTGAAAATGGACCATTTTAAGTTTATTTTTCTTACACTAAGACACTGAGCAACTGATTTTTCTTTTAAACTCTGCATTAGAAGGCCTGAGTCTCGATTGGTTATTTTAAGCCCACAGAGTAACCTATGCTAGGTGAGCACTAAACACTGAGCAAATTCCTGTACTCTGCTTATTCATAAGACTCTAGACAGAAGAGCCTACTCCGGTGCCCTGCTCAGAGCCCCTCCCAACTATTGGGAGCTTCCTATCCTCTTACACTTCCAATAAACCCTCTCCCTAACTTCTTCCTTTGTCCATAATTTCAGTCTTCAACACTGTAAGACAGCAGCCTGGTTTGGATGGCAACACTTCGTGATGAAAACTGTGGCTTTGGAGTTGAGAAAAGCAACTCAACCAATGGGAATTTGGTACGTGACAAAGGCCACCTTTCAAGAAAGTCAGCTGTGTGTGGTGATGCACACCTATAATCCCAGCCCTTGGGAGGCTGAGACAGGAGGATCATCATGAGTTTGAGGCCAGCCTGAACTACATAGTAAGACCCTGTCTCAAAAATCTAAAAATAAAAAAAGGTAGACAAAAAAATGAAACACCTTTTAAAATGGTGTTGAGATAATTATCTGTTCATGTGGAAAACTCTTCATATTACACATTCTTAGATATTTTTTTTTCTGTGTTGTCTTTGTTGTTTGCTTGTTTGGATGCTGGGAATTAAATCAGGGCCCAGTGCATGCTAAGCATGATCTCTATCACAGGGTTACACTCTTCATCCCCTTAAAATTTTTTATTATTAGGCCACTGTGTTCTCTCTTGCATGATGGCTCACTTTTCTTGCTGTAGGGTGTACACTTTTCCTGCTTTTATTTGGCCCAGGCTCACTCTGCAGAGCCTGTTTCTTTTCCTACTTTTAATAAAACTTTGCTACCATTAAAAAAGTTTATTATTGGAAAGAAAGAAAGAAAGAAAGAGAGAGAGAGAGAAAGAACCCAAGGAAATGCATAATGCATATGACAGTTTAGATAATGCAAAATACCAGTGGACAATAAAAGATCCTCTACCATAATGGTTATCAGGGAAATGTACATTGATGGGCATGAATGTTAAAGATCAATAACATCCATTGTAGGCAAATACATATGAACATATCTGGAATGGGGAGAAGACTATGCACACGTATGATTTGGGTGGGAAATTGGTATCGATTTTTTTAGAGATATTTGGAAGCATCTATCAAAAAGTATATTATGGAGCCGGGGATTTAGCTCAGTGGTTCCACCGCCTGCTTTGCAAGTGCAAGGTCCCAAGTTCGATTCCCAGTACCAAAAAAAGGATATGGTGCTTATACTTCCTAATAGTGATCACATTTTTTTGTTTTTGTTTTTGGGATAGGGTTTTGTTACATAGTGCAGGCCGGCCTTGAATTTACTATGTAGCCCAGGTTGGCCTTGAGCTTGCAGTGATCCTCCTGTCTTGGCCTCAAGCACCACCATGCCTGGTGATAGTAGATACATTTATAAGTCATCTTATAATGGGCTGGGGATTTATCACAGTGGCATCGCACCTGCCTCACAGGCAAGAGGTCCTGAGTTCGATCCCCGGTACCAAAAGAAGTCACCTTATAAAAACACTTACACGTGTGTACACAGGTGTTTATAGAAGTATTGTTCACTGCAGTAAATAGTGAAAGCAGGATTGGGGTGTGGCTCAGCAGTAGAGTACATACTTAGCATTCACAAAGTCCTGGGTTCAAGACCAGCACACAGACAAAAAGCAAGCAGCCTAAATGTCTATCAGAAGAAAGGTTAAAACAACCTATGCTGTCTTAATACCCTGGAAGACAATGTTGTGGTTAAGATACATACTTACCTGCCTTCTCTTTGAGGCCTTGAGATACACAATTCAGAGCCATAAGAGTAAAAAAAACCAAAAGATTAAAGCAAAATTGAAGTGGTGGGACAGGAAAGAGTGGTGAGTAACAGACAAGAAATTTCAGAGCATCCCAGTAGTCATACCATTGGGAAGTTTGTTCATCTAATTTGTTCATATATTATAAATCAGTCTTTCATCATCTGATAGCTGGAATACATTCTGAGAAATGTGTCCTTGGTTCATTTCCCAATGTAGAGTGTCAGTACAAACTAAGATGGTATCACTGTGTGATGGGAAGTTTCAGCTCTGTTCTACTCTCACGAGACCACCATTGTAAATAGGGTTGGGGGTCGATAGAAGCATTCCTACAAGGGTCATGAATATAGTTTCAAGTGAGGTAACCTTCGAGTGACTAGGTTTGGCCAGGAGTGAGGGTTGGGGTTAAATGGTGAGGATTAATTTTCTGGGTTAATTTTCTTGCTTCCCCCTTCCAAAAACATAATGGCATTGTCCCAACCTGAGTGCCTTACTTGCTTTTCTCATTGCTGACACCCAAACTTAAAGGAGGAAAGGTTTATTTTAGCTCATAGTTTGTAGAGGTTTCAATTCATAGTTGGCTGGCTCCAAGACAGGGTAGCATCGCAGAGGGGCATCACAGAGGAGAAACAGTCCATGGCATGATAGGGAGGAAGCCTTCAGCCTGCCTTCTTTCTGCCCCTTTATATTCCATCCAGGTTACAGGCCTATTGGTTTGTGTTACCTACACCCAGTTCAAGGTTTCCCTCTTCAGTAATTCCATCATCCATACTCAGAACTACACTAAACCAATTAAGAGAGTAATCAAGTATCACACATCTTTAGTTCCTAGATCCAGCCCTCTGAAAAGCCCCATCTATGAGCACATGAGGCTTTGGGGAGGCATCTGGACACAAGCCATAACAATGAGAAATAAAAATAGATATACAGATGCAGTTTTTCTCTATGGACATTGAGTGAACTGTCAAGGGTAAGCTGAGCTATAAACATGGGTGTTGCTGCCTCAGAGCAAAGTTATCTTCATTTGTGGGTCCCTGGAGACACATCCAAAAGCAAAATCTGCTCTTATTGTGGGGTCTCCTGAGGTTCTAGCCAAACCCCATGCTAGAAAGATCCCTGGGGAACCTGACCTTCTCCCAAAACAACTATGCACATTCTCCTCAGCTACTGATCCCCCTTTAACAGACAGCCAAAGATAATCAAGCACAGAAAGGAAATAAAGAACATGGAAGTAAGGGCAGTTTACATGTATGTGGGGAGGGGGTGTTAAGGAAAATATAAAATAATATAGAATAACTGCCTGCCTCATTCTGCTTCTGTAACTTGCTTCGCTTGCTTGTTTCACTTCTCAGAATAGCAATACCAGATGCTTTGCCGTTAACCACAAGTTTGTGGGCATGAGATAAGCAAATACCTGCAACATCGCCTAACCGCAACCCCTACCCAAATGAGGTCAGATGTCTGCAACCATGCCTCACAAGCAAAAGTACTCATAGATCCTAAGCTTTCTGTAAACCACATGACCAGAATAGTATACATGTAAGCCACCAATGTAACTCCAGATCAGTCCCTGAAGGCACGTTCCTGTGGGGCTGGCCTGCTAGCAAATAAATTTTGTTGTTTTACCCCTGCTCCTCTGTCTCCTGTGAGTCTTTCAGTTACTCCCAGCAAAATCCACAACAGGGGGAGAAAAAGTAATAAACTGGAGAAAAAAACAGGCTTAAAAATCTCTAATATACTTGGAAGATTTTATTCATAAAATAAAATGAGATTAAATGGGGAATTATTGTTCAATGGGAACAGAGTTTTATGGGTCAGGGATCAAAATATGCCACCTCCAAATATGCCTCTTTAGCACAATTTTTTTGATTATGTGGTACTGTGGGTTGAACCCAAGGCTTTCACCCTGAGCTACATCCCCAGCCCTTTCTTAATTTTTAAATTTTGAGACAAAGTCTCCTTAAGTCACTAAATCACCCAGACTGGGCTTGAACTTGCTATCCTCCTACCTCAGCCCCCTAGAGTGCTAGGATCACAGGAATGTGCCACCATGCCTAGCTGCATAATTATTATTTTGAGGTGAAGACAACTGACAAACAGTAGTTAGAAAAACAAACAAATAAAACAAAACAAAATTCTTTGCTGTCCTCTTTATTGGCCTAAAAGCGGGCTTAGATTTGTAAAATCCTGAAACAACTCAGCTCAAACACAGGATCTGAGAGGAATGTGGAGCATTAACCTCATGGAAACAACATTCATCTTCCATTAGTCCCAATTCACTCAGGACTCTGCAGTGAGCTCTAGGCCTTCAAGTTTTGACTGGATCCTCCGGCTCTCCAGTGTACAGATGTCCATATTCTGTTCCTCTAGTAAACCTACACCCTCCTCTGCATCCCTCCTCCTCCTTCTATCTGTGGCAGAGTGGTTGCAGCTTCCTTAACTACCTTGGGACCACAGGGCAGGCAGGTGGGAAGTAGAGATCCAATCATAGTATTGCAAGTAGCTAAGATAATTAGAAATTATTATAAGGCAATTAGACAAAGCTGGGCCCTCAGCATAGAAAAACAATTGAGGCACATTCACTGATTAGCATTATGAAAAGGGAGAAACTACTACACCTACATGCTTCTCTTAGGGATAAATAGCAGTGACTGATATTCTAAATAGGTATCAGTCACCTGGGTGGGGGACCAAGACCTTAACCCATCCCTTCCAGGAAAGGTCCCTAACCCATCCCTTACCGGAAAATCCTTATTTGTTCCTTGTACACTTGCTACATGACTTGTTTCCCCATTTGATCTCCATTTAATCAATATTACCTAAGTGACTATATTTGTTGGAATCTTATTGGTTGATCATAATTTTGTTCCATCTCATATTCACCTTGTAATTTCCCATTGGACCAATACTACCTAAGCACCTGTACTTGAAATCTTACTAGTTGACTATTGTTTTGTCTCACCTTGTGGCTTTGCTCCATAAAAACTCCCCTGAAAAACAGGGTCTAGGCAACCCCACTTTCTGGTCCCTTTTCTATCTCTCTCTGAGACAGAAGCTATGTTTCTCTCAATAAATTTTTCCTACTCTTACCTTCTTTTGTTCCTAGAATTCATTCTTCAATTTTAGAGAACACAAACTCAGATTTCAGATATCTAGCAGGTTTGGGAGTTACATCTATTCCCCCTATAACAATATTATCAAACTGAAGATCTCCACCAGCTGCCACCAGTCCCCAAGTGCCCTTCTCATAAACCCCTTTTTGAGCACAAGCCACTATTGTTTTGAGTTTGCTGCCCCATGCAGCTAAATGCAGTCCCACGGATGCAGACTCACCGTCCCCACATTCCTCCTTGGGGTTCTAGGCAGCATCTCACAGACATCTTCATTGAGCAGCCTCCTAACAGGTACTTGTTGAATGCTGGAACTCGACTAGGGACTGTTATAATTTACATCCAAGTAAGAACAGCACCTCCAAGGCCATTGCTGCCTGGAAGATGGAAGGAAGTCCTTCAGGGAGGAGTGCTAAGGATTAACAAGTGGGCACCTGTCTGAGGAGGAAAGGATAAGACGGCACCTAGCAGATGAGTTAACAGAGCAAAGTCCCTGGATTGATGGTCCTCAGCCCACTGGAAGTCAAGCACTCGATGCCAACCAGTATGTGGGCTTCAGGGCCAGAAGCAAGTGATTGGGCAGCTGCTGTGCATTCCAGAGGAAGCCAGGACTTCTCAGCTCTCAGGGAGACAAACATTAATCCCTCGCTGTCACACATACCATGGAGCACTTCACAAAGACTGCAGGACAAATGTTTCCTTTTATTCTGGGCAGTCAATAAAGATTCCTTTTACCACGGACACGGGGATAAAATCATTCTTAGCCAATCTTGTTACAAAGACTGTTAAGCAGAAAACCACACAGGCTGTGAAAGCGTGGCACAGACACTCAAGCAGATGGTCATCTGGTGCTTCTGCGGTCAGAACCTGGAAGGCTGGGGTGGCACTCATGGGTGGATCATTGCCTGCAGGTGCAAGGCCCTGGGTTCCATCCCCACAACCACAAAAATGAAACAAAAAGAAACACTTGGGACTAGAAAAGCTAAATATTTATCAATAATTTGGGATCTCAAATCCACGCTTGGCAAACTTTAGGAAGAAACAATGGATAAACTTGGTATTTTTCCCAAATAACCAACCACCTGCACACATATCATGCAGAATAAAAAAATCTTGATGTGTGACTGTATCTTGTTCTGCTTTACCTGATGTGGTATTTATAGTTCTGCCTTTGCCTAATGAACACTGTGGTTTTAAAGTGAAGACCATGCCCCTCCCCTGGCTGCCACCATTTCCTTTCCTCTTCTTTCTCTTTGACAATTAGGCTCTCTTCTCCAGTCTCCAGGTCAAGAAGAAATTGCACAGTGGTGAGATGATCTAAAATGTCAGTGTGGGCTGCAGGCATAGCTCACAGGTCCAGCACTTGCCCAGCATGCACCAGGCTGTGGGTCCTATCCCCAGCCCTGTCCCCCAGAGTTAATATAAAATTCTACACAACATCTTTTTTGGGGGGCAGAGTCTCACTGTATAGTCCAGATTGGCCTTAAATTCAATGTCCTCCTGCTTCAGCATCAGAAGACATGCACCAAAGCCTGGCCTTTATTCATTATTTTGCAAGGCTAAAAGTTGAACCCAGGGCCTTGCACATGCTGGGTAAGGCCTGTGACGACCTTATTCTGGATTTCATATAGAATTTTTAAAGCACTAATGGAAATTCTGTTGGGATAGATAAGCACTCTGATTAATTTTTCTCAGAAATTGTATTTGATATTTAGAAGGTATTTTCTCCCAGATCTCTATTTACTTTTTTAGCTATAGAGATCATCAATGGCCTCCATATGGCCCCTCTAAGCCTTCATCAGCTGCTTCCCTTTGAAACAGCATCAATGATATCTCCAGCATCAAAAATTCCTTCGTTTTTTAAAGTGACTCTATCCACTCTTTGCTAATGATAGAGATTCTGCTAGTCAAACCCAAGGGCCAGAAACCTCCCAGGGCAGAATGCTCCTGAGCATTTAACAACTCCATTTGCTTGTACAGCTGATCGATTTCCTTTCAGGACAAGCATTGAGTCTCTGTGCTTTGCGGAGGGTGAAAACAGTGTGTCAATATCTGCACCAGCCACACAAGTATACCTGCCTTGCCTGAATGAGTTATTCCCATGACTGGGCAACATTTTGGATGGTGGCTTATACAAGTAATATGACGTACTCATACCTGGCTTGTGTTTGTTCCTGAATCAATATAGCTTTTTATGTCCTCTTCCTTTCTTTTTGTGAATGAGGTGTTTAAAAAAAGTTCAAGGGGGGAAGCATATGGAAAACTTTTTTATGAGCATTAAGTGCTAAAGGTGAAATTAGCTGAGACTGAGGGCATGACCTCAGGGCATCCATGTGCATGCTACATAAACTTGGGGACAAGTTATGCTGGCAGGCCCTAGGCCTTCCCCTGCTTCGAGTCCCTTCAGGCACAACAATACTCACTTTTGTACTTCCTGCCCCCCCCCCCCCCCCAGGGGCTGCCCACATCTACTTCTAAGCACACTCTTTCCATGCCCAGGAAGTTAAGCATGATAGGAATTTGTGAACACTGCCCACTGTCACTTACTGAATAAAGAAACTGGTAGCTCTCTCCCCAGGGTCACGTTAGGAGTGGTCTAGTCACTGACAGGAACAAAACCAGAACTGACAACCAGGCAACTTCTCTACTTCCTTCTTGGTCACATTAAAGAAAACCTATTCTGACTCTTGAAAAACAAAAAAATATTTTTTAAAGAACGAAAACAAAACATCCAGGGATTTAATTCAGTGGTTCTGTCGCCTGCCTCACAAGCGCAACATCCAGAGTTTGATCCCCAGTACCAAAAAAACAAAACAAGAAATTATGACGCAGAGAAAACAGAATGGAACACATAGAGATGCCCACTTGTTTCCAGGGCTGTAATAATTGGAGCCTAAATAGGGCCATTGAGAGGGGATTAATTCTATTTCCCTATGGAGAAGGAAACAGCAGCTATAATCCAAAGAGTGACACCTGAGTCAAGACATTCAGTTGTTTGTTTAGTTCTAGCAGCCCACAGACAAGTTCAGAGACTATTATCTGAGACTATATTACAGGGCACAGAATGGTGATGGGAGGAGAATGTCCTAAATACACTGCTTTGAATATAAATTTCTCCAATTTCTTATCATTTTCCCCATCTTATTAATACAATAGCATGGCCAAAATTTAACTTTTGTTGATGACTCAGAAGTCTTAGATAGATAAATATTCAGTCATCCTCCCTTGTCGTTGGTTTCACTTTCTGTAGTTTCAGTTATTCAAAGTAAACTTGTTCTGAAAATTTGAAATAGAAAATTCCAGAAATAAACAATTTTTATGAATTTTAAATCACACACACAAAAAAACACAATAAGGCATTCTGTATTCATAGCTACTGCAGTAGGAAAGAAAGAATGAGCTCAACTTCCAACATAGCACAGACTTCTGGAGCTTTATAGCCAAGATCAGGGTAGGGGACAATGGATGCAAAATTACTAAGAGGAGAAGTCAGTGTAGAGGGATTCTTGATAAATTGGAGACTATGGTTTGCATAGGCTTGGCCTCTGCCTGTGGTGCTACTAGGAGGTGATGGAACCTGTGTGGGGTTAGGTCGTGGGGGTTAGGTACTTTTGAAAGGGATTTGGGCGCCCCAGTCCACCACCACCACCACCCCACTCCCAAGATGCCATGAGGTAAGGAGCTTCCTCTGCCACACTGGGCTCTCCACCTGCCTAAAGGCAAGAGCCAGGAGACCATAGAGTGAAAACTCTGAACCATGAGCCAAAATAGACTTTTCCTCCCTATAAACTGGTTATCTCAGGTATTTTTTTACAGTGACAGAAAATCAACACATTGGCCCAATGAGGATTCTTGCAAACGGCAGGCCAAGAGCTTAGAAGTGACTGCTTCAGCAAAGGTAGAAGATGAGGAACTTGAGCAGATGTCAAGGATGATTAGATATCAAGAGTGCAGCAATTATAGCTAAATTGATTCCCTAGGCTCTCCCCACCCCCATCTCTTTTGAAATAGGATTTTTCAGTATATTGTCCAGGCTGGTCTTAAACTCCTGGGCTCAAGTTATCCTCCTGTCTCAGCCTCCTGAGTAACTGGAACTACAGACACATGCCACTATCATGCCCCCCCAAACTCATTTATAAAGGCACTGCTTTGGTTTGGATGTGGTCATGTGCTGGGAGCTTGGTACTTAGTGTGGAAGTGTTAAGTGGTATTGAACCTTCCAGAAGTAGGGTCCGGGGAGAGGTAGTTAGGTCACTGAGGATTGAGGGCATGTCCTCAGGAGCTCAGGCTGTTCTCACAGGACCTTGGTTCTTTCTTGTTTGTTTGTTTGTTTGTTTTGATTGTTTGTTTGTTGAGATAAGGTCTTGCAATGTAGCCCCATGTTGGCCTTAAACTTATGGTGATCCTCCTGTATCAGCCTTCTGAGTGCTGGGATTACACGTATGTACTCCCAGGCCTGGCAGTTCTTTCTTTCTTTCTTCTCTTGATCTCTTTTTCTCTCTTTTCAGAATTGAGGACTGAACCCAGGTCCTATGCGCTAAGCTACATTCCCAGTTCCTTACTTTTTTGGGGGGGTGGGGTACTAGGCATCGAACTCAGGACCTTGCGCTTGCGAGGCAGGCGGCTGCACCACTGAGCTAAATCCCCAGCCCTTCCAGTCCCTTACTTTTAATTTTTTTATTTTGAGACAAAGGTTCACTAAATTGTCAATTTGCCCAAGTTGAGCTCAAACTTGTGATCCTCCTGCCTCAGTCTCCCAGAGCACCGAGATTACAAGCACGTGTCACCACGCCTTGCTGGGATCATGGTTCCCTCTGGAGAGAGGGTTGTTATAAAAGAGCTTGACAGGCCCCTCCCTGATTCTTGTCTTACCATGTGAACCCTTCCTCTCACAGACATGCCCCCTAATTTGATGCCATCAGCCACAAGGTTTTCATAAGAGCTTAGCCTTCGTTGCTGTCATAACTGTGATCCTCCAGGACTATATGCTAAGGAAAATGTTTTTGTGGTCCTGGGGATTAACACGGAGCTTTTGCACTGAGTTACATCCCCATCACTTTTTCATTTTTTAGTTTGAGACAGGGTTTCGCGGAGTTGGTAAGTTCTCCAGGATGGCCTAAAACTTGTGATTCTCCTATCTCAGCCACCCAGAGTGCTAGAATTACAGGTGTGCACCATCAGACCCCAAACTTCTGTTCCTTTTTTTTTTTTTTTTGGTAGTAACAGGCAGAGAGACACACAACTGCTTTATTTCTTTTCTCTTTTTTTTGGTAAGAGGGATCGAACTCAGGACCTTGTGCTTTCAAGGCAGGTGCTGGAACCACTGAGCTAAATCCCCAGCCCAAAACTTTTCTTTATAACATATCCAGCCTCATAACACACTGTGATTACTGGGACTCAAGAGGCCTCCACAAAGGGATACACCAGTGGAACAGAGCAGGGGACACAGTGGATTGCAGTAGCTGATGAGCTATTTGGGTTCAGACATCCCCCAAGAGAGGGCAATTGTCAGATCGCCATCTTGGAGAGGGGCTGAGCTCAGAACTCAGAGCAGTTGCAGGCTGGCTCCATTAGGATGAGGCAGACCAAATTCAAATTGGCAGGAGGTCAAGGACCAAAGTTCAAGCTGACAGCCAAGTTTAAGCTGGCAGGAGGCACAGAGTGGTGCAGGCTGAACAAATTGAGTTCTAGCCTCACAGCCAGATATAGCCTGAGCTTCCAAACTAAAGGCACAGGCTTGCTAGGATTATCCACTACCCCACTCTAAATCTATGATTGGCTTATTGGAATTAATCAACACGGATCAGGGCTCTACGTACCCAACTTGTCTACCAGTGACAACAGAGACACGCCTCGAAGTGACTTTTTGTTCTTATTTTCTTCTTTTATTTGTTGTATTGGCATTATGGTTTAATTATAGAAACTAAGTCTTCTTTATTTCATCTGTGACCCATTGAGGGGTCACATTGGTTGTTCAGGAGGGTGTTATTTAATTTCCATCTGATTATGAAGTTCTTGTGGTTACTTTTGCATTGATTTCCAGTTTCACTGCCCTATGGTCTGATAATATGCATGGGATAATTTCAATTCCTTTGCATTTACATAAGCATCTTCTATGAGCTAGTATGTGGTCTATTTTGAAGAACATCCTATGTGGAGCTGAGAAGAATGTGTATTCTGATGTTGTGGGGTGGAACACTCTGTAGACATCTACTCAATCCACTGTTCAAAAGTTTGGTTCAGTTCTGATATTTCATTGTTGTTTTTTTGTCAAGTTGATCTGTTTACTTTTGACAGTGGGGTATCGAGGTCCCCATTACAATTCTATTAGTGCTTATTATATTTTTCATTCATTAATACTTGTTTTATGTAGTTGGGTGTATACTGCTATTTGGTACATATATATTTATGATTGTTATCTCTTCCTCTTGAATTACTCCTTTACAAGGATGTAGTGACATTTTTTGTCTCTCTTAATCAGTCTTGATTTGAAATTCACTTTGTCTGCAAATAGAGTAGCTACCCCTGCTTTTTTTTTGGTACCGGGGATCGAACTCCGGTCCTTGAGCTTGCGCAGCAGGCAGTGAAACCACTGAGCTAAATCCCAGGCCCCTACCCCTGCTTTTTTCTGGACTCCTGTCACATGGAGTATTGTTGTCCATCCTTTGACTTTCAGTCTATGAATTTCTTTTTTTTGTAGCAAAACATTTATTGGCACATTTTAGGCATACGTAATGATAACACTCATCATAGGGAATTTGCACCTGTACCTGATGGATCCTGCCTCTTCTTTCCCTTTACCCCCTCCCCTTAACCACCCTCCCCTCCCTGTGTAAAAAAGCTTTGTTTCCATTTTTTTCTTCTATTTTCTTTTTTTTCTTGTCCCTTCCTTCCTTGCTTCCTCCTCCCTTTTTTTCCCTTCCCATTTGAACATTTTCTTCCCATTTCCCAATATCCATAATATATTTGAGTCCTTATTTCCACTTTCAGTTTCTCATATCAGAGAAATTTCAACATATGTCTAATTTATTTCACTTAAGAGTATGGTCTCAAGGTCCATCTATTTAGCTATAAATTTCTGAAGCTCATATGAATTTCTTTTGAATTGAATGTATTTCCTGTATACAGCATATTGTTGGATCTTGCTTCTTGATCCATTCTGCTAGACTGTTTCTTTTCTTAGCTCTAACTTCCTTTTTCTGTTTCTCTAGCTTCTGTTTCTCTAGCTGTGCTTGGTATTTTTGCTTCCATCTTTTCCTCTAATGCCTCCAGTTCATACTCGAAGCTGTCTTTCAGTTCAGTGTTTGGTGACTCCTGTATAAGTTTTGCAAGCTGCTGGTGATCAAAGCTCATCTGGCCAAACTCATCCTGTAAAGTCTGTAAGACTTCTGACAATTCTTCATTGATGCTGCTGGAAGAGGGAGGTGTTGCTGACTTCTTACTTCTACTACCTCATGAAGGTACTTGTTGTGCCAAAGGAATGTTGTTCACTACTTGATCATTGCACAAAACTTTACTGTGCTGTTTCATTAGGTGCAAGACATGCTGAACGTTAGCTACCACAGCATGGCTAGGACTAGTGGACTTTCCAGCCAGAAATGGCATATCACATAAGCATAATCTATAATGAGGTTTTGAATCAAAATAATTCCTAGGTCCCTTCTTTTCTGGTGGTTTTCACTTCTTTTTTTTATTATTTTTCTTGCACTGGGAGCATATGAAATTTTTTTCATCTTCAATGGTAAGTCTCTCTGTTTCTAGATCAGTCTGCAACTCAGCTGCCTTAGCTTGCATACACTTCCTTTCCTGTTCTTCTTAGAATTTTGCTTCCAATTCTTACATGTTTTTCTGCAAGGGCTTGCATTGTGGTAAGTTTGTTATATTCTTGTTCCAGAAGATCCAGTTTTACAAGTTGGCTCTGAACATGTGTTTGATCACGTTGTCGTTCTCTTTCCAGGGTCACCTGTTTCTCTAAGACAGATGTGCTCTCCATTTCTGCATACTTTATCATGTTCCAATTGTTTTTCTAAAAGATTACATTTATTTTCTGCAGCTAGCAACTGAAATGTCACTTCTTTTTTTTTGTCACTTCTTGATTGTGCTTTGATTCTTCATTCTTTGAATTCTCTCTTTCTTGTATCTATCTGTTCATCTAGTACTTGGTTTTTTTTTTTTTGGTACCAGGGATCAAACTTGGGACCTGGCGCTTGCAAGGCAGGTGGCAGAACCACTGAGCTAAATCCCCAGCCCCACCTAGTACTTTTTTATATTCAACTGTTTCTCCAGACAAAGTTTTCATACTTTCTTCTGCCTGAATCCTCTCAAGTTCCAAGTGTCAAATCTTATCTTGAAGATTCTTCAGAGCAGAAAATTATGGCTATTGCTTTCTGAGTAGGCAGTAAAGGCTTATTTGGGGAGCGTCATAGTTCACTCTTAAGGAAAGGTTTATCAGGTGGATATAATATATATGGAGATGAAGAACGATAAACCATATTTCCATTAGACATTGATGGTTCAGCTAAGATATTTGAGAACTGAGAATCAGAAGCCACAGACACCAATGTTGCCATCTTTATGGTCTCACAGTGCGGGCCTCCACTGACTGGGTTTGCTCTGAGTTCCTGAACTCTTCTTCAAGATTCTAGAGCTGCCCACCAGGGGCGACCCTAAGAAGAACCCCAGGCAGAAGGGAAGGGGTCCTGCTGCCAGGGTAACTACACCCCTGCCACACACACCCACAGGGACACTCACGCTTAGAGCTCTCGCGGAAAAGCCAGGCTGTTTCTTTTGACTGGTAAATTAAGACCATTTACATTGATGGTTATAACTGATATATATTGACTTATCCTTGAAGTCATGTTATTTCCCTGATGTTAGTTCCCTTTTTTCCCCCTCTGTTTAATTACTTTCCTTGCCTGATGGATTCATTCTGTTGGGGTTCATGGAGTTGTAGTCCTTGCCATCTCTTTCTAGAATGTCATTCAAAACATTTTGTAGAGCTAGTTTGGTAGTTACCAATTTCTTCAAGTGTTCTTTGTTATAGAAGCATCTTATTTCTCCATCAATTTTGAAAGATAGTTTTACAGGGTAATCAATCTTGGTTGGAGGTTGTATTCTTTTAGAGCTTGAAATACTTCAGTCCAAGCTCTCCTTGACTTGAGGGTTTGTGTTGAGAAGTCTGTTGTGATTCCAATGCACTTTCCCATTACATGTGATTTGTTTCTTTTCTTTAACAGCTGTTCTTGTATTGAATTTCTGGAATCTTGACTATTATATTCCTTGGTGTAGTTAGTTGTTGTTGTTTTTGTACTGGGGATCAAACCCAAGACCTTGCACTTGACACCACTGAGCTAAATCCCTGGGCCCCCCCCTGCTTTTTTATTGACTCTCATCAATCTTATGTTATTCTTCTTTGCATCACTAGTAGCTGCTGGATTGATTTCTTGTGGTTCCTTGCTATTTTAAGAAATATCTCTTTTCACAATAGCTAACTGCAGGGCTGGGGATTTAGCTCAGTGGTTTTGCCACCTGCTGCACAAGCACAAGGACCCAAGTTCGATGCCCGGTACCAAAACAAAACAATAGCAAACTGCAATCCTGTCTTCTATATCTGATATTCGGTCTTCACATTGGCTCATTCTGCTGTGTATACATACTTTCAATGAAATTTTTTATCTCCTGGATATCTGAGTCTGTTCCATGGATTCCATTTCTTTCCTATGTTGGGCATTCATGGTTTCCATCATTTTCCTAAACTCCTCCAATTTTTATCTCTATCTGCTCTAGAGTCACTAACCATGTTTTCCATTATTGTCATTATCTCTGTAGTTATCTGGGAAACTATTTATTTTATTTATTTATTTATTTTTTTGAAGCAGGGTCTCCCTTTGTAGTTTAGGCTGGCTTCGAACTCACAGTGATCCTCCTGCCTCAGGCTCCCTAGTGCTGGGATAACAGGTGTATGCCACCACGCCTGGCTCTGGAAAACTATTTCTGATTTGATTTTTTTCTAGAGCCTCATTCATCTGCTTTGTTACTTCCACTGTTACCACTTCAGAGAGTCCAGGTGGGTGGGTTTTAAATTGGTCCATCTCTTTACCCCTGGATTTGCCTTTGGTGAGCTGGAAGTGTGGGGTTGCATCTTCCTTAAGTGTCTTTTCATTTTGTATTTTTTTAAGTGTAATTCCTGGTTTTATGCATGTAAATTGTGTATGACAAGTAGCTTTATTGCTAATATTTAGAACCTGTAGGGAGTGACTACTTCTCAGAGATGTCTTCCAGGTGTAGCTAGCTTTTGAGTTTTGAGTATGTTTCAAGATCCTACCTCATCAACTTTTGGGGGATGAAAAGTTGCTCTCTATTTAGCCTAGCCCCTGGTTCTTTGGCATTGGCCTATAGAATTGTTTATGACTCCTAGGCAATCTCAGTCTTGGTATACCATAAAGAACAACTGATTAGAACAATTATGTCACCTTGGCTAAAGTAGTACAATCAACAATAACAATAGCATCAAACATAGCCTCATAAACAGCAAACTGTGGTAACTACTAATTTGCCGTCTTTAACTGTATGAACTACATTTGTGGTTATATAACAAAATCTAAAATGAACCAGAAAATTGTATACAGTAAATAGGCCCTCAATATGATGATTTTAACCCTCAAGGGAAAAAAATTAAAAGAGATTGGGGGGGCCAGGGATTTAGCTCAGTGGTTCCGATGCCTGTCTTGCAAGCGCAAGGTCCCGAGTTTGAGCCCCAGTACCAAAAAAATAGAGGGAGATTGGGCCGGGGATTTAGCTCAGTGGTTCCAATGCCTGCCTCACAAGTGCAAGGTCCTGAGTTCGATCCCCAGTACAAAAAAAAAAAGTGCAATTTTAAAATTATTATTTTTCTTGTCTCCTTTCTGTCTATATTTTTTCTATCTTACCTCAAGGTTCTCTCTTACTTTGCCTGTTCTTGGCCAAGAATAAGACTCCCCCTTCCCAGTCAGCACAAAGTCTTCTTATTGTTCCACAATTCTGAGAAGGAAAAATTTTGACTTCAGTTTGGGATCAAAAACTGTTAACAGTTGACTTGATCCTGGAAGTTCCTCAAATGTAGTTAAACTAAACACAAAGACATACATTTCTTGGAAAAAACCCAATAACAAAAAAATTAAATAAATTTGGATATATTCAGCTATTACACCATAGTTGGTTGATTCTGAGACAAAAAGAAAACTCATTGGCCTTACCTTACCACCAGGTCATTCCTAGTGAAACTGATGTAGGGCATATGATATAGAGATGACATACGGACCTCCAAAAAAAACAAGGGAAATATTATAACACCCAACCTGCTAGAGGGGCAATATACCAAGTTTGTGTTCTCTAAAATCAAAGAATGAATTCTACAAACAACGGAGGCTAAGATTAGGAACAATTTATTGAGAGAAGGATAGTTTCTGCCTAAGAGAGACAGAAGGGGATCCAGAAAGTGGGTTACTCACAGACCCTGCTTTTCAAGGGAGTTTTATAGAGCAAACTCACGAGGTGAGGCGGGTGTAAAGTGGGACAAAACTATGGTCAACTAATAAGATTACAAGTATAGTTGCTTTGGTAACATTGATCCAGTGGAAAATCACAAGGTGGGTATGAGGTGGGACAAAACTATGGTCAACCAGGGCTGGGGATTTAGCTCAGTGGTTTCGCCACCTGTTGTGCAAGAGCAAGGACCCAAATTCAATCCCCAGTACCAAAAAAAACCCCCCAACAAAACAACAACACAAAAAAAGCGGGGGGAGACTATGGTCAACCAATGAGAGTACAAACATAGTCACTTAGGTAATATTGACTAAATGGCAAATCAAATGGGGAAGTAAATCATGTAGCAATTGTGCATGAAACAAACAAGGACCTTTCCTGAAAGGAATAGGCTAAGGAGGTTTAGGTTCCCCACCCAGAATGATTGATGCCTATTTAGAATATCAATCTCTGCTGTTCATCCTGAGGGGAAGTATTTGGGTGTAGTCAGTTCTCTGTCTGGAAGCCTGGCCTTCCAGAGTGTGCCTCCAACTGAACTCATGAACTCATATTTTGGATATCTAGTAGTGATATAGGGGGAAGAGATGTAACTCCCACACCTGCTAGAGATTTTCGGTGGAAAGGGGCGGGTCAGGGATCTTTCTTGGAAGATCTTTGTCCCCCATCCTGGTGAATGATACCTACTTAGAATATCAATCACTGCTATTCATCCCCCTTGTGTGTGGTAGTTTCTCTCCTTTTACAATTCTGGCCTTCAGTGAATGTGTCTTGATTGTCCTCCATATTGGCTCCTTGACTGTCCTCTATGTTGGCTCCTCCTGGGCTGGCCCTGTCTAACTGCCTAAAAGATATCTAATTAACTTATCTATCTGCCCTACTACTATGGGGTCAATATTGTTATAAAGAATCCACTTGTCAAAAATAGGCTTTTGAAAGGAAAGTTAAAATTAAAATCAGACTAAAATCAGGAGATTCTAGCAGCTAGCTGGGAAAAGCTGAGTTTATCACATCTGTGCATGAATGGGGTGACACTGGAAGAGACAGTGGCAGCTAGCTGGGAGAGATTTCATCCTTGAATGGATGGGCTAATACAGGGGAGAGGGATAGATATTAGCAACCAACTGGGAAAGGAATTAGGCTTATATAGGTATTGAAGCGGCTAAGGAATCTGGGGTGAAATATTTATGCCTTGCATGCCCAAGGGTAGTTTGCTCAGGTTGTACACAATTACTGGCCTTCTTGATGCCAGGGGGTTGTATATTTTGAGTCCATTTGCCCTATTTACTGGGAAGCTGCTGTTGTTTGTTAAAAACAGCCTGTTTGCTTTGTCCCATTTGTTTGTGAAGGATTCATTTAAATCAGGCCTGACAAATATTAGCCAAACTCCTGCTGTACTTGTAATCTTACTAGTTGGTTATAGTTTTGACCCACATTGTACCTACCTCATGATTTTTGCTCTATAAAACTTTCTCAGAGAAGTGGGCTCATCGTCAACCCATTCAGGACCCCTCCTGTCTTTCAGGAACTGTTCTTATTCCCCATTCTTATTCTCCAATAAATTTTCCTACTCTTAACCTCCCTTGTTCCTTAGAATTCATTCTTCAACTTCAAGGAAAACAAACTCAGTGTATCTGATATCTAGCAGGTTGGGAGTTACATTTTTCCCTCACATCAAAACCAAGGGACGGGACGGGATAATTTAGCTCAATGGTGCTGTGGCCTGCCTCGAAAGTGCAAGGTCCTGAGTTCGATCCTTGGTACCAAAAAAGAAAAAAAGAAAACATGAACAAACTCTCGGCTTTCATCTGTTTTTGTTTATTGGCTTTTTTCACCAATTTTGGAGGCCATGTAGCTAAGCAGCCTACCACTGCCATTAGCTCCACTATCAGTAACTCTGCCATGGGCTGGGTCTTAGGGTCCCCAGGCTGAAATAAGAATTTATTTATTTATTTTTTTTGGTACCGGGATCAAACTCGGATCCTTGCGCTTGCCAGGCAGGTGGAAGAACCACTGAGCTAAATCGCCGGCCCCTGAAATAAGGATTTAACCCACCCCTTTAAGTATGCAGGTTCACTGACTCCCACCCGGAAAAAAGTTTCAGGACGAGATAGCAAAAGAGGTAGGACAAGAATTTATTAGAGGAAGATAATAGCAGAGTGTGGTTACTTAAACAAGGCACACTACACTTGGAAAGGATCGTTTATACGTTTGGGAGGTGAAAATCTGTGGAATTCAATAATCTATAGTCAGTCTCAATCTGGGCTTTAGAGGGTGGGGGAGGATGGCCCAACCTTAGTGAGCCATTCCTGGAAAAAGCCAAAAGGGTGGTCCCTTTATGGGTGAAAGAGAACCATTTACAAGTAAAAAGGAATGCACAGTCCTGTTTGCAGCTGAAAGAGAGTGGTCCCGGTTTGCTGTTTTGGGAGAAGAGAAAGAAAAGTAAATAAATGGGGCTTGTGTTCTGAGGCTGCACTTCTTTAAAGTACAAGTTTTAAGATTTTGATTTCCTTGTCTCCTACCTCCCTAACTTTATTTCTTCTATTCTACCTCAACTCCTCTGTTGTGTGGTCACTCTGGGGCCAGTTATTTAAGCAGCATTTCAGGAAGTTAGTGGCTGCTTTTCTTCTATTTTAAACCCCCGACATTTCCCTTGGGCCTACACAGTTGTCCAATAGGATTGACGTAGTCAGAGAACACAATAGAGATGGGACGCGCAGACTCCTGGGCCTTGGCTTGTTGCTCATTAGCAGTGTGATTTATGTTTTATTCTGAGTCAGTCAAGAACTTTTTTTTCTTTTTTTTGGTACTGGGGATCGAACTCTGGTCCTCGTGCTTGCAAGGCAGGTGGTGGAACCACTGAGCTAAATACCCGGCCCCAGTCAAGAACTTTAAAGCAGTTTGCTAAAAATTATAACCTTTCACTTGGGCCTACAGATGCCCAAAAGGTAGCTAAAAGCAGAAGAAAGCTTGACTTCCATTTTGTACCCTTTGTTGCCTTAAAACTTTGTGTCAAATTCCTTCTCACTTCTACAGACAGGTATGTTAATAATTTAGGGAATGTCTACCTAAAAATTGGCAACACAAGGTTGATTAGCTCTGAATTTACATAATATCATCCCCCTTCAAAATTGAAGATACCAAGATAAGGGATTTATAGAAACTTTCTGCCACACCCAGAAGTATCCAGATGTTGTTCTAAACCTGTGATCACCTGCATTCCAGGAAAAGCAGAGTCCCACAAGACTGAAACTATCAGAGAGCCATGAAACCAGGACTGAGATAATGATCAACCAGACCCTGTTCACCAGCTAATCCTTAAAAGCTGGCCTCCTGATCTGCAGGTTGGCCATTCTGAACCCCTGTGTCAGAGTGCACCTCCTAGCTCAAGCTGGAGTCTTTCTATCTTCCCATCATTCAAATGAAGGAGTTTCTTTTTTTCCTATACATTTGTGTTTTAGTTTTAATTTCCACTTCTTCTAAAGCAGGGATTCATTCTAGCTGGCTTGAACATTCATCCTACAAAAAGCCATGAAGTTTGACAATACATAGGCCGACTTTCCCTGCCTCCTTTCTTTCCATCTTGCTTTAGGCCTAAGACAATCTGTTTGTTTAACCCATAACTACCCCTAAGCCCTGGGTGTCCAACCTTTTGACTTGCCTAGGCTGCACAGAATGAAGGATCTGTCCTGGACCACATATAAATGGTGTAATCTTTTAAAATGCAATTAATATTTAAATTTTAAAAAATTATTACAGTAAAAGATACATTTCCATTAATCTCCTCCTCAAAATACTCCCTCTCACATTGAATACATTTATCCCACTGTTCTTGCCACTTTCTGAAGCAGTTCAGGAAGTCCTCTTGATATAGGACACCAAGTAATCCAAATAAGCAAAATAATCCAAACAAGGAAAATATAACTCCCAAGCTGCTAGATATTCAAAACATGAGTTCATGTTCTCTAAATCAAAGAATATATTCTAGGAACAATGGAGATTAAGAATAAGAAAAATTTATGGAGAGAAAGATAGCTTCTGTGTAAGAGAGACAGAAGGGGGGCTGGAAAGTGGGTTGTCTGCCCACCCTACTTCACAAAGGTGTTTTATGGGGCAAAGCCACCAGGTGAGGTGGGTATAAAGTGGGGATGAGGTGGGACAAAACCATCATCAACCAATAAGATTACAAATATAGTTGCCCAGGTAAAATTGATTAAATGGAGATCAAATGGGGAACCTGGTTACATAGCAAGTGTACATGGATTTCCCAGGAGGAAGGGGCCAGCTAGGGATAGTTTGGTCCTCAATTAAGGTGACTGATGTCTCTTTAAAATACCAATCACTGCTATTCACCCCTAGGGGAAGTATGTGGGTGTAGCAGTTTCTCTCTTTTTAAAGTTAAACTTCAGTGAATGTGCCTCAGTTGTTTTTTATGCTGAGGGACCAGCCTTGTCCAACTGCCTTATAATAATTTCTAACTAACCTCGCTGTCCGTAATACTCTTTCATGAGTGTCTTTAGTTGTGCTGTCCTGGCTGCCTCAATATCTAGAATCCATTCAAAATGTTGACCTTTCAAGGTCATTTTGACTTTAGGGAAGAGCCAGAAGTCACATAGTGCCTGATCTGGTGAATAAAAAGATGAGGACACAGCATTAAGTTTTTACAGCCTGTTTCCATTGGATGGTACTTGTATTCACTGTATTTTTAATTACACCTCTTAAAGACGCTGTGTGTGGGGGCCAGGGATTTAGCTCAGTGGTTCCACCACCTGCCTCAAAAGTGAAAGGTCCCAAGTTGGATCCCTGGTACAAAAAAAAAAAAAAGACAGTGTATATGGCAGGCATGGAGGCAGAGGTAGTATTATCAGGTGGCTCCTTCTAAAAGTGGCTTGCCAAATAATCATTACCAGGTTTTAGGTTGCTCACCTCTCCTTCTGGAGTTGGATTCCAGGTTTTTCTCATCTCAAAAAAAGAACTGAACAAAATGAGCCAAAAGCAATGACAAAGTTTATTTGAAAAAGTAAAATTGAGGGAGAAACTGGTGCTGCATAGCCAGCTTGAGCTGAGTAAAAGAGGTAAAAGTACACCCTGGAGGACACGGGGTGCTCTATTGTGAGGAAAACCACTGTCTTAGTTATTTTTCTCCTTGCTGAGATAAAACACTCAACACTCAAAGTTAAAAGGGGAAAGGTTTATTTGGTTTAGAGTTTGTAGAGGCTTCAGTCCATAGTCGGCTTGCTCCAAGGCAGGGTGGTATGACAGAGGGGTGTCCCAGAGGATAGAGTCCATGGCACAGCAGGGCAGGCAGAAGCAGTAAGCAGAAAGCAACTGACAAGTGATCACACTAGCCCTCTTTCTGTCCCTTATATTTTATCCAGGCTACCCACCCTAAGGGCAGGTAGCACTCATACCCAAGGTGGGGCACCCCAATCCTACCCAGAACTATGCCAAACCAATCAGTGGTCTAATCTAGCAATCACACACCCTGGTTCCCAGCATCACATCCTTGATCCTAGCATCATACACTCTAGATCCAGCCACTCCCAAAAAGCACCAAATATGACCCCACGAGGCTTCAGGGGACCTCTAGCCAGAAACTGTAACAACCGTGATAGCAAGCTCTTCCTGGTGCCTGTGTCCTTTTATACTCTCTAACATAATGCTGAATATTCACGATCTTGTAGGGCCCTATTGCCAGCTATTCAGGTTTCATAGCAGCCCACAGGCTGAGGGTGGGACAGGCTCGCCCTAAATCCTGTCAGGGAGGTAGCCTTGAGTTTTATCGGCCCCTACCATCTCCATCAGTTCCTTCTTATTAATGCTCTACATTGCAGGTGTTGGTGTACAGCTGATGGTTTATAGCTGGTGGGGGGCTAAGCATCAGGCACACAAATTTGCTTTCAGGCATTCAGTACTGGGGATAGAACTCAGTTCCTTGCACTTGAGCAGCAGGCGGTGAAACCACTAAGCTAAATCCCCAGCCCATACCTTGGTTCTTCATCAGGTAGGACAACTTCTTCTGAGAACCTTTCTTTTTTCTTTTTTTTGGTAGCAGGGATCGAACTTGGGACCTTGCACTTGCAAGGCAGGTGGCAGAACCACTGAGCTAATTCCCCAACCCTTTCTTTGTGGGCTTTTTGTTTTTGTTTTTTTGGGTTTTTGTTTGGTTTTGTTGTTGTTTTTTTTTTCTTTTTGAGAATCTTATACTCCTGTGATGTTTGCTTCACAGGTACAAAAATTTCAGTTGTGCTTTAATGGGAAGAGTAAG
Organism: Heterocephalus glaber; assembly: GCF_053883595.1. NCBI lineage: Eukaryota > Metazoa > Chordata > Mammalia > Rodentia > Bathyergidae > Heterocephalus > Heterocephalus glaber. Next base: position 32,516,894 of record NW_028258153.1, on the reverse strand, counting down.
GAAACTAACACAACTTACCCATTATGAAGCAGATCATTTGAATAGGTGGATAACTATTAAAGATTTTTGGGGTTTTTTGGTATGTAGTATTGGAGAGTACACCCAGGGCAATGCACTAAGCTACATAACCAACTCTTTTTTTATTTTTTGAGACAGGGTCTCACTTGGTTGCCTAGGCTGGCTTAAACGTGTGTGATCTTCCTGTGGGACCGCATAACTCCGTAATCATAAAAGCTCCCCCAGCCCCAACATAGTGACTGATTGTGAGTTAATGGTTAAAATGTGCTTGTTAGCTCTGGGACACTAGATAAAATCTGTAACAAACGTAGGGTTCTTAAGTGAATTACCCAACTCCTTGTTTGTCTGAAACCGATGTTCCGGACACAGCTATCTATAAGACAATCTGCAAACATCTTTTGACCATCAACATTTTTTTCTCTTTTCTGTAAGTTCTGCTTGCTAACTTCCCCTGCAACCCCCTATAAGAACAGCCTCAGACTCTGAGCCAGTTGCCTCTCTAAACTACTTTGCTTTGGGAGTGCCGTCTGGCCAGACTAATAAAGGTCTGTTTCACTTTCCAACTTGTCTGGTGTGTTCCTTCCCGGGTGTTCTTCGCTGCAGTCAGCTCCTCGGAGCATTTGGTAAGGCCCTCGGTCTTACATTCCTGCCTCAGTCTCTTCAATATGAATTCCTAATATAAAAATACTCAAGATGGAAAAATTCAAGGTCAGATGGTTTCTTTGGAGAATTCTACCAAGTGTTTAAAGAGTTAACACCAATTACACATAATCTCTTCCAGAAAATAGAAGAGGCAGGAAGATTTGCCAACTTTTTTTTTTTTTCCAAAAAAGGTTAAGTGCTGGGAATTGAACCCAGGGGTACTCTACCACTGAGTGAAATCCCAGCTATTTTTATTTTATTTTGAGGTAGGGTCTTGCTAAATTGCCCAAGGTGGCCTCAAAGTTTCGATCTGCCTCTAGATGTCCTCCCCAGTGTGCTAACAGGTGGGGCTTTTTGGAGGTGGCTGAATCTAGGGTATGTGATACTGGGATTAAGGGTGTGTAGTACTAAATAGTCCACTGATTGGAAACACCATAGTTCTTGGTGTGGCTAAATGGATTTACTGAAGACAGAAGCCTCAATTTAGGTGTGGGTGGCACCACCCAAAAGGCTTGTAGCTTGGACAAGATAAAAGGGAGAGGGAGGCTTCCGACGTGCTGCCTCCTGCCTACCCTTCCATGGACTGTTTTTCCTCTCATACCCCTGTGCCATGCTGCCCTGCCTTGGAGCCAGCTGACTGTGGACTGAAACCTCTACAAATCTTTCCTCCTTTAACTTGTGACTGTCACGTATTTTGTTCCAACAATGAGAAAGTAACTAAGACATCTGGCTTCCAGCTCCCTTGATGAAGTTAGTGTTACCTAATTGTCACCAAAACCACATTTGAAAGTGAATCCCCTAAAAATCCAATGTTGGAGAGATGAGTGTTGGGGAGAAAGAAAGGCTGTGTTCACTGGTCAGAGAATGAAGAAGTGGGATCCCATTCTTGAAAATCAGCCCCTAATGGTTGATGGATTACAGGTAGAGGAAAGAAATAATGTGGACAAGAGACAAGCTAATAAAGGGGAAGAATGTTCATATCTTCTCTTGGAATTGACAGAGATCATCCAAGAACTTTGGTGCCACCTCTTTCACTTCTTTCCAAGTCTCCCATTTACAGCAGCTAGAGGTGTCTTTAGCCTTGAAGGGGGAGGAGAGAGATGCAAGTCTAGGTCAAATTATCCTCATATTATAGTTCTGGACAAAGCACTTCTGAAATGCTCAGTTGTCTGCATGGAGTGCTGCATAGAATCTGACCCAAAGGTCAAGAAGCAAAGGAGACAGACAATATAGAAACAGAGACGCCAAACCTTTCACCCTGTTGTAGTCACTCACTGGACATCTGCAGACACAAGTGAACAATCAGTCTTTTCAGCAAAAGAGGCTCTCAAGTCCCCAAAAGGCAACTGTTATCGTCTTAACCCACATAGGGGGAGTATTACCTACAGTGAAGCTAGTGGGAAACTAATAATATATTGCCCAGCCATGTAACTCCAAAATTAGTAAATTTTAAGTAGCTGGATGTGGTAACATATGCCTATAATCCTAGAACTTTGGGAGGCTGAGCCAGGAGGATCACAAATTCCAGTCCAGCCTGGGCAACTTAGTAATTTAGTAGCACCTTGTCTCCAAACAAAAATAGAAAAAGAGGACTGGGGACATAGCTCATGTAAAGGCTCTGGATTCAGTCTCTAGTATATAAATAAACAGTAAATAAACAACAAACAAAATTAGTAATTTTTAAGTCAATTAAGACCAAGTGAAGCTAGAGGGTTTAAGTTTTACCTCAGTGTGTGCAATGTCAAGACAGAAGTATAAAAATATCACAACAAAAACCCAAATAGCTACAGACTCCCTTGTGAGTAGAAATACGAATATTCTCAACAAAATTTTAACTAATAGAATTCTCAACAGCTTAATTTTTTAATGTACTATTACCAAGTAGGGTTGAGACCAAGGATATAAGATGGATTCACATTTGAAAATCAACCAGTGTAATCCACCACATTAACAGTTTACAGAGGAAGAAATCATGATGAAAGCATTTAATGTAGATAAAGCTTTTGACAAAATTCAATCCTCATTTATAATTAAAAACTCTCAGAAATAAGGAAATAGAAACTTCTTCAAGTTGATAACATCTACTACAATTAACATTATACCTACTCATGAAAGATTTAAAGTTTTCTTTTTAAGATCAGAAAGAAGGAAAGGATGTCAGCTCACACTAGTCTTGTGTTGCTGAAGGCCCTTTGCATTGCATAATGCAAGAAAAGAAACTGAAAGGCATATCAATGATATAGATCAGCAAGGAAGACAGAACACTCCCTATTAATAGATGGCATGATTTTCTATGTAGAAAATTCTAAAGTATTTAAAAAAATTTTTTTAGAGTTAATATAAATGTCAGTTGTATTTCTACATATTAACCATGAACATGTAGATATCAAAATATAATGCCACTTAAAATCACTCAATAAATACTTAGGTGTAGCTTAGTGTATAGCTGTGGTCCCAGCTACTTGAGAGGCTAAGGCATTTATGGTGCCTAGGAGTTCAAGGTTGCAGTGTGCATTGCCTGTTGGTGTCCACTCTAAGTTCAGCATCAATATGGTGACCTCCTAGGAGCAGGGAACCACCAGACTGCCTAAGGAATGAACTGGCCAGGTCAGAAATGGAGCAGGTCTGGGCTGGAGATTTAGCTCAGTGGTACCACACCTGCCTCTCAAGCACAAGCTCCTGAGTTTGATCCCTGGTACCAAAAAAAGAAAAAAGAAATGGAGCAGGTCAACACTCACATGTGATCAGCACTGGTACTACACCTCTAATTAGCAACTGCACTCCAGCAGTTAGGTTACAGACAAACATAGCAACAACAATCTCAAAAATAAAATAAATCCTGGTCATGGAAGCTCACATCTGTAATCCCAACATTTGATAGGCTGAGGCATACAGATTGCAACTTCAAGGCCAGTAGTCTGAACTACATGATGAGACCCTGTCTCAAAAAATTAGAAAATAAAATAAAACTCAGTTGTAAATCTAGTAAAACATGTATAGTATTTGGATGCTAAAACCTACACAATGCTGAGAAATGCAATCAAAGAAATCTGAATAATGGAGAGCCAGTGCTCCCTTTGGCAGCACAAATATTAACAATGGAGAGCCATGCCATGCTGATGGATTTGAAGACTTCACACTATAAAAACAGTATTTCTCCCCAAATTCTTTTTTTTTTTTTTTTTTTGGTACCAGAGATCGAACTTGGTTTCTTCCACTTGTGAGGCAGGTGGCGGAACCACTGAGCTAAATCCCTGGCCCACTCCCCAAATTTTTGTCCAAAGGTAAGGCAATCTCTATCCAAGTCCAAGCCAGATTATTTATGTAGACAAGATCATACTAAAGTGTGTATGGAAAGGCTAAGAAACTAGTAGAGCTAAAACAATTTTGAAAAACAATAAAGTAGGAGCTGGGCTTTGGATATGGCTAAGTGGTAGACTGTTTGCCCAGCATGTATGAAGCCCTGAGTCTCATATCCTAGAACCACGGGGGAGGGGGGAGGGAATAAAATAGGATTGCAAGATTTAGAATATAGCTACACTAAGGAATACTGGTATTCATAGAGAGATAGACTCTTTGATCAATGGAACATGACAGACAACCCAGAAATAAACCAACATAAATATGTTCAACTGATTGTGTAAAAGCGATTCAGCAGAGATGGTGGTGCTGGAACACTTGGACATATGTGGTTAAAAAAAAAATAGAACTCAGTCTATGTCTTATATCTTACAGAGGAATTCATTCAAAATGGATCATGGTGCATGTGTGCAATTCTAACAGTGAAGTGGCTGAGGCAGGAGAATCATGAGGCCAGGCTGGGCTATATAGAGGGCTAAAACCCAGCCTGAGCTATGCTATATAGTAAGACTCCGTTTCAAACAACCAAAAAAAAAAAAAAAATTCATCAACTTTATTGTAAAATGTGAAACTATAAAACTTACTAGAAAAGATTATAGGAGGGCTGGAGATATAGCTCAGTGGCACCACACCTGCTTCGAAAGCACAAGGTCCTTGAGTTCATTCCCCCCAAAAAAGAAAAGATTATAGGAGACAATCTTCAGGATCTAGGGCAAGTGAAAGAATCTTTAAATTTGGTACCAAAGCTGGGTGTGGTGGTGCAGGTCTGTAATCCTAGCACTTGGGCGTCTGGGACAGGAAGTTTACCATAAATTCAAGGCCAGCCTGAGCTCCATAGTGAGTTCAAGGCCAGCCTCAACTACAGAACGAGACCCTGTCTCAAAAAGAAAAATATATTTTTAAAAATTAGGAACCAAAAACACAATCTATGAAAGGCAAAGAATGATTAATTGGTCCATTAGTTTCTTGGGGCTTCCATAACAAATTACCACACTCTGGGTGGCTTAAACACAGATGTTTATTCCCTCACAGCGCTGGAGGCTGGAAATCTGAAACTGAGGTGTCTGCCAGGTCATGCTCCCACTGAAGGCTCAGGAAAGAAGCTCTTCTTGCTTAGGGTTGGCAATCGCTGTTAACCTTGGGGTTTCCTTGGTTTGTCAACACATTGTTCCAATCTCTGCTTTTGTTTCCCATGTGATGTCTCTGTGTCTCTCCCTTCCTAAAGGACAATAGTCAAGGGATTTGGAGCCCATCCTAACTCTCTGACCTTCTCTTACCTTGGTTATGTCTACAGAGACTCTTTCCAAATAAGGTCATATTCACAAGCACCTGGGGTTAGGACTTCGACATTCCTTTTTAAAGGACACAATGCAATCCACATGGTTAGACCACATCAAAATTAAAAACTTTGATCTGTAAATAAATACCCGATAAAAGGCTGAAAAGACAAACTAGAGAGGGGGAGAAGATATTTGTAAAGCACATATTTGACAACAGCCAAGTACCTAGATTATATAAAGAACTCTGACAATTTAATAAAAAAAAAAATCCAAACATTTCAATTAGCAAATAAGTAAAAGTCATTAAGAGATATTTCACCAGGGCCGGGGATTTAGCTCAATGGTTTTGCTGCCTGTTGTGCAAGCACAAGGACCCGAGTTTGATCCCCGGTACCAAAAAAAAATAAAAAAGATATTTCACCAAAAAAGATATGTATTTTTTTTTTCTGAAAACAAGTTTTATTTAAATTAGGGCTTAAATACATTACATAACAAAAACTGGGAGAAAAACCAAAACCAGTTGTTACTTCACATGGCGCTGGGGCCTGCTAGGAGTGGGGAGCAAGCGGTCGCCGGCTACACTGCCAGCCAGGCGGGTTTGTTCCCTCGTCAGAAGTTTAACTGCAGTGGGCTGGCCCTTCGTGCTGGGGTTTGGTGTCCTTAGCTAGGATTCTGGCCCCCAAGCCCCTGGCAGCCAGCTGGGTGTCTCTGCCTTGCTGGGGAGGGTCCCCATTTGTCACCCGGTGGGGTGAGACCAAGGGCTCCCTCTAGTGGCGCGCCACGCCACAGTCTCACCCCGTGCTCTCGGGGCCCTGCTGGAACATAAGGGCGCTGCCGGTTCAGGCTGCACACTGCCGGCCCCAACTGCGTGAGCTCTGTTCAAATGAGGGACTTCCAGACTAGACAGCATGGCTCTTTTCAGTTTATTGCATGTAGGAGTTACACTAGTCCAAGGGAAAGTGGACCCCAAATGGTTACATTATACAAGCCGTGAGGTTTTTAAACTCGTGACCAGGGACAGAAGGGATATTCTACTCATTGCAAGGAAATCCTCACTTAAGCTTCAATGAGCCACAATTACTTAAAACCCATGAACCTCCAGCTGATCGTCTTTAGCCAGTCCAGTCTCTACCGGGAACTGGCGTATGTTCTTGCGCTGGTCACCCTGGAGCTGGATTACTTCTCCATGTTCTGGATGCTCGATTACCAGTACCATTGCAGGCAAATTTCTTCTTAAACGCCTTCACCACTTTCTTTTTATCGTAGTCATCAGCGATCCCTTGGACAGTGGTAAGGGTCTTCCTGCCGTTTCTCTGTTGGATTCTTATATGGATATAATCTTCAGTGCCGGCAGGAAGCAGGTCATCACCCTTACTTGCATCAGCAAAGGGGTCGAAAGAGTGGAGGTTCTGGATAGCGGACATACGATACGATTCCTTTTCCTCGGTGGAAATGGCCTGCGGAAGGCGGCTGCGGGAGAAGGCGGGCGAGGGGGACGGATCGCCGGGAAGCAGGGGGCTCAAGGGGGAAGCAGCTGAGTCCTCGGGGGCAGCTCAGTGACTGGGGCCAAGATATGTATTTTTGAGATGGCAAACAATCACATAAAAAGGTGCTGTGATTAATTTTATCTGTCAATTTAGCTAGGTCTTATGGGTAGAGATATGAGTCCACCAAAAAAAAAAAAAAAGCCCTGGGCCAGGGGATTTAGCTCAGTGGTTCAGCAGCCTGCCTCGAAAAGCTCAAGGGCCCGAGTTTGATCCCCGGTACCAAAACAAAAGCCTTTGGGCCAGGGATTTAGCTCAATGGCACCACGCCTGCCTGGCAAGCACAAGGTCCTGAGTTTGATTCCAGGTATCAAAAAAAAAAAAAAACAACCCAAGCCTTTGAAAATCTAGGCACATCCAAATGAGGCACTGTATGTGGTAGCTTGCCTTTAAAAACTAAAAATGGGGTGGGGAATTTAGCTCAGTGGTTCCACCTCTTGCCTCGCAAGTGCAAGGACCTGAGTTCGATCCCCGGTACCAAAAAAAAAAAATGAAATTAGGCCAGGGATTTAGCTCAGTGGTTCCATCGCCTGTCTCGCAAGCGGGAGGACCTGAGTTCAATCCCTAGTACCAAAAAAAAAAAAAAAAAAAAGAAATTTAAAAATTACTACATAAAGCCAAATGTGGGGTACACAACTGTTACCCTACAACTTGGAAAGGTGAAGCAGGAAGATCTCAAATATAAGGCCAGCCTGGGCAACATAATGAGCCTCTACCTCAAATCAAAATTAATTAATTAATTAATTAAAAATTGAGAGATTGTGGGTTCAATTGTCTTGTGATTTTAGCTTACATGTTCAACTAAACAATTGAATTGACCTTTTTTTACCTTAAGGGAAATCTCACTCTTTGAAAACAGTATCAGACCATTCAAAAGAATTTACAATTTATTCATTTGTGAGGATGACCTATGCCGTGGGAAAACCTTGTTTGCTAAGCAAACAACTGAAGTTCTTGAGAAGAAAGTCAAATACACATGAAATGTTTGAGGGAACTTAAGTTGAAAAAGCTGCTCCTTAAAATGTATTTAAAAGATTTGCTAGATACATAAACAGAATAATGCAGGCTTAACTTAAAGAAGAGCTAGGTCTTTACATTTTTAAATTCACCAATCTTAAATTTGTATAAATCAAATATTGACTTAAAAAAGAAACTTTGCTGCCGGGTACGGTGGCACATACCTGTAATCTTAGACCTCTGGGAAGCTGATGTTGGAAGACTGCAAGTTCCAGCCAGCCTGGGCAATTTGGTGATTTAAGAAGACCGTACCTTGAAATAACAGGTCAGAAAAGGGCTGGGGATGTAGCTCATTATGAAGGCCCTGGGTTCAACCCCAGTACCATAGAAACCAAACCAAACCAAACAGCAACCCCTCCCTAAAAGCTTGCCCCAAAAAGTAGCCTGAGTGTGGAAAGAGAGCTGCTCTCAACAATGTTCAAAAATGTACTTTGAGGGCCGGGATTTTGCTCAGGGGAGCCATGCCTGCCTCACAACACAAGGTTATGAGTTTGAGCCCTGGGATGGGGGTGGGGATGGGGCACTGGGGGACCCTTTGAAAAGAATGAAGTTTTCCATGAAAATAAGTACTCTGCAGACCAACAGTGGCAGTCCCCGAGCAGTGAAGGGGGCAGATGCAGTTTATTTTACACATTTGTGGCACTGTTTTACAGCCATTCCTTGGTACCCTTGGGGAGTTGGTTTCAGAACTCTTCACAGATATCACAATCCAATGATACTCAAGTCCTTTATGTAAAATTGGAAAATGCATTGACATTTAACCTATGCATATCCAACCCACACTTTAAATCATCTCCAGTGATCGAATACAATGTAAATACTATTAGATGTATATCTAGTACAGTATAAATAGCCACTACATAAATAACAAGAAAATATGTTCACTACATATGTAGCTTAAAAACATTTTTTTTTGTCTGTGTTTGGTTGGATGCATCAATGAAGAACCTGTGGGTATGGAGGGCAGAGTTTATCTTCTACAGGAATTATATATGTCATTTGTTTTTTTGGTTTTTTTTTTTTTTGGTACCGGGGATGGAACTCGGGTCTTTGAGCTTGCGTAGCAGGAGGAGAAACCACTGAGCTAAATCCCCGGCCCTGTCATTTGTGATAAGAAAATGTATTGAGGGCTGAGGATTTAGCTCAGTGGTTTCTCCTCCTGCTATGCAAGCGCAAAGACCCGAGTTCGATCCCGGATACCAAAAAAAAAAAAGAAAACTATATTGAAAATGTATAACAAAGTCATTTCTTCTTTCTTCCAAAGGATGGCCTTTAACCTTGTATGTCTGACTTTTCACACACACAGGCGCGCACACACACACTGGTAAAAAAGATGTATTAAGTTAGCTTACAAGGTCAGGGGCTGGAGAGTCCACAGTGGCCTGCTAGAAAATGCAAAACAAGAGAGGTCAAGCACCAGTCTGAGACCAAAGGCCTAGAAGTGCCCTGGAGGCTCCACGGTAGGTGTCCAGGACGGTAGGCCAGCAGGCCCCGAGAGGGCAGTTCATGAAGCTGTGAAAGTAAAGCTCACAGTACAATGGAGACCCCCAAAAGGTGGAGAAGCCGATGTGGACTATCTGAGGAAAGCTGCAAGGAGAGAGCAAAGTGAGCTCAAGAGAGACGCCCTGAGGGTTATGACCACCGGCTGTGCCGCAGGGGCGGGGCGGCCTAAGCCCTTCTACATTCACATCTCTGCCATGTCTTGTCCCAGTGCTGGACACAGCTACAGGATTTGGTCTTGCTTTGCCCAGTTCCTTTCCAGTCCCCTGTTCCTCCCTTTTGAAAGGGAATCTTTATCCAGTGCCCTTGTGTATCAGCAGTGTTTGATTTTCTTTTTAATTTTTACAAGGGCTCACAACCAAATCTTCTCAAAGAAGATTTTAGACTCGGACTTTGCAACAGTGCTGAAGCTGTTAGGACTTTGGCAACTCTTAGAGATGGATTAAATGCATTTTGCATAAAGAGGTATGCATGAGCCTTTTGGGGGCTAGTACACATCCCAATCATCTTGGGAAACTCTCTACAGACACACTCAGAAATGTTTTACTAATCTGCTAGGCATTTCTTTTTGGTACTGGGGATCAAACTCAGGACCTTGTGCTTTTGAGGCAGGTGCCGGAACCACTGGGCTAAATCCCCAGCCCCTGCTAGGCATTTCTTAATCTGGTCAAGATGACATATCATGATTAGTGGTCACATCATTTCTCCTGCACGTGTGACAGATTCTTCCTCTAAGATCGACTCCTATTTGAACAGCATTATCAGCGCTGCACAGTACTCTAGCAAGGCCTGGCTGCCTGTATGCAGACAGTACTGTGAAGTGCTTTATCTCCACCCTGCATCCTCAAACTTCTTTTTTTTTTTTTTGGTACCGGGGATCGAACTTGGGACCTTGCACTTGCAAGGCAGGCACCAGAACCACTAAGATAAATCCCCAGCCTCAAACTTCTTGTTTCTGCAGTGGTTCACTCCCCAGCTCATGGATTGACAGCAGTGATTTCTTTTGGGGGGGGGTGGTACTGGGGATCGAACTCAGGTCCTTGCGCTTGCGAGGCAGGCAGCAGAACCACATGACTTCTAAATTGTGTCAAGTGAGGGGAATTAGTGACACATTTACTTAATTAACATTTAACATATTTGATACTAAGGGAGAAAATGATAGCTAAGCTTTGCCAATTTTCCCACATTAACAGATATATATGTATTTTAATGTAACATGTTAATATATACTTTTCTCCCTTTTTTGTGGTGCAAGAGATTAAACCCAGTGACTTCATACTGAGCTATATCTCTAGCCATTTCTTTTATTTATTTATTTATTTATTTATTTTGGGTATCGGGCATTGAACTTGAGACCTTGCGCTTGCAAGGCAGGCACCAGAACCACTGAACTGAATCCCAGGCCCTCTTTTATTTTTTAATTTTATTTTATTTATTTATTTTTTTGGTACTGGGGATCAAACTTGGGACCTTGCACTTACAAGACAGGTGCAACCTGAGAACCACTGAGCTAAATCTCTGGCCCTCTTTTATTTTTTATTTTGAAACAGGATCTTACTAAGTCAGTGGCAGCGAACCTATGGTGTTAGTGTTGCAGCAGGCTGTTTGTTATCATTGAAAAACTCTAAAAGGTTTGCCATCACTGCACTAAGTCATTAAATTGCTCAGGCTGGGCTTAAACTTTTGATCTTCCTTCCTCAGGCTTCTAGAATGCTGGGATTATAAGTGTGCAAAAATATGCCTAGCAGAAGTGAGCACTTTTGGCTTTACACTCTTAGGGCAAATGTGGCCAGAATAGGAAAGAATTAGTCCATTTATCTCAGCATTCTAAGCACTCACAAGTGTATTGCACACTGACATTCTTAAACACGGGTGCACACGTAGGGCTTGTAACCCTTTGGACTGGTTATCTTTTATCTCAGGGAAATCATCTCTGCACAGACCATATGTAGATCAATACTTCAATTTGATAATGAAAGTGAGAGATTTTGATAATGTGAGCCACATCAAAAAAGTGAAAATATTTAAAGGTAAACACCAAAATTAGTCTTTCTCCAGTACTTAAAGTTATATTTTATAATGTTATTTATTCATTCTAGGACTGGGGACTGAACCCAGGGCCTTGTACATGCTAGACAAGCTCTCTGCCACTGAGCTCCATCCACAATCCTTTTTTCTTTTTTTGGTACCAGAGATCGAACTCAGGACCTTGCACTTGCCAGGCAAGTGTGTGCCACTAAGCCACATCCCCGGCCCCTTTTTTATAATTTTATTTTCATCAAGGTCTTGCTAAGCTGCCCAGAATGGGCTTGAATTTGTGAGCCTCCTGCCTTATCCGCTCCAGTAGCTGGGATTACAGGTGTACTCCATAATGCCTGAAGTAGGGAAGACTTCTAAACATAGTAAAAAAATGAAGCAATACAAGAAGATTGGCAAATCTGGCCAGAGTAGAAAAAATTTAACTGTATAAAAATTTTAAATCTTTGTAGGATAAAAATTCCACAAATGGGGCCAGGGATTTAGCTCAGTGGTTTTGCTGCCTGCTGCGCAAGTGCAAGGACCAGAGTTTGATCCCCACTACCAAAAAAAAAAATTGTTTTAAATTCCACAAATAAAAGTTTAAATTAAAGGCCGGGGATTTAGCTCAATGGTTCTGGTGCCTGCCCCACAAGTGCAAGGTCCTGAGTTCGGTCCCCGATACCAAAAAAAAAAAAAGTTTAAATTAAAAACTGAGTAGAGGGCTGGGGATTTCGCTCAGTGACACTGCACCTGTCTCGCAAGTGCAAGGTCCTGAGTTTGATCTCTGGTACCACAAAAAAAAAAAAAAATTGGGTAAAAATTACACATGTGACAATGGGCTAATACTCTCTAAAGTATGAGTTCCTATAAATCAAGAAAATAAACCAAAAATCCAAACATATAAATAGACTCACATGGACCATTTATGATGACTTTTTTGTTGTTTTAAAAGCTTTTTTGATATATAATTCATGTACTATACAATTCACCCATTGGAAGTTCCTAACTCAATGGCTTTTAGTATATTCATAGTTGTGCGTCCATTGTCACAAGCTATTTTAGAACATTTTATTACCCCCAAAAAAACTTTGTAACACTTAGCCATCACCTTTCAAATCTTCTTATCACCTCAGTTCTAAGCAACAACTAATCTACTCTCTCCACAGATTTGTCTTCCAATCCATGAGCAGGGCTCCCCCACCCCATTTTGGGGATTGAACCTAGGGCCTCATGCATTCTAGGCAAATGTTCTATCAGTGAATCATGTTCCCAGCCCCAAGCGAAGGTGGCTCTTGAGAGTCCAGGCTGCTGGGAGGAGAGGGGTCTCTTTTGCTCCCTGAAGTTTTGTTGCTGCTGAGCTTCCAAAGACAGAAGAGAAAATAGGTTAGAGCAGGGGAAGAAAAAATAATTTTCTGTCCCCCTCTTACTGAGTCAAGAATCTTATCTAGGTTCTTGGTGTCTCAATGAAGAATTGAGCAGGGCACTCAAAAGGAGCAGAAAGATCAAAGATTTACTGAAAGTACAAGGTGGAAGTGGACCCGTGAGAAAAGGTCCTGCCTTGAAGAGGCTTGGTGGTGAAGGTTTTAAGCACTAAGGATTGGGCAGGGACTGAGGGGTTGGTCTAAAGGTTGCTCTTGCCAATGAGAGGTTTGATTCTGCCCTCCCAATTAGTGGCAGTTTTTGACTTTTTATGGCCCTTGGAGAAACTTTCATGGTGCCCCAAACCCACAGGAATGGTGGCGGGGAGTGGTTAAAACAGCATTGGTAATGACATGATGATTATGGTGTGGACAGAGTGGACAAAGGTTGCTTAAGACTTCTGAGTATAGGTCAGGGGACTTACTATGGGTTACTTTGTTACTTCTCCTTCTCCACTTAGACCAGGATATCCTGGACCTAGATTAAAGTGTAATGTGAGCAGGACAGAAGCCATCCTTTGCTTCTGTCTTGTTTCAAACTTACTTTCTGAGTCTGAGCTTTCTGACCCATGTGATAACCACACAACCACTGTGCTTGAGTGTCAACCCTATTGTGTGATAACCATATGGCCTGCATGCTAAAATCTTACTTTGTGAACCCCTTTTGAGAAACTTATAAAAATGTTTTCTAAAAAATATATTTTTACTGTCAAGATTAACACATGTTGTTTGCACCAACTTCCCCACAGCATAAAAGATGAAGTCTTGAGCTGCTCTTGGGCTTGGTCTTCTGGCTTAATGCTTATGGACTCTGCCCTCATATTGCTCTTTGAGGAGCTGCTGCTTGAGCTCTGCAACAGTCTGTGACCATCACTCTGCCCATCCGGATTCCCCACTTGGCTCCCTGGCTGTACTGGTCTCTGGATCGCCATGAGTTCCAGTGCTCAGCCTGCAGATCGCTGAGTTCCAGTGCTGCCTGTTGGGCCCACGGTGTTCACACAGTGTGTAGGCCAGGTGGAAGAAAGTCCTGCACTGTCAGTGCCACCTCCAGCTCCTAGCTTATGTCTGGGTGAGATCCCTTCTCTCTTTCTATGAATGTGGTAAATGCTCAATAAATTGTTGCATTCAGGAGATTGCTCAACTCTTGGGATCTTTGTTTGGCAGACTTGCTGACTCCCTTCAGCTCCTCTGAGCCCCAAAGTGGCCTCAAGTGCCTTTGGTGTCAAGAGTGGCCCCTGTGTCCACTGGTGACAAAGTTTAACACAGAAGGTGGATCTAGCCTACAAATTGGTCTCCAAGGTAGGGCTCCTTCCTTTCTTTCCAGCTGACTCTAGCTACTTCTCACCTCCCGTCCTCATGGAATTCTTCGTTGAGCTGGACTCCTGTAACAAAAGAGAGGTTAAGAAGAGAAGAACACCAAGGAGTTTAACATGTATATCTCATGAACACATGGACAATAACCCAGAGAAATGAGTAAATCTTAAGAGTGGATCTCAAAGAAATGGCTTTGACTTCACCCTGAAAGACTATCATTCCCTGATGTGAAGAATGAAGGGTGTGGGTCAGACTGCTGGGCCCTCTGTGAGGCTTCAATGGCCAAGAAAAGCCTGGTTAACAAAAGCAAGGTTTGTTATACAGATTTAAGGGAGTGCCTTCTCCACTGGTGTCTAGTGATCTAGTCTTCCTCACGCTGGTACAGAGAAGGAGGCACTGTTGGAAACAGATTTCCTTCATAGATGTACATTTCTCTTATCAAAAGTTATTTTTTTCTCTTTCTTTTAGTGCTGGGGATGGAGCCCACGGTCTCACACGGCAAATAGTACTATACCCCTGAGCCCCATCCCCAGCCCAAAGGGTAACATTTGCTCTTTTCAGAGCTTCTCTGTATGTTACCCCAAATTATCAGTTTAAAGTAATCCTTACTTGGGTGGCACATTATGATCCCCAATCCTATATTCAACCTTACTGATTTCCTCCCCTCTTTGATAGGAATGTGAAATAAAACATATCGGAGGTGGTTGCTTGTACTGAGCTCCTATAGTACATGTCAACAGACCAAACTAAAAAGGAGTCACTCATACCAAATGTCAATACTCAAACCTAAACTAAGTTGTTTGTTTGATCCTTGGAGAAGTAAGGAAAGATGTCAAAGGACAAAATTGTAACAAACTTAGTTTTAAAAAAACCTCAATAGGCTTTATAGTGAATCTGAAATTGGGCAATACTTTGTTCCATAAAATAGTGTTCCAATGGTCTGTGCAAAAGAGGTTGATTTTGTATTTTAGTTTCATGATTTTGGTTTTTTAAGACAGGGTCTCACTATGCAGTTCAGGCTAGCCTTCAACTCACTATGTAGCTCAGGCTGGCCTCAAACTCAGGACCCTCTCACCTCAGCCTTCCGGTGCTGGGATTATTGGTGCATATTATCTCACCTGGCTAGGAGGTTGGTATTATAGATAAAAAAGAAAGCAGAAACAAAGAATAAAGAAAGACTGGTCATTTCAAAGTTGCCTTCCTTGGTAGACAAGGATGGGGAGGGAGAAAATAGGAAAATAACTAGTTAATACTTGGTTAGTTTTTTCTTGGAAAGGATGAAAGTAGATGGAATTGATTATCATGCCAATTGAAATTGGTATGTTTGGAGATATATTATCTCCTGATTTTATGCCTTTTGTCATAAGGGTACTTTAATAGCTTATAGAAATATATAGGAGCCACAGAAGCTCTGAAAACAAGCTGCCTTGGGCTGGGGATTTAGCTCAGGGGTTTCGCCGCCTGCTGCACAAGCGCAAGGACCTGAGTTCGATCCCTGATACCAAAAAAAAAAAACAACAAGCTGCCCTTTGGCAAGAGAAATGTACATCTATAAAAGAAATCTTCATTTGTGATGGAGATTTTGTAATTTTTATTTAACAAAATTATAGCCAAATCCCCAGATAGGCCAATGTTGGCCAGCATGACAAGTGGTCTCCCTGTTAAACCTGACCAACTCTGAAGCCAGCAGCCTGGGTTTTGTCTCTTGTTCCTACTCCCTTCAGTCTTTCCCCATCTACACACCTGATGCCCACACTGCTGCGCACAGCTCTCTAAGCCTCCCTTCCCTCTCAGCTTCCCCAACTCATGACTGAGATAAACTGTGAAATTTATTTTTTTCTGAAGTGACTCTTTTATACAGAAGCTTTAGTGTGGGGTGCAGAGGTGAGTTTCCTGGGAGGCATGGGCGGGCCCTGCCCCTGCTTGGGTCACACCCTAGAGAGGGGTTGGGATGGGGAGAAGAGTCAGATGTGAAGTGGCTGGGGCTCCACTTGGATACACTTGAGACTGTTGAACCAATGACTTCCCCTGGCAGAGTAACTTCTGTATTGAAGTTGTGGACTTAACCTGGGGAAGCCATGTATAGGCCCCAGGGGTTCTTCAGCAACCCTTTTTCTTTTCAAATACTGGGAATTGAACTCAGGACCTACATAATGAGCTACAACCCCAACCCTTTTTATTTTGAGTGTTTTGGTAAGTTACCCAGGTTGGACTCAAACTTGTATTCCTTCTGCTTCAGCCTACCAGAATGCTGGAATTATAGGTGTGCACCAGCATGCCTGGCTTTAGCAGCTTTTAATGAGCCCTTCCTATTATCAGACTTTGGAGTGGGCATTGGAGACATAGTACACAACAAAGGACCTGCTCTCTGGAAGCTTTTAAGAGTCAATGTAACAATGACAAGAGGCATGACCCGGGTGTTCTCACTGATTCCACCCTCTTACTACCTCAGCGGGTTGGGTAGGGTTGGGGATGGTGAGTTGGTGCCTGGCCTTGACCTCTCTCTGTGGCTCCTTAACAGCTCCCCTCTTAGCAGCTCCCACTGCTGTCCATACAGACCCTGGTCACCTTCACCCTGAATAATGACCATAGACCCCAGACCTCCTTTTATATGGACATTAAAGAAAAATTTGAGATTAAATTTAAGTCTTTGAAGATGAAAAAGTTTCCAGAACCAAGCAGCACTCAGAATCAAAGTTAGTTTAGAATGCTGCCCGACCACATGTACAGGCTATATTTATAGCTTGAGAAAAGGAAGTGACATACAGAAGTGCCAATCAGACTGGCATTGGCCTTATGTGGGTATGGTGTGAGCAGCTGGTAGCCTATGAGTGGGTGAAGTCTGACTGCTATGATTGGTTGAGACTTGGTTATAAGAAGGCACTCTTAGGTTAGGTTACATGTACATGTTTATGTGTTTGGTGACTGCTTTGGGCCAAGTTATGACCCAAGTATGGAGACAGGCTGAGGCCAAAGTTAACACAGTTTAACATGAGTGCATCATCAGTACATCTTAGAGTTCTAGCCGCCAGCCTCTTCAGGTCCAATCCAGAACAGGTGTCTGTCCCAGAAAGGGTACATCCTTACCAGGACGCACAGGTTAGGGCTGTCTGATTCATTATACCAACATATCTACAGCTGTAGGGGGAATGGGAGAAGCTGCACAAGCCTCAATCATATTGTGGATCAACATGTCCAGTACTATTAACCAAATGTGAGAACCCCAGTTCAATGACCCTTGCCCCACTGCATGGGAGCAGGTAACCCAACCATCCAGGGATGACCCAGGCAGCTACTGGGGAAAAAGCATCCTTACAAGATTGGTGCCCATTTGACCCAGCTATTCCCCTGCTGGATATCTTCCCAAAAGAATTAAAAGAATCATACCACAGCGATATATGTGTACCCATGTTTATAACGGAACAGTTTGTAATAGCTAAAGCTTGGAAACAGTCCAAGTGCCCATCAACTGGAAACTGGACAAAGATGTGTTTTTTTTACAAAATGGGAGTACTATTTAGCCATAAAGAACGAGAAATGAGAGACATTTATAGCTAAATGGATGCATATTGAGGCCATCCTCTTAAGTGAAATAAATAGGACACATGTGTGTAAATAGCGAATAGTTTCTCTAGTGTGAGAAACTGAAAGTGTAAATAAGGATTAAAAGGATTAATAACAAATAATTGATAATTTCAAATAGGAAGGTCCAAAAGGGTAGGGATGGTGGGAGGGGAAGGGGAAAGGGAAGAAGGGAAAGGAAAAATTATGAGAAAAGAAAAAAATGGAAACAAAGTGTATGTAAATAGGGAAGGGTGGAGGGGGTGAAGGGCGCACAAGTAATGGGGGAAAAAAACCCCAAGATACATCATGTACAGGTACAAGCACCCAATGATAAATGTAAACGTATTGTATACCTAACATGTATCAATAAAAGAATTTAAGGGAAAAAAAAAAAAGATCGGTGGACCCTGCCAATGTGTTAGTCCATTTCCTGTTATAAAAAAAACCAAAACCCTCCACACTGAGTAATATGTAAAGTATATTTGCCTCATAGTCTTGAAGGCTGAAAGTCCAAATAGAATGGTACTAGCTCTGGTAAGGACTCCCTTGGCTGCATCCTATCATGGCAGGCGGTGGGTACATGTGTGCAAGGAAGAGGTCACATGGCTAGACAGGAGGCCAAAACCAGAGGGGGCCCAGTCGGCTCACCTGCCTTTCTTCCTCCTTCCCTCCCGCCCTCCCTCTCCCTTGCATTTTTTTCCTAGTTATGGGGATAGACCCAGGTATCTGTCCAAGTATCCACTACTGAGCCACACCCACTGTATCCAGCTCAATCTTGGTCTTTTACAACCTTCTTTTGAGAAGTAAGTGGAGACTTGTCAGAATCCTTCCCACTTAATCCCTTTTGAAGGTGGTATCCCCAGTGACCTAACTATCCACCTATCTAGGGTCCCACCACCTCTTAATATCACCACGCTGGGGACCAAGCTTCTATCTAATACATGAACCTGTGAAGGACACATTCACACGACAGCACCAAAGCTGGGCAGAGATGCACACCTGTCATCCCAACTACGCGGGAGGCTGATGAAGGAAGATTTCAAGTTCGAGGCCAACCTGGGCAATTTATCGAGATGCTATGTCAAAATAAAAAACAGAAAGGGCTGAGGGTGGAACTCCATGGTAGACTGTCTCTGGGTTCAGGCCCCATTACAGCCAAAACCAACAAACAGAAATCTCAAAAGACAAAGAACAAAAATAATAGTTAAAAAAAAATTTCCAAACCATAGCACCTATCCAGAAGTTAAGCCCCTGCTATTATTCATATGCTTAGGTATATACTAGATACTGAAAACAGTTTACTGTGCTGAGAAATTCTACAATAAATATACCTAACTTGATAAGGACTCCAAGGGTAGGTTTCTGATTACTGTATCAATGCCCATAGGTGAACAGATTGTGGTCCAGTTTAGGTCTAACCTCTCCATCCCATATCTGCTTTCCCTTCTCCCACTCCCATATTCCAAGTGCTATTGGAGAAAAAACATGCAGGCTCTCTGACTCCATCTTCAGAAGTATGGTTGAGAACCTGTAAAAGAAAATAACTATATGCATGGTGGCACCCACCGTAATCCCAGTGAAAAGGAAGTGGGTACGGATTAGTTTGAAATTGGAGTTAAGAACTCCAAAGTTCTGTAGTCTGTAATGAATGATTATCATAAGCACATATTTTCTTGCTAGCTCTGCCAAGAACATATCTCCCTATCTAACCTGTTAATGCTGCCAAGGACATACCTTGCTATCTACCTTCAAGACTCCCTATCTGCCCAGGGCTTGAACCTATCCTGGAATGTAATGTACTGTATATGATGCATTTCTTTCTTTCTTTCTTTTTTTTTTTGGTACCAGGGATCAAACTTGGGACCTTGAGCTTGTGAGGCAGGCCGCAGAACCACTGAGCTAAATCCCCGGCCCTGTTTTGTTTTTTCAGACAGGATCTTGCTATGTAGTTCTGGTCTTGAAGTCACTATTGTAGCCCAGGCCGGCCTCCAACTTGTAGTGATCCTCCTGCCTCAGCTTCCCAAGTGCTGAGATTACAGGCATGTGCAACCACGCCTGGCAACATATTAATTTCTGAGCCATTTGAAAGTAGTCACTAGAACTTTCGACTTTCAATGATTCAGTAAGCATCTCTTAAGAATAAGGACATTCTTGTGAACTATAGGAAAGCAAAAACTAACAATGATTCAGTAACATTCTCCAATGTATAGGACATCCACACACAAAGTTCTCCAATTGTCCTTCAAAGGTCATAACTTCCTGCTTCAACCAGTGCTGGATCAAGGGGTCAGCTGATAGACCTGGATGTGGTATCCCTTTTTCAGGATGGATTCCCTGGCTTTTTTGGATTTTTATTGAGTTTTTTAAAAGTCCACTGGAGCTGTTTTCTAGAATATCTCCCAATCTGGATTTGTCTGAATTTCCTCCCTCACTTTGATAAGATTCATTCAAAACATTTATTGGTAGGTAGACATAAAAACCACATTTAGTGATTCATAGCTCTGGAATGTGGCTCCCCCACCCAGTACTGATGGCTGAATCCAGGGCCTTCACACTGAGTTACATACCGGAACCTTTTTATTTATTTTGAGACAGAGTTGAATCAGTAAGTTGCCCAGGCTGGGCTAGAACTTGCCATCCTCCTGCCTCAGCTTCTCAGATTGTTGGGATAACAGGCATGATTCACCACACCCGGCTTAGCCTGTGCACTTTTTTTTTTTCCAGTACTGGGGATCAAACTCAGGACCTTGCTTGAGAGGCAGGCGTGCTGGAGCCTGTGCCTTCCTGACAAGCCCTCTGGGATCATCACTAGGCATGGCAAAATTTCAACCTTGGGTTGGGAAGAGAAAGAACAACACATTTGACTTTGGAGACAGTTTTGCTTGTCAGCCTTGGTGAGGGTGTTTGCTAAAAGCATCTACTGGGTAGAGGCCAGGGGTGTTCCAAACATCCTAAAATGCACAGGACAATCTTCAAAAAAGTTATCCAGCTCCAAATGTCAATAGTACTGATGTGGTGAAACTCAGGGGTCTCCCCAATGACATGGAAGTGTTCCAACAAGCTGCCTCAGTGCCACCACCAGCCTTCTTCCCATCGCTGCTAGCTCCTGACATGCTCTGCTATAACACATTAAACACTCAAATGAAAGCTAATCCTTACTTAGTACTCACGAACTGGTTATATCCCTGAATTGAAATTAGTCCTCTAGTTGGCCTGTGAACACGACCTGCCTGCCAATGTGCCTGTCATCTGAGACGAGCACTCTAATTTATTTGAGCAGGCACATATCAATCTTATTTGGAAAAAAAAGGTGCCAGTAAAACCCCAAAGAGCATTGTTAACTAACAACTGTGGGGCAGTCTAGGGTGTACAAAGTGCTCTCCAGTAACAAGTCTTGTAATTTGACCTGAGAGATGGTAGTGCTGCCGCATTCGAGGAACCAACTCTGACCAACTCCAGGATACAGGAGAGAAGAAAGCTTCAATGTGGATACAGACTATTCCACTCCACAGGAATAAAAAGCATTCTTTACAGTTCCTCTCCTCTTCCTCTGGCAAAGCAAGAAAAATCTCAAAATGCCTCGTAAGCGAAACCGAAGTTCAGTGAATTTCCTTGCGATCATGGGACTTTCTGGCTCCAAACTTTGTGAGGACAGCTGAGTGAGATCCTCTTCGAGGAAGTCGGACATAGGTTTTGGCCTTGCAGAAGCCAATCCCGTCTCCTACAGAAGGGCCACGCCAGGTGTGGGTAGGTGACGCTCTGGGCTCTCAGCCAGGCTGCGCGCCTAGCTTTTTGCAAGGAGACTACTGTGGGTGAGGAGTGGCGCCTGCCGGCCTCTCCGCAGTGCAGCAGTGGAGGAAGGCCCATCTAGGAAGCCACGAGAGCGAATCCAACCCAGACGGAGCAGAGCCGCAGGGTCTGTGTTGCTCGGAGCTCACCTGTCCTGCGCACCAGCCACACTATGTGATGCAGCTTCATCTATCTTGAGGTCTGACGCCTTAGGACGTCCAAGAGAAAGGGGTGGTCAGTTCTTCAGAGCTTTCCTACAGGGCGAAAACGAAACCCCGCTCGGGCATACTGCCCTCCAGGAGAGGTGCACCCCGCGGGCTCCGGAAGCTGCGCACCGACAGTTGCTACTTCCCGGCACCCACCTGGCAGCCTGGAGCCCCCGCCCCGCCTTCCAGGTGTGCGGCGCCAGGCCCCGCCCCCACGACGGGCCCGCCCCCCGCGCCTGCGTAGTGCGGCCGTCGGCGCCGGGCGCCGGGGCGGCGCGGCCGTCGCAGTTCGGCGGCCGCAGTGCGCGTGCGCCGTGGAGGCCGGGGGGGCGGGCGGCGGCCGCGGCAAGGAGCGGGGGCGGGGAGGCGCCGTCTGGCTCGGCTGGGCCGGCGGGAGCGTGAGCGAGCCACGGCGGACCCGCGGGGCCTCAGGACGGCGGCCTCGGTGGCCAGCAGGTGAGGCATACGTGGCGGATGTGGGCCGTGAGGGGCGCGAGCGGCCGGTCCAGCGGCGGCCGGGGACTCAGGTGAGCGCGGCCCGCGGGCCTGGGGCGCATTGTCCGCGGGCGGCGCCCCTCAGCGCCCCCTGCCGGCCGGGCGCGGCGGGCCGGGGCTGGGGCGGGCGCGCGCTCCTTTGTTCGTCGCCCCCACCCGGTCCCCGTCGCCCCCGCCAACATGGCGCCCGCCCCCAACCGGTCCCCGGCCCTCGGCCCCTTCGCGCGCGCTTTGTTCGGAGCTGGGTGGGGGCAGGGGGGCGGGGGAGCATTGCATAACTCGGGCCGTGGGGGGAGGGGCGTGGCGAGACCCCCGCGGCCAGGTCACCCTGGGGACGGGGACGCGCGCGGGTCTCCGTTGCCCCTGGAGGCCGAGGGTCGCGGCCTCATCGCTGCGGCGCCTCGAGAGAATTGCAGGCTCGGGGAACGCCGCAGCCCCCTACGCCCTGCCGGGGGGCGCGGTACCCCATCCTGCGTGACCTTGGGTGTGCGCGCAGGAACGCGCCCGGATGGGTGTGCGGGGCCGGGACTGCGCAGCGCGCGGGGTCTGTCCTCGGCTTCCTGCACGAATGGTGCTGCGTTCTCGGCAGCCTTATGGGGGTGCGTTTTGAGCTATGGCTTCAGTCAACGACGTCGTTCCATGCGCATCTCAAAGTTTGCGTACGCAATTGTTGGTACATTGATATGCTTTTTATAATTTGAGGGTCAGATTCTGGGTATTCTGTACATCTCTAAGTGTTTGTAGTCTTGGTCAAAAGGCTTGGTTATTTATCGTGTACATCATAAAGCAGTACAAGATACGTTCAGCTGTTTAAAAGGATTTCACTATATAATGTGGTTTGTGCCAAAGATGTTGCTCCCACTGAAATGAGAATATGTCAGTAACTTTCATCTCTTCGAATTTTCTGGAAGGAACTCTGCAGTCTGAAAGGATGATGTAGAGTACAGTAATTGCTTTCTGCATAGCTTTTGTTAGGCTCTATAAACTAAATCTACACCTGGTGGTTTGTACTTGGGGGTACTGGACACTCTTGTGAGCAGTGTAGAGGTTATGAAATTTTGGAGAGGTCCAGTGAAATGATGAGGCGTCTTCCAACCTCCCATTCTCCCTCTTTAGCTTTAGTTAATAGACAAAAACCAAAAAAAAAAAAAAAATCGTAGGTAGTAATTTACGGAACGTTCATTATCAGATTTGATAATTATATATTAAGATTGCACAATACGTTTCTATTAAAATTATGGGTAGTAGGTATTGGTTTCTCATGAGAAAATAGTGTTATTGGCTTTGTTTTGTTACAAGGTCTCAGATTAGGCCTTGAAGTCCCTGCATAGCCCGGGCTAGCCTAACAGTCCTGCTTCTGTTCCTAAATGTTGACTGGGATTACAGGTGTGTGCCACCGCATCCAGTTTAATTTGCGATTTTAAAAAAAGTTTTTCATTGATTTCCAGAATTTCACTAGTAAATTTGACCCTTAGTCCAAGGGATCTTGGTTGCAGGACTAACTTCGATGCCAAAATTTTTGCTATTGCTCATCATTTGTATAAAATAGTGTGATATTTACATACAATTTTCACACATTGCACATTCTTCCATATTTATTTCTGTTACTGTAATATTTACTACCACATAAATACTGTGTTTTTGCCTATTATCACTGTCTTAAGGGAATGATAAGTCTGTAGAGACAGATTTTTTCCCAGATATTTTCTGATTTTCTGTTAGATTGGAACTGCAGATCCTGAGGGCTGATTCTCCTCCCTCTCTCTCTCTCTCTCTCTCTCTCTCTCTCTCTCTCTCTCAGAATTGAACCCGCCTTCACACTTTGAAGCAGCATCTCCGTAGTTGCCTAGGCTGGGTTGGAATTTGCCGTCCTCCTGCCTCAGCCTCCCAGAATGCTGGGATTACTGGTTATGCCACTGTGCCCAGCTAGTTGACCTCTTTTTGATAGTGCCTTTTAATTATCGATCCAGAACAAAATAACAGTAGGATATCGATAACTTAATTTTGCGAGTCAGTGTCCCTTAAGGTGGCATTCTTGGTGATGACACAAGGGGGGACAAGGTTCCTTGATCACATAACTTTGGGAAACAGTGCTGTGTCCTTTCCTACTCTTCGTGTCAGATTAACATTACTATTTTGGAAACGCTGAAAAATATTGTGATAGTGTTTTCCATGTTCTACCCCAGAACCATTTTCTCTTGTTTTCCGTGCAGTATTTGAACACTGTAAAATGCAGTAGTCCCTGGAACAGCCTTTGGGAAATGTGGGTTATTGGTGTTATCAAAGAACAAAACTGCAAATTTAGAGATCTTAATTGGTTTTGTGATCCTTTAAACACACAACACTTTATTCTATAAAAGTAGAAAGTGAGTTGAGCGGAAGAGGTTGGTTTTAAGTTTAAATTTTTATTTTTTGAGTTGAGGTCGTGCTATGTTGTTTAGACTGATCTTGGACTCCTTGGGCTCCGAGTGACTCTTCAACCTCAGCCTCCTGAGTAGCTTGGACTGACTACGGGTGCGCTGCACTCGGGTTGGAGGTTGGCTTTTATAGATACTAAAGGCCCTAGGAAGTAGAAACAAAAAAGATGGGGTTGCTCCTTTCAAAGTTACTTTCCTTACTAGGCTGAGACAGGAAACAATAGGAAAATAACTGATTGGTTAACAATAGATCACTTCAGGTTACTGTTTTGCAAGGATTAAAGCTGTAGGAACTTGATTATCATGTGAATCGAAACTGGCCTGTTAGGGAAATTTGGTTCTCCTGATTTCTCAGAAGGTCCATAACAATTTAGTTTTGGTTAATTTCGTTATGAATGACTCCATTTTGGTTTTTATTCTGGTCTGTTGGGGCCAAATACAGGCGCCTACTGGAAAAACAGCGGCCTTCTCGCTGGGCCTGGTTGCATGATTCCTGTGTTCCCAGCACTCTTCAAGACTGAGGCAGGATTTCAGGTTGAGCCCCAGTATTAACAATTTATTTAGTAGGGTCGGGGATTTAGCTCAGTGGTTTGGCTGCCTGCCTTGCAAGTACAAGGTCCCAAGTTTGATCCCCGGTACCAAAAAAAGAGAAAGTTTTGGGCTGGGGATTTAGCTCAGTGGTTTTGCCGCCTGCTGTGCAAGCGCAAGGACCCGAGTTCAGTCCCCAGTACCGAAAAAAAAAAACCAAAAAAACAATTTATTTAGTGAGAGCCTATATCAAAATGTAAAGGGAGTGGAGGTTAGACATGTAGCTCAGTGCAAAAGTTTGTGGTTTTCTTTTGGTACCGGGGATCGAACTCGGGACCTTGTACTTGCAAGGCAGGCACAGGAACCACTGAGCTAAATCCCCGGCCCAGACCTGAAAGTTCTTAAGTGTCCTCACACTGTATCTTGGATATTGGATACTTGTGTCCTCACCCTTACTTGTGGGCTGAAAGGTCACATGTGGCTTGTGTGTGCTATATTTTGTGGGTCCTATCATATTTGGCTTTTGTGCTGATGAGTTACTAAACTAGTCTTTTTTTTTTCCTCTCTTGGTACCCGGGATCGAACTCAGAACCTTGCACTTGGTAGGCAGGCATGGTGCTGCTGAGCTACATCCCCGGCCCAACTCTACTAGTCTTAACTGGAAGAAATTAAACAGTGTTTTCACTTTCCTGGGACATACCTGATTGCACAGTTACAGTTTTACTGGCTGCAGTTCTTGTCAGCATGTTTTCTATAGTATGTTAGAAATACATGAATACTTTTGTTCTGAAGAGGTAATTATTTATATTTAGGGGTTGACAATGTCTTTAGGCTTTTGCTCTGGTGTACCCCCTAGCAGAATGTCAAGTTGCTGAGGAGTAACTAAATATAAATACTTACAAATAGTAGTTCTTAATTAAATGTTTTCTTTTCCTTTTCCTGAATGAGCAATAACAAGAAGAGAATCAACTATTTTGCCCAATTATTTTGCTGTTTGGAACACATCATACCTATGAAAAGAATGTGTGTGCTCTTGAATTGGCATGGTTGTTCAAGTCAGGACCCTCTGGGTTGAAACCATGCTCCACTTCTTCCTGGTTGAAAGTCATACCTGGTGATTCATCATGTTGTTTTTTTTGTTTTTTGTTTTGCACTCAGGATTGAACCCAGGGCCTTTGAACTGAGCTATACCTCCAGCCTTTTTTTATTTTTAGACGGAGTCTTGCAAGGTGCTGAATTGCTAAGTTCCCCAGGCTGGGCTCAAGCTGGAGATCCTTCTGGCTGAGCCT
The DNA here is from genome assembly GCF_053883595.1 of Heterocephalus glaber. Lineage (NCBI taxonomy): Eukaryota > Metazoa > Chordata > Mammalia > Rodentia > Bathyergidae > Heterocephalus > Heterocephalus glaber. The sequence continues at coordinate 32,490,494 of NW_028258153.1, read as the reverse complement.
CCCAGAGTGCTGGGGATTACCACATGCAAAATAGCCTGGCATAGTAGCCTTTTAAACCTTTGATTCCTTAGTTGCAAACTGGGATAAAATCTATTATACAAGCCAATTATGAGAATAAAATGAAAAGGATTTAGAGTTCATGGTATAGTTCCTGAAGTACAACAGCTGGTGGCTGTAAATGGGGGCTTCCTTCACCTTTCCACTTTTATCTTTGCTCTAATTACTAATAGGTTTTTTTTTCCCCACATTGAAATAAAGTTTGCTTAGTTGTGTTTGTTTCACTGTTGAATTGAGTCCAGTGTAAGTTTGTTTTGCTGAGGCTGGGCATTGTGGTACACTCCCATAGTCCCAGCACTCAGGAGGCTGAGGCAGGACGATTGCTTTGAGTTCAAGGCCAGCCTAGGCTACATAGTGACTTCAAGGCCAGCCTGAAGTACATAGCAAGACCCTGTCTCAAAAAAACCAAAACAAAAAGTTTGTTTTGCTGGACAAATGCCTTAGCACTGAGTTACCGCACACTCACCCACCCTTGGATTTTTAAGACAGGGTCTCACTATGTAGTTGATGCTGGCCTTGAACTCATCATGTAGCCCCTGCTGGCCTCAATTTAAGGCGATCCTCCTGCCTCAGCCTCCCGAGTGCTGGGATTACAGGTGCGAACCACCTTGCCTGGTCCATTCCCCCTCCCCTTTTGAACAGAAGGTCTTGCCAAGTTACCCAGACTGGCCTTGAACTTTGCATCCTCCTTCCTCAGTCACCTGGACAGCTGGAATTACAAGCCTGCCCCGCACACCAGTTTTAGTTAAATCTTTACTTGATGGCTACTTTACCACCTTAGAATTGCCATTAGTCCTTTCTAGAATAAGTCTTGTAACTTAATAGAAATAATATCTTTACAGCCTGATAGGGAAATACTTGCATACAATGAATGAGAGAATTTATGTTGTGTAGAGTGTCTGGGAAGAGGAAGTGGTGCAAGACTAGGGCCAGGAGTAGTAGAGAGGAGAGGAAGGAAGTCTAGGTGAAGGGAGTGCAGGAGCAGAGGCTTGAGAAGAGAATGAAAGAGGCCTTACAGACCATCCAGGATTTAGATCCCAGCTGAAAGACAGCCCTGTTGTTACCTTTTACTCCTGCCTGGTGTGTTTATGGGTCTGGCAGCATGAGACCTGCTTTATCAGGCTAAGCTTAACTATTATAAAGTGATTATTGAGGCTCCTGGCGTATAGTAAGTGCCCAGTGAACTTTGATAATGATGATGATGACGATGTCACTTTACCTCCTCTGGCTTCCTATGCCTGCTTTGTCTAAGCATGACTTTGAGGCCAGATTTTTTTTTTTTTTTTTTTTTTTTTTTTTTGGTACCGGGATCGAACTCGGGTTCTTTCCCTTGAGGGGGAGGCCAGATTTTAAACATTGCCTTTCATGTGAATGAGGTTGGTGTTTATTCTTCAGGTTGAAGACAACTATGAGAGTAGGGTTGGAAATGGAGTTGTGTTTCAGAGCAGTGTGTCAGGTGAGTTAGAGGTACTACTAGTGAAGATATCTAGTCTCCATAGTAGCCTGTCAGAGAAGCAGAAGGGAGTCAGTTGTGGCGAGGGAGTGGAGTTGGTCAGGACTGGACATGTTCAGTATTAGGTTAAATTGTGATCTGTTTGATGTGGATTTTATCCAAGTGTTGAGAGAGTAAATGAAGACACTAGTAGGACATTTTAAAAGATTCCATTTGAGAAACATCTCATAGAGTAGAATAGTGGTTTGTTTTGCTTTGTTTTGATTTAAGGTCTCACCCCTGAGCACTGAGCTACATCCTCAGCCTTTTAAAATTCTGAGACAGGGTCTTGGTAAATTGCCCAGGCTGGGCTTAAATTTGTGATCGTTCTGCCTCAGCCTCCTGCAGTGCTGGGATTACATGCACCCATACCAGTATGCCCAGTGGTTGTTTTTCTTTTTAACCTACATGTATTTGTAGTTAGATTGTTCAGTTCTTAAAATGGATCCCCAAAAGGATGTACAGTTGACGTTCTGTATTATAAAACCACTTAAAGTATTTTTCTTTTTTTGCATGAAATACTTAACTTTTAAAGGATTGCTTTAATTTTTCATTACACTTTTTCACCAAATATTTATGTAGACATTTTTTTAAACAGTTTTATTCCCAGTCTCACCTTTATTCTGTTCATCTATCAGTCCTCTTCTGCCCTAGTTTTGTAGTTTCTGTTCTATTGCTGTGGGTGGGCTTGCTTGCTTGTGCGCACGCTCTCTCTCTCTCTCTCTCGCTCTCTCTCTCTCTCTCTCTGTCTTTCTCTTTTTTTGTACCGGGGATCGAACTCGGGTCCTTGCGCTTGCACAGCAGGTGGCGAAACCACTGAGCTAAATCCCAGCCCCTCTTTTTCTTTCTTTATGGTACTGAGAACTGAACTCAGGACCTTTTCATTAAACTATATCCCAGCCCTTTTTTATTTATTTTTTGGTAGCAGGGATCGAACTTGGGACCTTGTGCTTGCACTGCAGACGCTGGAACCACTGAGCTAAGTCCCTGGGCCCCCTTTTTTATTTTTATTTTGAGACAGGATCTAAGTCACTTTAGTCTGGGCTGTGCTGGAACTTGTGATCTTCCTGCCTCAGCCACTGAGTGCCAGGATTACAGAAGTACACCAGTATACCTGGTTTCAGTTTTTCAAATAGAAACACTATGTTTTTATTTTTCTTCCTTACACCATAGATAATATTCTGTGTACACTGTTCTGCTTTTTACTGAATATAGTTGACCCTCTGTATCTGCAGGTTCTGCATTCAAGGAATTTCAGCCATAGATTGAAAATATTTGAGAATAAAATCTGTACTGAAATGCATAGACTTTTCTTGTGATTTTTCTGTAAACAATACAGTATAAATTTATATAACATCATGTATTAGGTATTATAAGTAATCTAGAGGTGATCTAAAGTGTATGGCAGGATTTGCCTAGATTGGTGGTGGCAAATCTGTGGCACATGTTCTGCAGTGGGTTCACAGAGCCCTCTTGACCTGTGAGCCAAGTTGCCCCAGCCTAGGTTTGACAAATGATTAGCATGCATAAACAGCAAAGATCACATTAATTGTGCAAAAGCATGCCAAATGCAAGCTTTTACCTTTCAATGAAAGGTTGTTTGTATCTTTGAAAGCTCTGTTACTGTGTTTAATGTATGAGTTTTTTCTAAACTAACACCTCAGTATTCAGGTTTAATTGCAGTGTTGGCACTTTGCAATAAATAAATGGGTTTTGGGTTGCAGTTTGGGCGTTCAGTCTCTGAAAGGTTCACCATCATTCACCTAGATTATATGGCCTAAGTAACTGCATCATTTTATTTAAAGGTCTTGAGCATCCAAAGATTTTGATACCTGTGAAGTGGTGTATGTGTGTGTGTCCTGAAACCAGTTTACTTTGGATACCAAGGAATTACTGTATTCTGGAGATATCTTCATAGAAGCTCTACCTGGATTTATGCGTTCAACTCTCTAATGATCAATATTTGTGTTGTTGCTAATATAAATAATTGCTGCAGTAAATAAATTTGTGCATATATTGTTTTATATTTATTCAGGTGTAGCTAGTTTTAAGACATTGAGGTTTTGGAATGAGGTAAATACATTCTTAATTTTGTTAGTGTTAAAAAATAAGAGTTAAAATAAGAATGTTGTGGTGCATGCCTGTAATTCCAGCACAGAGGCTGAGGCAAGAGGATCACAAGTTCAAGCCTTGCCTTAGTGAGACCATTCTAAAAAAAATTAAAAGGGCTGGGAATGTAACTCGTTATAAAGGGCTGGGTTCAATCTCCAGTACCACAAAAATAAATTCCTATTGGGTTTTAAGAAGGTAGATTTGATCATGTTGCCATTTTATTGAAAACTCAGGGGCTTTCCATTGCTCTTAAGGGCTGTGTATGTGTGTGTGTCTGCCAACCCACAACCACTGGGTTTTTCAGCGTAGTTTAGGCCAGGTTTTAACTGCCTCAGCCTGCCAAGGCCCGTATTACAAGTGTGCATCGCCAGGCTCTTGCTAAGAACAAAGTTTTAAAATGTTACCTCAAGGGTAGTCTTCGCCCTTATCTGAAGGATATATGCTAAGACCACAGGTAGATGCCAGAAAAGGAGATAGTACCAAACCTACACACACTGTTTATTTTTCTATTATACATACCTGTGATAAAGTTTAACTTGTAAGTCAGTGTATGTAACCACTCTTCATTTGGAGTAAATGACTGGTGTCACTCCTTGCAGGGTACCCTGTACTAAAGTCTTCCCATTGGTTCAGTGCTTCTGGCACAATGCATTGACATCAGTTGGAACACATTTTCCTTTTGTCTTTCACCCACATCTGTTGCTTTATCCATCTTAACTAAACACTTGACATGCGGTGTGGCTGTGACTTTTGCAATTTAAAGTGCGACTACAAAAGCAGCACAAAGTTCTGTTTTCTGTCGTAATTTTTTTCTCCAGTACCCAGCCATTCACACTAAGCTACACCCACCACCGTTTTTTTATTTTCAGGCAGGTTTAAGTTGCCTGGGCTCAGATTTACCATCCTCCTGACTTAGCCTCCCAGAGTGCTGAAATTAAAGGCATTTGCCACATGCCTGGCTTTACTTTCTTTTTTTCTTCTCCACAATTTCATTGATAGAGAAAATTAATTCTTACTACAGATCTTGACAGCCTTGACATAAGGTTTTTTCTTAGGTGTAGAGCCTTCACCTTTTCACTAAAGGAAGCATTTTAGGGCTTCTCTTTGATATAACAGAATTGCCACTATCACTATTTTTAGACTTTGGGGCCATTATTAAGTATTATTTGAACACACCACTGTCCATACACAAAAGTGGACCTGTAGTATACGTAGAAATAATTATGGATATGCTAGCAAAAGGGATAATTCACATTCTGGGCAGGATGCAACAGGGTGGCACAAGATTCTGTTACACCACTAAGAACTGTGTACAATTTAAAATTAAGCTGGAACAAAATATAGAACCCAGGGGCCTTGAACATGCTATGCAAGTGCTCTGTTAACTGAGAGGTATATATCCAACCTTTAAACTTTTATTTCTGGAATTTTCTTAGTATTTTCAGACCATAGTTGAAGCAAATTGTAGAAACTGGATTGGGATTGAGGTCACTGCTTCATTTTTTAGGACCCATTCTCTTTCTATCCCCCATTTCCTGTTTTCATCACCTCAGTCTTGGGGCCCATTCTCTTTCTCACATTTCCTGTTTTCATTACCTCAGTCATTGGGCCTTCTTTAGTCTCCTGTACTTGCATCCTCTCATCCTCCAGAGATCCTTGTACTTGGTCTTTTCCTCTGCCTGGAATGTCTTTCTTTGCTTTTGGGGGGTGGGGATCTTTTGAGACAGGGTCTGTCTGTAGTTAAATCTGGCCTTGAACTTGTGGGTATCCTGATGCCTTCTCTCCCAAGAACTGGGATTACAGGAGTGTGCCACTATGCTCAGCTTTTAAAATTATTTCTAGTCTTCCTTTAGAGTTTGGCTCAAGTGCCACTTTTTTGCGGGGGAGGGAGGGTGTGTTGAAACAAGGTCTGCTATATAGTCCAGGCTGGCCTTCAACTTGCTTTGATACTTCTGCCTTAGCTTCCAGAGTGCTGGGATTACATGCAAGTGCTACTTTTTCATGGAGTTTCTGTGTGAAGTGGAGAGCTTAGTCTCCACTGATAGCCATCACCTGTTACAACAACCATCAGTTTGGGGCTGGGGATTTAGCTCAGTGGTTCTGCCACCGCCTGCCTCCAAATCGCAAGGTCCTGAGTTCGATTCCCAGTACCAAAAAAAAAAAAACCCCAAACAACAACCATCAGTTTTTTCAGGTTGTTTTTCTTGACCTTCCTGAAGTCAAATGCTTTCGAAGCTTTCCAAGTTAATGTTACATTGGTTTATGAAATGAATTTAGTTTTCCCAAGAAGGTTGAGCTCTGTGAGAGCAGAGACTTGCTATTTTTGTGCATAATTTTCTAGTGTTCAGCTCGGTGGCTGCTTTGTGAGTACTCAAACTACCCTGTGCAGTAGTGAGGATTAAATAATATAGAAATTGAGGCTGTGTGGTTAAAGGTTTGGTTGCTGCACTGGTGTCCATCAGGTGGTGGTTATTAAGTAAACATTAGTTAAGTTGTATAATTGTGAGTTTTGTGCTTTCAGGGGATGGAAGCCTGGCTTCACATGTGCTTAGGCAATGCTTTACCATTGAGCTGCACCCCTGGCCCTGTAATTTTTACTGCCAAAATCACATGGTTAGGAGTCAATCAGAAAACAGAACCAGTAGATAAATTTTTTAAAAACATGGACGTGTGCTTGTGTATTGAAAGAAAACAAGCCAAAACAGGAGCACCCGAGGCAGGGCTTCATTGGGGAAGGAGCTGCCTGGCTGCCTTGAACAATGGCGAGAGGGCGAGACTAACTCGTGAGGTTTATATATGGCGGTGCATTGGGGAAGAGTATCATGAGAATTGAGCAAGGGACGCTGGGTGATTGGAAGGGGAGGACCGCGGGGGTAGCAGGGTGGAGCATCAGTTAGGTTTTGCTACTCCTGAGGGGGTAGTTTCACACCCCCCCCCCCCACCCCAAAGCGGGAACTGTTTTAGGAATGGAGCCATTTTAGAATGTACAACTGTTGGGGCCATTTTGTCTGGTAGAGAACTCTATCATGTATCATTCTAGGGATTTGTTAGTGTAGGAGCTGGCTGAGCAGCCTCTAAACACTTGTTGTCCCATACGTGAGGCTAGAGTTTAAAGTCCAGAGGGCAGACATTTGGGAAGGGAAGGTGAATGTAAAGTGGGCAGGAAGAACAAGAATGACCTGGCAGGCTGTTGAGAACACTGTGCCAGTTTGCCTCTGACCCTGGTTGAGTGGGTGGACTGTGAAAGCAAGGCCCTTGGCAAGTAGCTAAATGCACATATTTAGCCCAAAAGGCAGAGAAGCTCAAGGGCACCTGCATGACCGGCAGGAAATCAGCAGAGCAGTGCCTGCGCGTCATGATGTGGCTGTTCCTTCCATGCCTTCCAGGTTCTGTACAGGACTCTCTCTCGTTGCCCACCCAAAGCAGAAACATGGGAAAGGAAATTCTGGAGAGTGTCATTTGGCTCAGCCAAGTTAAAACATTACAAAGCAGAATGATGAGTTCAGAGTTGTGGATTCCCAGCTCAGATTCCATATAAGGCACCTGGAAGTTTTTACTGACTACCCTAAAACAGTGCAAATAGAATTCCTCATTTGTGGATTATGGTATTGATTGGTAAGGGTGGAATCCTGCATATTGGATTGTGTGTGGGGTCTGTGGTCACAATCTGGTTATGCTGGAGGCTTTTGAGTATTGCTGTGCCAGCTTTGCCAGTATAAGCAGTCTTTTCACCCCTACCAGAGGAACTTCATCTTCTTGTGTCCAAAACACTTGTGGTTGGCTTCCTCTTGTTTTTCTGTTGTGGCAAAGGGAGTAGCAATGATCTTTCAGAGACAGGAGAGTTGGGTGAAATAAAAAGTTTACTGCCAGGCAATGGACAGCCTCAGGAAACAAGTCCTCCTAGGCTGACCACGAGTTAAGACAGTTTTTCCTTTTTATACCTTGCTCGTAGCCTGTGGGGTAGTGATTACACAGAATGTGGCAAGGGCATGATAAAGCAGCATTAGGTGGCAAGGGTAGCTTAAGTTGCAATTACAGTGTAGCAAGGGTATGGTACAGCAGCATTAGGTACGGGGTACTTAGACACACTTCCAGGCTAACTTCTAATCTCTTTGGGAGCAGACTGCCCCAAAAGAGGGAGAAGTCCCACTCAGAGTTTTCACACGGACAAGTTTCAGACAGGGTTTTAGCACAGAGTTCATTAACAAATATTTTACAATAATCCATTCCAAGTTATGTTGGGCAGCTCTTTCTGCCTCTTTTTTTTTTTTTCCTTTGGGTACTGGGGATTGAACTCAGGACCTTGCGCCAGAACCACTGAGCTAAATCCCCGGCCCCAAGCCTCTTTTTTTTTTTTTTTTTTTTTTTTTTTTTGTACCAAGGATGGAATTCAGGACCTTGCCCTGGAGAGGCAGGTGATGGTACCAGTGAGCTAAATCCCCGGCCCTCCTCTTGGATTTTTCTCAGAACCTCCCCACTATCGCTCTTCTGATTCTATAATGAGGCAACCCATAAAGAAGTACTCTGCACTCCAAAAGATTATAATTCTGTCACTATATAGACAGGAACCTGAGTAAATATTAGTGGGAATGGATCCTAAGAGTGTCAGATATTTGTGGATGGAACATAAAGTTGGATCAGAAAGAATATTGATAAAGGCCTACTAAATAGAGATTCAGAGTTCAGGGTTGTAACTTCAAAGGTCAGAAAGGGCTGTAGCAGCAGACATGGAGGCGTATACATATAATCCCAGCACTCTGGAAGCTGAGGCAGAAGAATTGCTAGCAAAAAATGAAACTGAGATGCCAGAATTACCTTGGTGTCCTGCAGAAGGAAAGGGTTCAAAAGCTTAGAGAACTTGGCGTGTTAGAGTGGATTTATCACATCATACCTGCTCATCCACCCTTGGAGGATTCAGAGCTCATGTTTCACATTGCAGCTGTGAGAAATAAATTTGTAAAAAAAATATTTGTGCTTACTGTAGTGGACAGTGGAGCCAAAGCGGTAACTCTGACCTGTAGCATTGGCTTGTTGGTCAGGGTGTCCCTAGAACTGAAATGAAGGGGCAAGTCTGTTAAATAGAAAAGCTCTAGGTCTAGTGATAGGGGAAAAAATATATATATGTGTGTATATATATATACACACACACATATATATATGTACATATATATATATATATATTTACTTACTTGTGGTACTGGGGATTGAACTCAGGGTCTTGCTCGTGCTAGACACCACTGAGCTACACCCCCCAGCCCTTACAATTTTGAGACAGCATCTTGTTATGTTGCCCAAGCTGGACTTGGAATTCTCCTGCCTCAGTCTCCCAAGTATCTGAGATTACAGGTGTGTATCAGTGCACCCAGTTAGTGAACATAATTCTGATATGAGTGGTCCATCCTAGCAGTTTTTGCTACTTTTTTTGGTACTGGGAATCGAACTCAGGACCTTGCGCTTGTGAAGCAGGCGGCAGCACCACTGAGCTAAATTCCTGGCCCGATCCTAGCAGTTTTTTGTCCTTAATTTGCAGGCTTGAGTTAGTTCATAGACCTACAACCCTTTGAATGAGGAAGGAAGCCCACAAAGGACCTTTTTTTTTTTCCTTTTTTCTCCCTTTAATAGTGTGTGTGGGTTGGGAAAAATAACTGTTGTTTACTAGGGTTATTTGATCACTTGTGTACCCTATATTCCCGGGTTTGCCTATTTCATATTTATAGAGGGTCAAAAGTTTTTTCAATAATATTGGCATTAATAACAATATGATACAAATGTATAAGAATTTCACCTGATAGTTCGAGATAATACTGTTCTCTGTAACCCCACCACCACCACCGCTGGGGATCAAATTCAGGAGCTTGTGCTTTCAAGACAGGCATGGTGCCACTGAGCTAAATCCCCGGCCCTATTCTCTATATTTCTAACTAGTTTCTGACCATATTTCTTTGTGAAAACCAAAAAGAGATGCATAGTTTTGATATCAGATGGTTCACAGAATCCCCCAGTGTTTTGCATCTCTCAGATCAGCTTTTAGATTCAGCATTCTCAAACCAATATTCCACCAACTAGTCTATTCTTTCAAGTTACCCAAGGGGCAAGTCAGAAGAGCTTTGAGAATAGAGCATTGGGAATTAGGGAAAGGGGAAAAGAAAGACTAGGAGAGCCAAGAAATATATTCACAAACACATAGTATAATAAATGGTATGAGAAAAAACATCCAAGGAGGTCATGGGATTTGACGATTATGAAAGTCGTTGTCTAATGACATTGTAAGCCAGGTGGGGTAGCACAAGTGAAGGATTGTTTTTGTTTGTTTAAGGGTAATGGAAATTCAAACACAGATTTAGCATGAGGGAAGGAGTAGAAAAGGAAAGACTAAGTAACAGTCTTCTTCCCTCCTTAAACAGTGACTTAGTTGCTCCCTCTCACCTCTGTCTTTGTTATTTATGGTAAAAATGACCTTGCTCTCCCTATCTGAGCAAGATTAATGTTCTTTGTGGTTGGAAAGAAAGTATTGTGAATAATCGACAGGCAAAGAAAGTGGGGAGGAAGCTGGCCCTGCCCACTTGCTCTTGTTCCCCATTGTGAACGTGCTGTTTTTGAAAGGTGCCTTATCTTCTGGAGATGTGCTCTCATTTTCTCATTCTCCGTAAATGTTTGTTAGCCCAGTGTTATGGCTTGTGTCTAGACATCACCCACAAAGCCTCACACACTCGTAGGTGGGGCTTTTGGGAGGTGTCTAGATCTTGTGTGTATGATACAGGATTAGTCCACTAATTGTTTCAGTATAGTTCTGGGTGTGGCTGAGTGGGTTTACTGAAGTCAAGCTCCACCCTGGGTTTGGGTGGCACCAACCAATAGGCTTGTATCCAGGGTGGACTATAAAAGGAAAGGGAGCCTCGAAGCTGCTAGTGCTGCTTTCTGCCTGCCCTGCCTTGGAGCCAGCCAACTATGGACTAAAACCTCTACAAACTGAGCTAAAGTTAACCTTTCCTCTTTTAATTTGAGGTGTTGGATATTTTGTTCCAGTAATGAGAAAGTAACCAGGACACCCAGTATTCTTTCATTTTGAACATACCTGTTTTTTCCTTCTTAAAGCTTGTTTTGAAGTGTAGTTGGGATAAATTAGTAATTACTATACCTAATGTTTGTTTGGGTTTTTTTTTTGTACCGGGGATCAAACTTGGGTCCTTTTGCTTAAGCAGCAGGTGGCGAAACCACTGAGCTAAACCCCCGGCCCTATACCTAATGTTTTGATCAACTTTTCGAAGAATACAGACTATAATTTTTTTTTTTTGTACCCGGGATAAGAACTCAGTACCTTGCACTTGTGAGGCAGGTGTGGTGCCACTGAGCTAAATCCCCCGCCCCAGACTATAGACTTAAATTAACCAAGATCATTAGACTCCAGTGCCTTTAATGTTCCTCCTGAACAGATGGGTACTAATGCTAGTATATCAGTTCTTTATTGATGAGCCTCTGTGCCTGCCTGCCTCCCTCCTCCCTCCTTCCTTGTCTTCCTCTTTTCCTTCCTTCCTTCCTTCCATCCTTCAAGTACAAATTTCTTACGCCCACTCTTTGGTTGCATTTTTGTTTTTTTTGAAACAAGATGTCTGCCTCCAGAGTAGCAGCAATTATAGGCATGTGACCCCCATACCTAGCCCTTAGTTTGAGTTTTTAGTCCTTTGTTTTATTTGAGTAAATTACACTTTTTGAAGGTTTTTTTAAAATTTGAGATGGGGTCTTGCTATGTAGTTCAGTCTGACCTTGAACTCACTATGTACCCCATACTGGCCTCCAGCTCGAGGCACTCTTGCCTCAGCCTCCTGTGTGCTGGGATTACAGGTGTGTACTACACCCACCTGAAGGTTAATTTTTAGGAGATAGTTTTGATTTAACAGTGATCTATGAATAAATGCAGTAAATTCTTAATTAAAGCATTCTATGGAGGTCTAATTATTTGCAATACAATCTTCTCTTACTTGAACATTTTGAATTAAGAACATTAAACACCTAAGTGCATTGTTAGAAGACTTAGCTTTTCATTACTCTGACCAAGTACCTGAGAAAAACAATTTAGAGGAGGAAATACTTGTTTCAGCTTATGGTTTCAGAGGTTTCAGTCCACGATCAGCTGCCTCCATTGCTTCAGGCTTGTGGCAGGGTAGAAACATCTTAGTGGGTGGGTGCACTGAGGAAAGGGAGCAGAGAAAAAAGAACCAGCAGGGTGTAGTGTTGTGTGCTTGCAATCCCAGCACTTGGGAGACTGAGGCAGGAGGATCTCCATGAAGTTTAAACCCAGCCTGGGTTACATAGTGAGTTCAAGGCCAGCGTGAACTACAGAGCAAGAGCCATTCTCAAAAACAAAACGAAGGAAGAGAACCAGAGAGTGATGTCATGCCCCTACAACCCCCTCCCTTCAAGTAGGCCCCACTTCCTAAGTTTTCATTAATTTCCACTAATGCCATCAAATTATGATCTCATCATTGGATTAATCCACTGATGAAGTTGGTGCCCTTGTGATCCAGTCACCTTCCAAAAGCCTCACCTCTGAACACATGAGACTTGGGAGAGCGTTTTACATCTAAACAGTGACAAAGACCACTTGTTAAATAAGGGTCAAGATCTATTGGATGCTCTTTTAAAATTTAGAATTAATCTCTGGTTTAAAGCTGTTGGTTGTTTCTTGGTTTACTCGGATATTGTTTAAACCTGCGAAATTTTTTCCTTTAAATTGATTTGCCAGAGATAAAAGATTCAGCAAAAGATAAAAGTAATTTTGGGGCTGGGGATTTAGCTCAGTGGTTTTGCCACCGGCTGCGCAGTCGCAAGGACCCAAGTTCGATCCCCAGTACCAAAAAAAATAAGTAATTCTGTGTGCTTTCCACTAATGATTCTTTTTTTGAGAGGTGGTTTGAGACAGGGTCTTGCTTTGTAGTGCAAGCTAGCTTTGAACTCACTATGTAGCCCAGGCTGGCCTCGCACTCATGGTGATCCTCCTGCCTCACCCTCCCGAGTGCTGGGATTAGAGCATGCACCACAACACCTGGCCCTACTAATACTTTTCAACACAACCTTTAGAATATTAGTCCATAAAGTTAGGTTCACCTAAATTACATAGCCTTTAGGTAAAATAACTCGTATTGTTGGTGGGACCACAATTTGGCAGAAGATTTTTGGAGAGTGGCTTCACTGCACTTGAACAGGATTTAAAATGCACATCCAGGATTTTACCCACCAGTTTGAATTTATTATATAGATGAATTTGCACAGGTGATACAAGTATGTGTGTGTAAAGTTTTTCATCCTAGCATTGTCTGTGATAATGAAAAATGATGATGAAAAATGTGGGCCTGGTAAGGTAAAATAAATGATCATTGTAACCATATACCAGCATGCTCTGTCACTGTTAAAAATAAGAGGTTGTGGGCCAGGGATTTAGCTCAGTGGTTCCACTGCCTGCCTTGCAAGCGCAAGAACCTGAGTTCGATCCCGGGTACCAAAAAAAAAAAGTTGTTAGGCATCTTACTACATGAGAAACTTAACATTTGATAGGAGAAGCGAGTTGTAGTATTGTATATTTTCTGTGCTAAGTTCATAGCAGTCTTTTTTTTGTGGCGGCGGTGGGGGTGGGGTGGGGGGTGGTACAGGGGATTGAACTCCAGACCTTGCCCTTGCGAGGCAGGCAGCGGAACCACTGAGCTAAATAAATCCCTGGTCCCCATGGCAGTCTTTTTTTTCTGTTTCTTTTTTTCTTTTTTGGTATCAGGGATTGAACTCACGAGCTTGCGTTTGCCAGGCAGGCGCGGTGCCACTGAGCTAAATCACCGGCCCTGTAGCAGTCTAACTGTAGTGGAGGAGGTGGCATTATGAGACTCCCAGCAACTCCTTACAGTTTGTGTTACCAGAAATTGGTTTGGTTTGAGCAGTGTTTACTTCTTAGTCCTGTCTTTCCTTGAAAAAAGTTGTGAAGCATACTGTAAGTACAGAAGGAGTTATAGATTTCTTTTTCAGGGAGGCATCAACTGTGTGGCTGCCCCCCATTTTGTCATGAGTTTCTTTTCTTTTTTTTTTTTTTTCGGTACCGGGGATTGAACTCTGGACTTGGCACTTGCTTGGCAGGCGCTGGAACCACTGAGCTAAATCCCTGGCCCTGTCATGAGTTTCATCCATGGGGTTCCCCGTGTGTTTATAGTTGGTTATTTATGACTGGAGAGTGTACTAATTCCCATCTTGATGAATGTTAGGTGTTATGGCTTATATCTAGATATTCCCCTAAAGCCTCACGGCCACAGGTGGAGCTTTTTCACAGGTGGCTGGTGTGGGAGACTACAATATTGATTATGCCCCAAAACAGGCTGTAAAGAGTTAACCTCACAATGGACTTGTTTATAAAAGTAAGTCTGGCTAAAGCCTATGTGCCAGGGTCAAAATAACTCACACCCAGATTCTCTTCCCACAATTAAAAACTTCTTACTCGGTGTTCTCATTACAACCATATATTTTATCTATTCTGTTCCTAATTCAAAAGTGCTTTATCTTGTCCTTTATAAGTCTTGTTTACATTAATTTCCATAAAAACTACATAGTCCTGCCCTTACACATAACTTACAGTTACCCCAATTAATTACTAATAAAAATCAGTGCCTGAAACTGGCTAATAACTTTGTCAGTTGCACTGACATTGGTTGTCCCGACACCCTGCTTTCTCTTTCTTAGTTCTGTCTTTCAATATTTTTGTTTCCTGAGGCCGACATCATATACTAGACAAGATACTAAAACTTAACTACAAAGGCCTCCAGTAATTGGCATCTGATGTAGGGCTTGAACCACAACCTGCTCAATGAGGCTGCTCAGAATTAAAAAAAAAAAAATCAACGACACAGAACATCTCATCAAACTAATAAAGACATCCAAACAAGAAACAACCCCCCCCCCAAAAAAGATAGGTGCTTCAGATACAAAAAGTAGTAAAAGTAATCAGCTGAAAGTAAAACATCTGGTAATCACTTTTTTTCCCAACAGGCTGGGTCTAGAGTATGATACTGGGATTCAGGGTGTGTGATTACTAAATTAGTCCACTGATTGGTTTGGCATAATTCTGGGTGTAGATAAGGGAAAGGCCCACCCTAGGTGTGGCTCCTACCCCCCACCAAGGGCATGCAGCCTGGATATAATATAAAGGGCAGAAGGAGGGCTGGTGCTTGCTGCCTCGCTGCTTCACTGCTTCACTACTTTGCTACCTTCTGGCTGCCATGAATTGTTTCTCCTCTGCCGTGCCCCTCTACCATGCCATCCTGCCTTAGAGCCAGCCAACTGTGAGGTGAAATAAACCTTTCCTCATTTAACTTTGAATGTTGAATATTTTGTCTCAGCAATGAGAAAAGTAACTTAAGACTGTAGGTTAATCAGGGCCCCCAAGAATAAGAAGACAGCAGGTTGAAGTAAGACATACATTTATTGGGGGAAATACTTTTGAGGGAATCATGAGTCCCAAGCAGATGAAGGAGGAAGAGGGAGAAGGAAAGGAGAGGACCTTGGGTAGGGTAAGTCTTTGGATTGCCATGCAGTTCCAAAAAAGTTGAGGTAAGGAGTTTTTCAGCCACTTGCCATTTAGAGGGTCCTTGTCCTGCAGGAACGGGCCGATGTCAGGCACTGGGTGAAACAGCCTGTGAAAAATGTGGGCCATAGGGAAAGCCTTGGTGAGTTCAATGGAGAACTCTAAATCATTCAGTTACCTTCCTGGTAGTAGGTGATCCAGGAGACTCGTCTTCATCATTTATTACAGTGTGTGCCACCGTGCCCTGCTTGCTTTATGTGGGGTGTTTTTTTGGGTTTTTTTTTTTGGTAGTGGGGATCGAACTCAGGACCTTGTGCTTGCAAGGCAGGCAGCGGCACCACTGAGCTAAATCCTCAGCCCCTTGCTTTATGTGTTTCAAGGATATGTTATGAAGTGCATACATATTTAGAGCTATATATCTTCTGCATCCATTCAGTCTTTTAAAATTGTTATTAAATATCTTTTAAGGCAAAATATTATTGGAGATTAAGTTTACTAAATTCATAATGCAGTTATAGTTATGTTTCATTAATTTATTATGTGCAGGATTTTTTTTTAATTTTTATTTTCAGTCTATATACCCCTTGAGTGATTGTCTTGTCAACAATAGATAATAGGACATCAAAAACATTGTTGATATTTATTTTGTCTTTTTTTTTGGTAGGGGGACAGTTAATTGAATCCAGAGCCTTCATTCTGAGTTACATTTCCATTCCTTTTATTATTTTTTATTTTGAGACAGGATCTTGCCAAGTTGCCCAGGGTGGGCTCAAATGTTCAGAGCTCCTGCCTCAGCATCCCACAGTGCAAGGATTACAGGTGTGGGTCACCATTTCCAGTGCTTGCCAATATTTCATATTTATTGGCGCATTTGATCTGTTGGCAATTAACTGACATAGTTCAGTTTAAATCTGTTAATAAATGCTTTCTACTTACTATACCTGTCTTATGTGCCTTTTCCTGTCCTTTCTTGCCTTCTTGTGGATGCTTTTCATTTAATATTTTCCCTGTTTATTTGAAAGTTACTTAAAAATTTATTCCTGATTTATCAACAGCTAATATTAAATGGTACTTTCCCTTTCTCCCTAGACACCTAAATTTCATTTACATCATTCTTAACTACATGCTATTATTTTGCTGTTTTAGTTTTGTAGATATTTTATCTTTAAGTCATTAACTTGGAAAGGAAGAAGTTAAACTGTCATTATTTGCTGACGATATGATACTTTTCATAGAAGACCCAAAAAGCTTTCCCAAAAGACTTCTAGACTTAAATGACAGATTAAATAGAGTAGCTGGATACAAGGTCAACACCCAAAATTTAACAATAACTTTCTTATACACAAATAACAGACTGAGAGAAAAATAAGAGAAACAATTCCTTTTACAGTAGCATCCAAAAAAATGAAATATCTAGGAATCAGTCTAACAAAGGAAGCAAAAGACCTCTACACTAAAAACTACAGCACTCTGAAAAAAGAGATCGAAGAGGATATAATAAAATGGAAAGACAGCCCCTGTTCCTGGGTAGGAAGAACCAATATAGTGAAAATGGCCATACTTCCAAAACTTGCTATATTGATTTAATGCAGTGCGATTGAAATTCCAACAATATACTTCACAGAACTAGAGAAAACAATCTAAAAATTCATTTGGAACCAGAAGAGACCTAGAATAGCAAAAGCAATACTGAGCAACAGAGACATGGTTGGGGGGTATCACAGACTCCAACTTGAAGCTATACTACAAAGCTACTGTGATAAAAACAGCATGGTACTGGCAAAGAAACAGACCCAAGGATCAGTGGAATAGGTTAGAAGATGCAGGAACGACTCCAGACATACTTAGCCAAATCATCTTTGGGTTTTGGTTTTTGGTGTTTTTTTTTTTTTTTTTTTGGTACCCGGGGATCAAACTCAGGTCCTTTGGCTTGCGAGGCAGGCAGAGGAACCACTGAGCTAAATCCCGGGCCCTTAATTTTTTTTTTTTTTGTACCGGGGATCAAACTCAGGTCCTTGTGCTTGCGCAGCAGACGGCAAAACCATTGAGCCAAATCCCTGCCTGGCAGCCACCTCATCTTTGACAAAGGAGCCAACCACCCTCATTGGAGGAAAGATAACCTGTTTAATAAATGGTGTTGGAAACACTGGATTTCAACCTGCCAAAGATTAAAACTAGACCCACATCTATCACCATGCACTAAACTAAGATCAAAGTGGATTAAAGATCTAAATATTAAGACAGAAACACTAAACTTGCTGGAAGATAAGTTAGGTAGAACTCTTGAAGACACTGGCAGAGGAAAAGACTTTATGAACAAAACCTCAGTAGCATGGGAACTAGCACAAAGAATCAACAACTGGGATCTCATTTTATTAAAAAGCTTCTGCACCGCAAGAGAAACCACCAGCACAGCTGAGAGACAACCTACAATGTGGGAAAAAATTTTTAGCAGCTGTACCTCAGGTAAGGGACTACTATCTAGAATATATAAACTGAAAAAAATCAGACCCCCCAAATTCAAAGACCTAATTCAGAAATGGGCATTGGAAATGAACAGACGTTTCTTAGACAAAGAAGCAAAAGCAGAAAATAAACATGAAAAAATGTTGAACATCACTGGTCATTTGAGAGATGCTGATGAAAACAACACAGAGATTCCACCTCACCCCAGAAAGAACGGCTGCTATCAAGAAATCAACCAGTAACAAATGCTGGTGGGGGTGTGGGGAAAAAGGAACCCTTCTCCATTGTTGCTGGGAGTGCAGACTGATGCAACCACTGTGGAAATCAGTATGGAGATACCTCAAAGAACTAGGGCTGGAGGTCCCATTTGACCCAGCTATTCCCCTGCTGGATATCTTCCCAAAAGAATGAAAAGAATTGGGCCGGGGATTTAGCTCAGTGGTTTTGCCGCCTGCTGCACAAGCGCAAAGACCTGAGTTTGATCCCTGGTACCAAAAAAAAAGAATTAAAAGAATCATACTACAGCAATATATGTGCACCCATGTTTATAATGGCACAGTTTGTAATAGGTAAAGCTTGGAAACAGCCCAAGTGCCCATCAACTGGGAACTGGATAAAAAAGATGTGTTTTTTAATAAAATGGAATACTACTTAGCCATAAAAAATGAAAAATTAGAGACATTTATAGCTAAATGGATGCACATTGAGGCCATACTCTTAAGTGAAACAAATAGGACATATGTGTAAATACCAAATAGTTTCTCTAGTGTGAGAAACTGAAAGTGTAAATAAGGATTAAAATAAATAAATGATACTTTGAAATAGAAAAGGTCCAAAGGGGTAGGGGTGATGGGAGGGGAAGGAGAAAGGAAAGAAGGGAAAGGAAAAATTATGAGAAAAGAAAAAAATGGAAACAAAGTCTTTGTAAATAGGGAAGGGCAGGCAGGGAATGGGGAAAAAATAAGAACCAAGATACATCATGTACAGGTACAAGCACCTGATGATAAATGTAAATATATTGTATATCTAAAATGTACCAATAAAATAATTTAGACCAAAAGAAGACATTAACTTGTACAACTATTTAGTTTTACCCACAAAATTTACCCTTTTATTAATCTTCATTCTTTGTTGTAACTTGTGTTTCCTTCTTGAAACATTTTCTTTTTGCCCAAAGGACAAACACCCTTTATGTTTCCTGCCTGTTGTGTGAGTCTCCCAAATATGTGTTAGTTTAAAAATGCCTGAAGCTGGTATCAGCTGCACCCAAACCCAGGACTCACACATGCTAGGCAGGCGTTGTGCCTCTGAGGTACAACACCAACCCTGATCTTTTTATAAAGGGTATTTTTGATGCATGTAGAATGCTGGACTGAGATTTTTCCCAAGGTGTTAAATTGTAATTTTAGTTTCTGTTGTATAGGAAGTACACTATCAGTTTAATGTGTGCTCCCATAAATGGAATCTTTGCTACAGGATTTTATGGGCTTTTCCTGCCTTTCACCAGTTTTACTATATCTGTTTCTTTGTGTGCGTGTGTGTGCGCACATGCGTGGAAGCATGCATGTGTTTTAATCCTGCTTGGAACTCTTAGGTCTTAGTGAATCCATGGGGACTGTCTTTTATTACTTTTGAAGGGGTTCGAGGCATCTTTTCAAGAATTTCTACTGCCCCCTCCCCTTTTTGTGAGTTCATTAAGTTGGATCTTGGCAGTCTCTTACCCACTCCATTCTTTGTTCTGGTTAATTTGATCTCATCTCTCATTATTCATTATGTTTAATAAGCTTATTCTGCTGTTATTCTTATTAAATTTGTTTTATTTTTGTCACTTCTATGTCTAGTCCTTTGATAGGTTTCTACCAAAGTGTTCAATCTTGTATCTCTTTGA